>NC_061118.1:130446120-130536014 GCF_002878395.1 Capsicum annuum
TTCCATCAAATAGATACAAGGTATAGCTTTAGCATGGAAGACATTGTAAATATGTGGTTATAGCATAAGTTCATCATTTAGATCACCAAAGGATCATAAAAGCACCATAATCTCAATTTAGCATTTTATCAAACGCATGGTAGGCGTAGCTTCATACTTGGGCATGAACAACAATGCTAATACATCCTGACTTCATAATTCAAGGGTTTCAATATAAGAGAATCAAAATTAAACTTACATGCCATCATAATATCAAGAAATACATAAATATTTTAACTTGGAACACATACCACAACATCAACATGATTACATTCAAACCCACCACATGGAAATCACAATTCATGTTTTTAAAAGAAGTTTCTTGAACTCCAAGGGTGGAAGGGACCCTTGGATGAACATTTTACATACCTTGTTGAAGAATTTCTGGAAATTAATGGTGGAAATCTTGAGTTCTTGATTTGAAATTTAAAAATCCTAAGGCTTGTTCTTGAGAGAAATTGAGAAAGAATGAGTTTATTTGCTTTCTAGGGTATTAAATTTCGTATTTTGGGGGCTGAGGGTCGGGGGAAAAAGACCCAAATACCTCCCAAAATGCGGTCTTTTAATGACTAAAAATGGGTTATCGAAGCACAGGTCGACGCGGCGCGTCGATGCCATCAATGCGATAGTCGACGCATCGTTCCAAGATCGTACCGACTCACTGGAATTTGACACTGATAGCTGAGAAAAATATTAACCAACACGATAAGTGATGTGGTGCTCCAAGATCGCGTTGGTTCACTATTTTGGGATTCCAAAGGAGCTTCAAACGAAGTTCAAAAAGTTCAAAACTTATTCGGGAACACCTATTGACCTTCCTAATCATGAATTAACTAAAACATAGACATTTAAAGGACATTAAGGTCGCGAAATGAGATTGTCAACTTTCGAAGGCTAAAAATAAACTAAGTCTGAATACTTAGCTAGAATTTCTTAAGTCTGAAACCCCTTAACAAGCTTAAAGGACTGAATTAAGCTAGAAATTTTGTGGGGTCTTACAGATTATTGAGCAACATAATATTGGTAAAAGTATTCTTTGAAAAAATAGTTTCATACCTTTGTGCTCCATCCATTCAAATATTGATTACCTTCGATTAGTTTATCGCCTTTTGAGGTGTGCCATTTTAGCAATCGGGAAATGGGCAGCGGGTCTTTAGTTGATTTACCATTTCCCCTGCCGAGCTCAAAAAAGGCTTCGTATATCCAAATCTGTGATTAAAAAATAAAAAATATAACTCAGTCAGTATAGTATAGACACCATAGATAAATTACAGTATATAATAAACTACTTCAATGGTTTATAATCAATAACATAAATACCTAGGGGAATCCGTAGAGCACGTATGATGAAATTTCCTTTGTCATAAATGTATTCTTCTGCTTGGTGAAGTCTATCCGCTTCTTTAGATAGTCTAAATTCAAGACAAATGACTCCTTACCACAAAGGTATTTCTCAAAGAAGCTCAAGTTATCCACCATCTTGATGGTGTCTATGTCCACAGTTTTTGACAAGTCGCGTGCAAGTAATATGCAGTGCACGAACCAAACTAAGCAGCATTTGAACTTGTCCTCCTTGTCCAGTCTCCCACCTCTAATAAGCTTCAACAACCTCTTCGCATTTACACCTCTTTTTTGCAATCTTTTTGAAAAAAGTTTCACCCTCCTCCATCGCTTTGACATATTTTGAATCACGAGAATAGCGTCCACAGTTTAAACCCGTGATTAGCGGAAACTCCTTCAGGCCAAACATGCAAGTGTGTCGTTGATGCAGAACCACATTTCATGCAGCTTGTTGTCCTGTTTAACTCGATGAAGAAGTGTATAGTGGACAAGCTGTCCATTGAACTTCATATGTTCTGGCAAGTCCCATAAACCACCAAAACAGGAATTCTTAAACCTAGAATTCAGACATTAATCAACCACGACTTGTTTGAATTCATAAAACATTTTCAAACGAGACCTAGCGGATATCTTAGTTGGAAATGATCCAACGTCATCCATGACTGTGGCGGGGTCATACCTCTCAGCCAAAATAAACCTTGCACAGTGGGGCAAGATCAATGCTTCCTCATCTATCCTAGTCTCAATTTCTATTTCCTCTGGCTCATCTCGAACCGAAGCTTCAATAACTTTGTCGCTGCAATTTCTATTCTTTGATTCATCGACTACTCATTTTTGTTTTCTCGGACCTCTTAACTTCTACAGCCTTGCATTTATTGCCTCTATCCATTTATTATGATCTACGGACAAAAAATAATATTTCTCAACTATAACAGAAAATACAATACCTAATCGACCTAACAGTCTATTAACATTACAACAGCTGCAGCACACCAAATGCCTATTAGCAGAACAACAAAATGCATCTAAAATAGTTCCACTATCAACCACAAGAACCTACATCTAAATCACCATTATATTGAACAAAAATAGGAAGGAACTTAGATTTTTAGCACGATAATCGAGAAAAATTGGAAAAAAAAAAATCTCAATGCAATCGTCTAGAAAAATAAAAAATTCAACAAAAACAATGCACAATCAAACCAATACCAACTTAAAAACACAAATTTTAAGTAAAACAAGCCCCATTTAAAAAAAATCAATTTTTTTCGTCCAAATACCTAATACGAGTATGATTCAAACCAAGGAATCCCCAACATGAACATGCTTCTACAACACCATTACATTGAACAAAAATCACATTTCTTGGCACATTCTGAAGAAATTAGTGAAAAAATTTCAACATGCAATTGCCAAGCATAATCGTTATACACCAATTATCCATCAACAATCAAATAAATATCAACTAAAAACAAACAATTTCGGTAAAATCAAGCCCCAATTTTAAAAAAAAATATTTTTTTTCACCCAAACCAGTTGAATTGGCAAAAACACAAACAACAAAAAAAGGAAAAAAAATCATCAATATGGAGCACAAATTACTCACAAGATGAATACAACTTACCTGAAGTTGAAGGTTGAAGTTCTTCAAGATTTACACAAGCTAGAATATGAAAATGATGGATGGGTGAGAAGAAGCGGGAGAGACGAAAGAAAGTTAGGAGAGAGAATAAAAAATTTGGTATTTAATGAAAAAGTGGGGTTAAAAAAGTATTTAAAAAATACATAAGGGGTGTCAAAAACTTTTTTTTTAACACTTTAACCCATACCCGTCACTTGATCCAAAACCCTAAAAATTTAAATGAAAAATAAAATGATGTCTATTTATCAAAATAAGTTTTGAAAGTGGACTACCAACCAAATTTTCTCATGTTACTAGCTTTAGGTAGGATTTACATAAAGAAAGCTGAGTTTAAATGGTTTTCAAGATTATACCAGATCCACATATGTGTTATACATGAATAGCTAACTTCAATACGCAAATTTTAAAGAACTTTATCAACAAAATTCAACTTGACATATGGGAAGACAGTAGCTAAAAACTTAAAAGCTTACATAATGAACTTGGTTCTTTCATGTAATACCAATGACATTCTCAATTAAATTCAGTTAAATATTCATTCCACGTAAATTAAAGAACAACCATATGAGGAACTTATACAAGGCTCCAACAAAGAATAATGCCAATAATAGATTCATGATTCTCTTAAAGGTTGACGGTAAACAAGATTCGTAATTTATGCTATAATACGTAAAAGATGACTTCAATAGAATAAAGAGACGGACTGAAGTAATGTTTACAAAAAGAAATTGCACAAACACAGCAAATTTTAATTTTTCAGCATAATGAGATATATTTTTCAAAAAAAAATATTTTAATGAAATCAAATAGACCCAAAATAACATAGGAGTTCCAAATTCGAGGATTACATGATTAAACTTTTGATAGCATCATGGCTCCTGATGATCACATGATTCATGGAGGATGATGGAGGGGAGGGAAGACAGTTGAGATCCTCCTCGTTTGCAGTTGTTCTTATAAGTCATTTTGATGTTGTGTGTTGTCGTTTAGATTGTTGTTGTTGTTGTTCTGTTGTGTTTAGGAAAATCGTTTATAGGAGTGAGCTGGGTCGGGGTTATGGTGATGAGTGGGTCTATTGGTGTTAAGCTGAAAAATTTTATCATGGTTGAGGTCAAATCAACACAAGTTGTGTGAGGGCACCTTATATGTGTGACAAGTGTTTTTGTGCGACCCACTATAGCATACTTTTTTTTTCCACTTTTATTTCCTTGAATTCTTCTCTTTTCTAGGCTTCATTTTTTTCCTTTAAGGGTGTTTGACCATGGATTTTTTTTTTCCTAAAAAATTTTTTTTACTTTAGTATTAGTGTTTGACCATAAGAATTACAAATAATATTTAAAATTATATTTGAAAAGTGAAAACAAGTTTTTTTCATCTCATTCTCTCACATAAATTGAAAATAAATTCAATTTATAAAGTGCAAAAACTTTTTTTTGGGGACAAATAATTTTTTGCATTTCCCCTTTTTGGGGTTAATTTATATTTACTATTTTCTTTAATTTTCTTTTTTTGCCCATTTTTTAAATTATTTTTTTCTCATGTTACAATATTAAATAAACCGAAGTTTTCTTTTTTCTTCTTTTTTATTTTCTCTGATTTCTTATTTCCACATACTTGTAAACGAATTAAGTTCTTTGATCACTCACCATGATAGCAATTTTTAATTTTTATTATGTCTTTTTTTCAGTAGGTGCAGGAAAATTTGGATACTAAAAATTTAAAATTGAATTTCATAAGTGATGAATCTATTCTTCGTGAGTTTATATGATATTATTTGTTATGGTTCAATATTATTAAAGGGGTCTCTAATATTTAGAAATAACAAATCATCATATATGTTTTTATCAGTAAGGACATCTCTTGTATAGCAAAATCATTTAAAGCAGGTAAGGCCAAGAATTAGATCAAATTTAGATAGATTGGATACTAAATAAACTGAAATATTATTTTTTTTCTTACAACTTTAGAATAGTCACTTCATTAATAGACACTAAAAAATAAATTAAAATACCTTTTAATTGATCTTAAATTGAAATGTGTGGAACATTTTTAAAATATTCTTTAATTTTCGTGAAAATATGTCATGTGAAAAGTTGAAATTAAAATATTTTTGAAAAATGAAAGAGACATTTTTTAAAAAATAGACTTAAAATATAGTAACAAAAATAAATTAAAATAGAAAATATACTTTTAAATTTGATTTGATTACAAAGATCTGCAAATAAGAATTAGGAGGAAAAAGATTTTCAAACTACTTAGCATCAGGAGCACGAAAAGAATTAAAAACAAAATGTAAAGAAAGAAAAACAAAGAAAACAGTACATAACCCAAACGAAAAGAGCAAAATAAAAAAAAAATGCCAAAAAATGAAATAAAAAATTAATCACATTGAAAAGGTAAAAGAATATGAAGAAAAGGGAAAGATAAAGAAAATTGTCCAGGTGGGATCCAAAAAAATCCACTTGTCAAAAAAATAAATGCCTTACACATAGCATGTGAGGCCCATAATAAAATTTTCCGTGTTGGGCTCATCTGAAGAAAGGGATGGCGAATGAAAAAAAAATCTAAATATATGATCTAATATTTTTTTTGTGAAAAATTATTTTATATATACTTATCAGATTATTTATTGCAACTTGTAGCACTATTTTTTTGTAATTCTTGAATTTTGAGTTTTTAATTGCAAGTTGTAGCAGATTTAAGAAATTATTATTAATTTTTTTATTTAAAAATATTTATTAGATATATTTTAATATTTATTCTAATTGTATTTAGTTCTTCCCAACAACCTAAATAACTTTGTAGTTTTTTTTCTATTTACCCACGTTTCAATTTTTTCAGAAAAAGTAAAATTTCTTACTTTCTCCAATATTTACATGCCTATTTTTTATCATCTTCGTTGATAAAAATATTTTCCTATTATTACACGTCTCCCCTTATTAATTATCTTTCAGTTTTTGCATATTTCAACACTTGTGGTATTGAATTTTGTAGTCAATCAATTTTCAAAAAATCATCTTTGATTTATGTTTTGTATTGTACTCAGTCTGTTTTAGGTATTATTTAATTTTAATCATCAGATTACGCAAGATTAAAACATCATAATTCGATATTCGAGTTAATTTATTATTCACTCAAGACCAATTTTAATTCTATTAAGTTTTATATATATTTAGAAAATTTTCATGTCTTCCAAACCCAAGTTTGATTCTACTCCTATTTAGAAGAGGCCTAGATTAGTAGAAGAAAGAAGCACAATTTTTACTATCAAGACTATTTTTTGATTTAGGATGTTATACCTGATCACCAGTTAAGAATAGGAGTGAAGAATGTGGAAAGTGAGCACTTTTTGATTGAGCGAAGTGAGTTAATTTCGAAAAAAAATAATTTTTCTAAAAAAGAATCTTCCTTGAAAAAGTCAAGATTAAACCAGCAAAGTGATAAATTAATGAAGAAAAATGTTATTACACAAAATAAGAGGATATATAAGAGAAAAATTGTGGACTGTGAGTAGAAACCAGATCTTGATTTTAAAATTGAAATTCCTAGTAATAAATTTGAAAAATTCAAGAATGACAAATGTGAACCATCTCGAGCGACAAGGTTTGTGTCTGATGTAACAAATGACAAGAAGGTTGTAAACAAGTCTATCAAAAAGAGATCCAATAAAGTTGGTAAGCAAAGTATAATTTATTCATTTTTTGTAGAGATAAGCATCTAGTACCCCCAACTATGATTAAATTTGTTGCGACACACTTTAACTTCGTGGGGAGTTCTATTATACCCCATGAACTAAATTTTAGTATACTTTTGTTAATCTTTTTAGCCGACGCTGCAAATAATATTCATTCACGCGACTCGGGTGTTTAATTTTATGAAAGGTGCCACATCAGCACAAAAAGATGATAAAAATATGCTAACATTTAGTTCAAGGGAGTAACAGGATCCTCGTGAAGTTGAAATGCGTCGTAGTAACTTTGGCCACAATTTTAGGGGTACTGAGTGCTTATCTCTTTTTTTTTATTGAAATCTTGTTGTATATAAAAATGGTCATATTTGATCGATATTGTTTTCAACTATCTTTTTATTTAACTAGCATTTAATTAGATTTGTCAATGACGCAAGTTGTTATTTTTTTAATTTCAATTTTGCGGTTTCTTTATATATATATATATATATATATTTCAATTTCTATAAATTTACTTGATGTATTAAATTTTTATTTAACTATAATTTTTGTGTTCTTATGTTTATATATTGTATATGTTATATTTCAAATATTTGTATTATTAGTTTTACATTTTGTAATTCAGGAAAGAAAACAGTATGGGCACTAATCTTCTTACATCAAGGTCAATATTGTTGATGATCTTTGTGCAAAAATACAACGTTGACCATTTCAAATAATTTGTTAAGTCTCTTTTAGACATTTTTTAAACATGTAATCAGTCAAAGTGCAACCTCACCTTCTCTGAAATTTGTTGCATGTGAAAACTTATAATGATAGAGATGATATGTTTATTTTTAGGTTGAATGGTAAGGAGCGACACTTTGAAAAGAGAAATGTTTTCGTTATAAGTGGATTGAAATGTGAAAAAAAATAATTTTTTTTGATCCAACGGTATTGAATAAATTGATGAAAAGATATTATTTCGGACAAAAAAAATTAAGAGATCAGATTTTTATTCAGATTTTACTAGCAAAGAGGTTGTTTTCATGGATGAAGATTTGTTCAAAATTGAAATGACATATTTCATGATTAGATTTTTGAAATCTGATTTATCAAGAAATTTCATAACGAAGTATTATTTTGACTTGGTTGATTCTGGTGCATATCTGAACTTTTTACTTGATACTTGTAGTCATGGTTTGAAGACAAATCCATCATCATTTACACATGGTGGTTTTCATCTCACTCTTCAGATATGGTTCTATGAGTGGCGTGAATATGAATAAATTTATTGCGGTTTGTGATTGTGAACTCAAATTCCTCAAATATTAAATTGAAAAACATCTCCCGAACTCATCTACAATGATTATTTGAAGAGAACTATGTTTAAGCATCATAGTAATGAGGTAACGGTGACTTTATCTTCTTAATTTTTTATTTTTTATACATTTGTATAAGATCATAACTGCAACTAATTTTCAATATTCGATTAATATGCCTTAAATTTTTTATTTTTTTACATTTCAATCGTTATAGTTAACTTTTTAGCTCAAGTTTTCTGTCGATTGTCGTATTAGTTCAGAGACATTATATTTATCAAGGAGGAGATGGTAGAATTCAATTTGGCCGGTATTTCATAGGACAACTTTTACCAAGAAGATGTTGATGGTGTGAAAGATTCTGTAAAGAATGATGCAATATAGCGATTTAAAGAAGAAAATTGATACGGTACATATCTGAATATCTTTTAGTATTTTCAAAATTTTTCTCTATATTTATTTTTTTCATGGTAGGATATAGGTATTAACATAGCGGAATGGTTATTATTGTATTTACAGTTGTGACCTGATGCTTTAGTCTTTCAGAAAAAAAAATTCAACAAATTTATATAAGATAAATATTTAACATTTCGATTATGTATTTTAATTTGCACATCAGCATGTTTTATCTGAATTTTTATGTAGTTAGTATATGTTCGTTGGTGCTTTTTTTTGTAATTTATTGTTATTATCTATTTGAATTGAAAATGGGGTGCTTTTAAAAGGAAGATTGTTCAAAATTATAAGTTAGAAAAGTTTTTGATAGTTGTGAAGTTAGCAGCATCAAGTTATCTCATTTAAGTGAATGGCTACTGCACGAAATTGGTTAAATTGGCTAAATAGGTGTCTATATTTAAGAACTAGAAAATGATATGAGCCTCCTTTATTATGTAAACTAGTATAGGTACTCGCACGGTGTGTGGAATATTTTTAAAAAATAAATCATTAGAATTGTTATCTTATTAATTTGAAATAATAAATTAACTTTTTTTGTATCACATTAATATATTTTAAATTAATTGAGAAATATTAAATATATTTTGTAATAAATGATTTAAAAAATTACATAATTCAATTAATTTAGTTGAACTATGTATTCTCCTTCGCTGCCACGCCCACTCCTCTTCAACCCTCTCAAACTCTCCCTCCACACAATTCCATAATCAAATCATATGAAAAAAATAACAAATTATATAATTATCAAAAGAAAAAAAAATTGACCAATAGTTTTCTTTATTGCATTGTTCACTATCCAAAATTATTCGATTATTAATATTGACTTTTATTAATTTATAAAATTTCTTAATATAATTATCAAGTGTTTTTCTTGTTAATATAAAATTATATATTTATTTTGTTTAATCATGTATTTTCTATTTTTCTTCAATATAAAATATATGGATAGTAATTTGTCTATTATCTAATTTCTTTACTGAATTGTTTTATCTAATTTCTTCATTCAAAGTTAATTCAAAATCCTAATCCCTCACCTCAACTCTCAATATTTGTAAAAAAAAAAATTACTATATTTTAATTGTTTTCTCCAAAATACATTGAATTAGTTTTTTTGTTACATGTCATAAACAAATGAGCTTTTTTCTCTTATATTTTAAAATATAAGATGTTAAATTTAAATCTAGGTTACTTCGATTTTATATTCTAATGTTCATTTAATTCGTTATTTATTGATGCTTTACGTGATATACAAAATTTAAAATTTTACTTGTTATGATTTAAAAAATACTTTCTCATTTAACATATTAATTGTATTATACTACTACCACATACTACATACTACTAATAATACATATAAATACTATGTATTACTACTGCTACTATTTATTATTAGTAGTACTATCATTATATTTTTATATTTGATTTAATATTTCAATAAATTACATTTAGATACAATTTACAATACATCTAATAATTAAACATACCTACATTAAAAAAAAAAGTTATAAGTTTATCTGTGAGAAGATATTGTATCTCCAATTCAAATTCAATAAAAAGAATAGACAACCATAAGAATCCAATTATAACTCTTTAGTGTGATAGCTAACTCCTTTTAATATTGATAGCTAATTCCTTTTAATATGTAATTTCATTTGCTGTTAATTTAGCTTTAATCTTGTTTTAAAATCAAATAACTCTCTTAAATTGAATATTTGACTTCGCCTCCTCCCCCACTCATCTCAATTGAAGATTTTAGATACCTTTTTCTACTTATCAATATTTTTTTGATTATTTTTAATATTATATATTGTTCTTCTCTTTAAATATATATTATGGACTTATATATACTTATAGAACAAATAAATGTTACTTATTAAATAAATATGAGATACATAATTTTTCAAACATATTAAATGTTAGAAATATAAAATAAGTGAGCACAATAATATTTTAGTTGAAATGATTTTTTTGTATAATTAATTTTGATAATAGTATTAAAAATATAAAATTTTATTTACATATTTGATAATGAAACAAAATAAAAAACTACTTGTCCCCCTCTCCTTCATCCCAACATCCCCTGCCCAAAACCCACCAAAAAGAAAAAAGAGAATCAAAATCAAATATTTTCTAATTTTTTAAATTTAAATTCAAATACTATCACATTAATTTATTAAAAGAAGATTAATTTATTATTCTCTTTATTCTTATTTTTCCTTAAAACTTATCTTTAAGTTATGTATTTGAATTGAGATAAATATATTTAAAATAAGTGAGATGATGATAATAAAGTAGTAATAGTAGTTGTTATTGTTTTTATACTGCTGCTACTACTAAAACTATCACTACTCTAGTATGCTTTTTAATTAATTTTTTAAGGTCACACTTTATAAGTAGTTAAGTCTTCTTCTCTTATATTTTAAAATATAAAAAAATAAATTTAAATTTACGTTAGTTGATTTTTATATTATAATGTTCATTTGATTTGTTATTTATCGATATTTTAGTTGTGTGATTTAAAAAATATAAACGACAAACATAATCAGTAAATATTTTTTATATATAAATGTAAATTTACAAGTAAAATTATAAAAATAGTAAATCAATTGCAATATTTAAATGCATATAAATCTATTTTATAACCTTCTTAGAAAAGAGTAGATATATAAATGTGATAGAGAAATACATTAATATAAATAAAAATAATATAATTATGCACATACAAATATATTTGCTTTTATTCTTTGCACAAATGATCTGATAAATCTCCTTTGTATATTAGTTTCTCAATTGTAAAATTACTATAAAATTGAATCAAGTATGAGAACATACCTTTAAAATTATTCAAAGAAATCTAATAAGCATTAACTATAAATTTTTTATCTATGGTAGGCACATTTATTTCAAAGATAAGTATAATGTTAATCATAAATAATGATAAAATAATTCAAAAATAAATTAACCATGAACAATATATATTGATAATTAATCAAAGAACTTTGATGAGCATTACCTATAATCTTTTTAACCATGGTAGATATATCTATGATTAAAATTAGATATAATGTTAATCATAAATAGCAATGAAAAAAATTAAAAAGTTAAGTTAAGCATCAACATACTTAGATAGTTATTTGAAGAAATTTGATGAGCACTATTGGCTAAAATCTTTTTATCCATTGTAGAAATTCTCAATGACAAAAATATATATATTAAAATACAATTTGTAAAAAAAAATTCTTTACTTTTATATATTGATAATATGATAGTATTTTGAATAAAACAAATAAGGAATGACATAAATATGACTTTATTAATATTAAACATGAGAAGAAAATCTTTTTTGCTACACTGAATGTGTAAACAAAAATAATTCAGCATACAAATAAAGATTAATCAATACCTTTGTGAATTAAATGATCATAGAAATATTCAAGATAAATAAAATTTAAAATTGAAAATAATTAAGAATAGTAAAAGAAGAAGAAAGTGTATACTGTTATATGTGCCACTAAAGGGGTATATATATAAGAGAATACAAAATTAAATTTTCATAAAAACTAAAATTTCGTTCAAATTCAAAATTGAATGTGATATTATTATTTTTTTTTGGGTGAAAGAGGAGCATAACATTTAGTAATTAAGCAGAGTTGTTACAGGATAGATTGTAAAGGCCCGTAGGATCCCTTAAATCATGTTGGTAAGTAGCATTGTTCATATTAGTTATGTGATGAAGTGTAACCTTTCTAAGAAAGGCAGTTTCTATTTTGTCTGCTGCCATTAGCTCCTCCGCAAATAAAGGGGGAACTGTCAAAACTTGCACATGATCAAAGTCTGCCTCCCCTCCCATGGATCTTGCTAGTGCATTGACGACCTTGTTCTGCTCTCTGCATGTGTGCTTCAGTGTTGGGTTGCCTAATCTATGCATTAAGTACCTGCATTTCGAAATAACATTGCAGTAGCCAAGGTAATTAATGTATATCATATTGATTGCAGTAGTAGAATCCGAATTAATCTCTAGGGGGGTCAAGTTTCTTGAGAGATCTATTCTAAGGCCTTCAAGAATGGCTAAAAGTTCAGCCTATTATGCATCAACATGGGGGAAGTCCTTCATGAAGTCCAAGATCCAATTGCCTTCTTGGTCTCTAAAAACAACCCCTAACCTGCCCGGTCATGGTTGGTTAGTTACACTCGTGTCTGTGTTGAGCTTATACAAAACCCTGTATAGGGGGTTGCCATTTGAGGTAAATGGTGGAGACAGGTTTCAGGGAGTTGGTTGGGCTCACAATGGTTAGAGGATATTCATTGATATGTGCTAAGGCTTGTTCAACTGGAATACTGTCATTTTTGTTGTTGAACAAGTTATGGTTCCTGGTTAGCCAAATGTTCCACATGCAGAAAGGGAGAATAGTATCCCAGGAGTACCGTGTGTTGAAAGGTTTATTCCCAAGGGCCTTTCAAGTCTCAACCCAGTTGTGGTTATTGAGGGATGAAGATTTGAAGGAAGCAATGGAGATACTTTTGGAGGCAAAACCATCCCAGAAGCCTATGGATTTAGGGCATTGGAAGAAGATGTGAGAGATGTCTTCTTCCAGATTTATACAAAATTTACAGTGAGATGGTACCTCCATTCTTAAGTGGCTGAGGTAGATTCCAGTTGGTAGCCTGTTGTGGTTAAGGAGACAAAGGAAGGTTTTATTTTGTTGGGGATCTTAAGTTTCCAAATCAAAAGATAATCCTTAGCAGGGTCAGGGCTGATATAGCTCTTTTGGGATTGAATGGTGTTGAAGGCACTTCTAAGGGTAAACTTACCATCTGGGGAGCTGTCCCAGATGAGTTTATCCTCCTGATCAATTTGGTGGAGTATATAGCTGTTAGTGATGATATTTTAGAGGTCATGGGGTAGCATAAAAGAAATGGCCCCAAGATTCCAGTGTTCTTGTTTATGAATAGTATCATTTGTTAACTGATCCTCACCCTTGTTTAGAGGGCCTTCAACATAACTTCTAATAGACTGGTAGTTAGGAATCCATTTGTCCTCAAAGAACTTGACTCTGTTCCCTTTGTACACAGTACATCTTTGGTTTTTCTTGTAGGTCAACCATCCCTTCTTAATGCATTTCCATATTCTGAAGCAGACCTTTTGGTTGAGTCTTCTTTGGTGTTGTCTGCAATATCTGTTGTAAAGGGTTTTTTCCCAAAGGGATTGAGTGTTATTGTACATTCTCCATGCCAGGATAGCATGGGCGGCTCTGTTTATGATTTCACATTTTTGGAGGCCCAACCCTTTCCTTTCTTTAGTCATGGAGATTGTCTCCCAGCTAAGCAGATAGATCTTTTTCTTATCAGCTGTACTACCCTAGATAAAATTCCTTTATATTTGATTGATGGTTTTGGAGATTTTGTTAGGAAGTTTAATGAACTGCATAACATGTGAGGGGATGGAGGCAAGGGTAGAGTTTGTGAGGATGAGTCTTCCAACCATTGATAGTATCTTAGTTTTCCACCCACCAAGTTTTTTATGTATATTGTCAATGATGAACTAGACATCCCTATTAAAAGGTTTTGCATAGAAGATAGGAAAACCTAAGTACTTACCAAAGGTGTCACTGGGGTTGATTTTAAGAAGAGTAGAGCAAGATAAGATAGTAGTATCATTGAAATTTGAAGAAAAGATGATCTTTGACTTGGCTTGATTGTCCTTTTGACCTGATTTGTCATAGAAATCAGTTAGGGCATGGTTAATGGCCTGACATGCCTCAGGGTTGGCTTTTGAGAGGAGTGTAAGGTCATCAACAAAGAAAAAGTGGTATATGGAAGGGCCATGGTGAGAGATGCTGATGGGTTGCCACTCCTTACTGGAAACTTTTGAGTCAATAGCTCTGGAGAGTCTTTCCATGCAAAGAATAAAGAGGTAAAGAGAGAGAATCCCTTTATTTAATGCCTCTTATGGGTTTCAATTCTTGAAATTTGGATCCATTTATGATAATGGATATAGTTATGGTAGAGACACAGGACATGATAAGATTGATGAGAGACTAGGGAAAGTCAAAGTACTGGAGGGTATCTTTGATAAAGGACCATTCCAGTCTGTCAAAGGATTTCTCCGGGTCAATTTTTAAAATCATATTGCCTTATTTTCCTTTTATCTTCTTGAAGTGAGTTATGAATTTTTGGATAATTATGGCATGATTAGAGGCCTTCCTATATTTAAGAAAACTTGCCTGGCTTGGGCCAATAATCTTGGAGAGGAGGGATTTTATTCTGAAGACAATAATTCTGGTAATTATTTTATACAAGATATTGCATAGGCCAATGGGCCTATAATTCTTGATATGTACAACATTGAGACACTTAAGAATTAAGCATAAAAGGGTTTTATTTACTGAAAGGTTCATAGTACTAGAGCTAAAGGTGTCATGGCAGAATTTCATAACCTTGTGTTGCACTATACTTCAGTATTTTTGAAAAAAGATAGGTTGTATGCCATCAGGCCTAGGAGCCTTCAGAGGGCTAAAGGACTTGATGGCCCTGGTGATTTCAGGGTTCCTTAAGGGAGTGGTTAGCAAAGCTTGGTCAGAAGTGGTGAGAGTGTTGGTGTGAGGGTTGTTGTTCTGGTTGAAGGGATGAGTTAGGTTTGGGGAAGCAAGATGGTTGGTAGTGTAGAGGGTGAAGAAAAACTCAGTAATGTGATTGGCTATGTCAGTTTGGTTCTCTATTCAGTTTTCAGCCTCATCCTTAAAGTTTAGGATTTTGTTCCTTCTTCTTCTATTTAGAGTGGAGGCATGGAAGAATGTGGTGTTAGAGTCCCCTTGCTGGAGCTAATTTATTCGGGATTTGGTTTTCCAGAAGTCTTCTTTAAACTTGAGCATGTTGTCATACTCTGAGACAAGCTCACTTTCAAGATTATGTAGGAAGGTACTGGAAGCATAATGGGTTGATTTTAGAATTCCTTCAATCCTAGCTATCAGTCTTTTCAGTTTTTAGAAAATGTTTCCAAAGAAAACTTTATTCCAAATGGAGGAGTTCTGTTGGAGGTTACTGACAGCTTGCAGGATAGATGTGGGGAAGGGGGAGGGGTTAATGGATTGATGGACCACCCTCTCAAGGCTAGGGTATCTATCCTCATAGGTTCCATTCTGAAAGGTCTATTGGGAGAAGTTTGTTTTAGATTGGAGAGATTGACCAATATTGGGCAGTGGTCAGAATGGGTTCTAGGGATGTGGGTGATGCAGGTGTTAGGGTACTTAGTAATCCAGGGGTTATCTGCCAGACATCTATCCATCCTTTCAAGGATAAGACTACCCCTTATCCTATACCTTTTGTTGGTCCAGGTGAATCTACTACCCTTAAAGCCTAGGTCAACTAACCCATAAAGATCCAGATAGTTCTAGAACATACTAGTTCTATAAAGATTTATCTTATTTCTCCCATACTTTTTTTTGTCCTGAAGGACTTCATTGAAGTCACCCCCTAAGAACCACTCAGAGTTGTGGTTGTGGGCCAGATTTGTAATGCTATCCCACAGGGTAGTTCTAGTGGAAAAGTCTTTGCTAGCATATATAGCAGTAAAGAGCAAAGAATGGGAGGATTGAAGTACCTTAACTCTGGTGTAGATGAATTTTGAGTGATAGAAATATCTTCAAGCTTCAGGAGGTTTTCCCTCTACATGATAACCATTCCTCCAGCTCCACCAATAGCAGGGAATTAGATTTGGTCATCAAATCCAAGCTCAGAAGTGATACCCTTATGTTCAACCATTTTGGTTTCAAGCAGTACCAACATGGCAGGGTTGTGAAACTTTACTAAGGAGGTGCATTGGCTCTTAAAGATTGCACTGTGTGCCCCTCTAACATTCCAAATGCTGAAGCTTATCATTGGATGTATTAGGATTGGTGGTATGGATATGACTGTCTTCTCTTTTCTCTGGGCTTGTGAGGGATTGGGTCTCATTGTTATCCTAGGTGGGGTCTGCTCCAGCATACTCTTCAGGGTCAGAGAGAAGGTCATTGAAGTCTTTGGACAGAGCACTATAATAGCTTCTCTTGATGGCTTTTTGAACTCTTTTTGAAAGTAATCCTCTAGGAGAAAAGTCTGTGGTTTGATCTCTAAGGTTTTCTAGGATCTCTTCTATTTCTTGGTTGCATTGCTTTAGATTGTTGAGGTTGGAGGTTCCTTTCTCTTCTTGGTTTTCTCCCTATTTTTCTGGCAGTAGGGATATTTGTTGATTCATGAGAGGGCCCATAGGGTTTCATGAGATGAAGAAGGGCCCCACTAATATTACATTGGAAGCTTGAGTGGGGAAGTAAATTCTGGAACATTTGGGATAGGAGGTAGTTGTGATCTTTAGTATGTAAGTGTACAGAGTTCATGGATGCTTGTGCTTGAAGGAGAGTTTGCATCCATAACAGGTTGCCCAACTGATGGACTGAGTGGTCTATTGCTTCCTTCACTACATTGGCCAGGTAATGAGGGTCCTGCAGGGTCAGGATCATAGGCTGGTCCCCAATAAAAGCATTGAGTGTTAGGGGAAAGTCCTACAGAAGCATTTCTAGCCAAGAAGTTGGTGAATGCTCTTGAGGAGGAGGTGCAGTCACTAGAAAGATGGGGGTCTTTAGAGAGGGGCACTTGGTATATTGAGTTTCTGAGCTTTGTCTATTGGTATTTTGGGGGTATAAATATTGAGAGTAGTTAGGTAGATCCTTACCATTTTTAGAAGGGAGATGGTGGTTGGTAATGGAAGAGTGAAGAGATATTACCTCAATGGTCATATCATGAGTGATTGGGGCTACATTATCTCTCCTTTTAGAGAAGTTATGGTCACCCATTAAATGGGTTAATCCTCCAGGGGAAGCAGAAGTTTTAATGGACTTGATCTTAAGGGTCTTGTCTGCTACAGTGTTGAGCTGAACATTCTTATTCTCAGGAATGTTTTCACTTAAAGCATTGAATCTATTATTTTTAAGTTGGGTCAGTTTGTAGTCTGCTGGTGGGGACCCTTGAGTAATGGATTTGGGACTATGTGCCTTGGGGGGGCTGTAGTCTATATCCTCAAGGGGTTTGAAGGTATGCCCCTTTCCACCAGGGAGTAAGCAATCTGTTTCAATTTAGCTCCATGTGCCAGCCTAGATGGATCCACAGATCTCTTAGGTGGCTGAGAAGGGGTGTTCGATCTCTTGGAGTTACTACGGGAGAAAATAGTATGATGAGGATACTTACCTGTTTGGATTTCAGTATCGGGTACCTGGTCTGAGGATCTATTTTTCTGCATTTTCCTCTTGGGAATACTTACTAGTTTCCACATATCCTCCGCCTTATCAGCTGTGAGAGGAAAAATGACGGATGAACTTGCAATTGGGAGGGTTTAGGGGGATGGAAGGGTGGAGTAGAGGTACAACTTTTAAGCGTGTGCCCTACCCTGCCACAACCCACACAGAGAACGCCATTACCTTGATATTCTACTTGCTGTGTATGCTCTCCTATTGTAATAGTTTTCTTTACAGGGCATCCCAAGGGAATTTGTATACATAAGTGTGTGTATCTCCCCCTAAGTGTTGACGAAGTACACGAGTCAATCTTGAGTAGAGAGCCAAGTTTCTTGCAAATTTTATCGAGGATCTTTTAGTTGTAGAACTCCGTAAGGAGCTATAGTAACCTGACCCAAATTGCGGTGTGGGACATTGTTGAGTTACAAGGGGCAAACTTTGGTTCCCAGGAAATGACTGACAGGAAGCCCCCCACATAAACCAAGGTCCACCATGTAAGGCTTTTGTCTTATTCTCTTCCTTGTTGAATTTAGCTGTGAGGAAACCATGACCCGAATCGATTAGGATGAGAGGTTCCGACGGTTTCCATAGTTCAATTATTTTGGATCTGAGTAGCTGGTAGCAGATCTTTCTGCCTATTAGCTTTACTATTATTGAATAGCGCCATGGTAAGTAGATCCTTTCTTTTACGAGATCTGATAGGTATATTGATTCCCCTTCAGATAAGACTTCTTTTGATGAAAAATAATTGTTGGTATTATAAGATTTGTTAAGTTCTTAAGGCTTATCTGTTAAGATTTCTTTAAAGGAGAGTTTATGAACTTCTATGTCTTCCATGGTGGTGTTGGTATTGTAGGGCGGATCTGGTGGATCTGGAGGTGCTATCACCATAAAAGATGGAACAATTATTGAATGTGATATTAATTTGTTAGAAAAGATAGGATTCTAAAATATCATAATTATCTTTTATTTTACACAGTGAGTTTGAAAATATATTTGAAATTGATGATATCAATTAAGAGTTTTTCATAATAAAATAAACGAA
Organism: Capsicum annuum; assembly: GCF_002878395.1. Taxonomy (NCBI): domain Eukaryota; kingdom Viridiplantae; phylum Streptophyta; class Magnoliopsida; order Solanales; family Solanaceae; genus Capsicum; species Capsicum annuum. Next base: position 130,464,899 of record NC_061118.1, read on the forward strand.
ATGGAAGAAGATATTTGAAATATATAATATTGATTCTACAATTTATTAAATTATCTTATCTTATATATAAGTGTTTCTCAGTTTTTTCTCTCTTATCATTTCTTTAAATTTAAAACTAAAAAATTATTCTCTATTATTGTTAAAATCGTTGTTGTTATTATTATCATTATTAAAATAATTATTGTTATACTTTTGCGGTTACTATTTTAAATTAAAATTTTAAATATTTATCTTTTAATAATTATTTTTATTTTTGTATTTGATCAAAATAATGACTCTTTTCTTAAATGTATTTTGAATTTGTGAACTCCATCAAACCCCATTTTAAGGCAGCAATAAATTGTTTTAAAAATTTTGAGTCTATTTTAAGTTGGATAAATAATTAGTAGATAAAAAAGGAACAACTATATAGGAGCATTCACAACCAAACAACTAACTTTTAAATGAAGTAAAAAAAGAGATTAAAATCGTGCTAAAAATAAGGAAGCTAGTTTACCTTTTTTTTTTTTTTTTTTTTTTTTGCAAAACCGTGTAGATAGAATCCAATTATTTTTCTTTTTTAATTTGTTGTTCTTATGTTTTTGTCCCTTTTTTCTTTTTTCACTTCTACTAAATATAAAAATAAAAACAATCAAAGATAAAATAATTATATATTGTAATTATTTATTCTTAGTTCATTAAATGTGTTAGTTTTCAAACAAAAATCCAAATAATTTATTTTATAATTTTATATTTTTTTTAAAATTATCTTATTGTTTTAATAATTTTAAATGCATAAAAAATATTTATTTTTACATTCTTGGGACTTTACGATAGCAGAAGATAGTGCACCGGGCTGCCTATTTTATTCAAATTTGAAAAAAAAAATTCTTTCAATTTAAAAATATTTTTAACATTTAAATTTTAAAAGGTAAATTTGAAATAGTAAAGTCTACTATTATTATTATTATTATTATTATTTAATAAATTTTTTATCTTTCATTAATATGTAAATAAGTTGTATTTAAATATATTTTATAGTATTGAAATTTTAAAGCGATAAGTTTGAAATAGCAAATATCTATTAGAACTCTTCTATGAGTTTCTAGTTTTAAGATAATGAAAATTTTTTTACAATGTATTTCAAATTCAAATACTAAATCTTTCTATTCAAAACTTGATAAGAGTCCAATTAGAACTCTCTAATGTGATAACTAACTATTTCCAATATGTAATTTTATTTTATAATTATTTTTAATTTAAACTTAACAATTTATTGGTCTTAATTGTCTTTTGATAGTTTACCTTTTTCTTCCACATTCTTTAAATTTTCTTTTCTTTTCCTTTCTTTCTTTCTTTTGTTTGTTTGTTAATTTTTTTTTTATAAAAATAAACTGACAACTTAGATATAAAAGGTATTTCAAGTAGATAAATAAGTTGAATTTAATTATTAAATTTTAATTTATATTTAAAATTTTATAATAATTGCAAGTAAGGATAAGTTTTAGATACACACCACAATATATATTATTTATATTTATCAATAATAATAATAGTAATAATAATAATAATAATAATAATAATAATAATATATTTATCATCGTATTTCACATAGAAGTTTATGAAATATAAGAGTTCACCTAGAACTCTTTCATTGTGAGTTTCTATTTTTAAACTAATTAATAATATTTTTTAAAAGATAATGTATTTTCAAATTCTAATAATTATAAAAATATTATTACGATACTATTAAATATGATTATTAATATTTTAATAAATTTTTTGTGTTTCATTAATATGTAAATAAATTATATTTAAACATATTTTATAGAATTTAAATTTTAAAGAGAGAAGTTTGAAATAACAAATATCTATTAGAACTCTTCAATTATGAGTTTCTATTTTTAAGATAATGAAATTTTTTTTATTAAAAGGATAATGTATTTCAAATTCACATACTTAATCTTTCAATCTAAAACTTAATAACAGTCCAACTAGAACTCTCTAATGTAATAACTAACTATTTCTAATATTTAATTTAATTTTATAATTATTTTTAATTTAAAAGTAGCAATTTATTAGTCTAATTATCTTTTGATAGTTTAACTTTCTTTTTTACACGTTTTTTAAAATTTTCTTTTCTTTTCTTTCCTTTCTTTCTTTCTTATTTGTTTGTTAATTTTTTTTATAAAATTAAATTGACAACTTAGATATAAAGGTATTTCAAGTAGATATATATATGTTGAATTTGATTGTTGTTATGATAAATATCAATTATAGTGAATGTCTATCAAGATCTATCAAGATCTATTTGATGTCTATCAAGATTTGATGTAGTTGTCTTTTAGTATGAAACTAGGGGCAAACTCTCCGTATAAATAGAAGGTCTTTCTTCATTGTAAATCATCCCCCAAGAGAAGAAATAAGAATCACTCTCTCTATTCTCTCTACTCTTCTTCTTGTTCTTTATTATTTTTTAACACGTTATCAGCACGAGACTCTACTGTCTCAAATTTGAAGGCTAGAGCTAAGGTATTATTATTTTTCTTCCCTTTTTTCATATGACTAACAATCTTACGAATTGTGAGTTCGTTGCCCTTCAAAGTTTGGGAAAGAACTATATTTCATGGGTGTTGGATGCTGAAATCCACCTAGATGCTATGGGTCTTGGAGATGCCACAAAGAATGAAAATACAACATCTAGTCAAAATCGTGCTAAGGCTATGATTTTCTTGCGTCATTATCTTGACGAAGTTCTGAAAATTGAGTACCTTACTACTAAGGATCCACTCGTATTGTGGAATATCCTAAAAGAAAGGTTTGACCACCTAAAGATGGTCATCCTCCTGAAAGCACGATATGAGTGGATGCATCTAAGATTTCAAGACTATAAGTCTGTTCATGAGTACAATTCTGCCATGTTCAGAATTTCTTCTCAATTGAAACTATGTGGAGAGATGGTCAATGATAATGATATGATGGAAAATAAGCTCTCCACTTTTCATGCCTCGAATATGCTATTACAACAGCAATATAGAGAAAAAGGTTTCAAGAAGTATACTGAACTAAGTTCTCATCTTCTCGCGGCTGAACAAAATAATGATTTGTTGATGAAAAATCACGAGAACCGACCAACTGGATTTGCACCATTCCCTGAGGTGAATGATGTGCATGCTCACCATGCTAGGCGTGGAAAAGGTCGCGTCCCTGTCGTGGACGTGGTCGTGGTCATGATGACTAAGAAAGAAACCCTGTTCCGGGTGTTAATTATTCATCAAACAAAAAGAGAAAAGATGAGAAACGTGAAACAATTACTTATTTTCGATGTGGTGGAAAAGAACATTATTCACGTGATTGTCGTGCTCTCAAGCACTTGGTTGATCTTTATCAAGCATCACTAAAGAAGAAAGAGAGAAAACCCGAGGCTAACTTTCTTTCTGAAAATGATGTTGCCATCACATGCCTGGATATAACAGATTTTTTTGAGCACCCTCAAGGAAAGATTGATCACTTAATTGGTGATGGTTCCATAAACATGGAAGAATGAATGATTTTTAATTTAATTTTATTTTTATTGATAAAAGTTAGTGAACAAAGAATCATGTAAAAGTAGTTGTTTGCATGAGTATTAGTTTTTTTATTAGTATTGAATTATATTATTGTAATTTATTATTGATTGAATTGAATTTCAATTTTCCATTATTTATTGAAATAAAGGGACGAAAACAGAAACGAAAAAAAAGGGAACGAAAACGGAGAATAAAAAAAAAGAGGTTGCATGGATTTCTGGGAATACTAAAAGTGTAATTTTTATATTGTTTTATAATATAATAATAATAGTTGCATGATTTGACCAAAATGCACGTACTAATTGTTTAGTTGTTAATAAAAGATCTGCATGTTCACTTCTTGTATTTCTTTTAATTATTATTTCTGGAAAAGCTAACTAAGCACCAAAGCACGTATTGACTGTTTAAAACTGTTAAAAAATAAAATGCTAAGCTTAGCTAATCACGTATTAATTGGATTTTTTTTTTTTGCTTAATAAAGTGTGATTAACAATTTTTTATAGTATATGCTTTCACTTTGTACAAAAATTTAATATATATTTTATTTGGTTGAAGATATGGATAATTTTCAAGAATATATTTATTTGTTTGATTCCGTCACTACACATACAATATTTAAAAAAAAAAATATTTCTCTTATCTAAACATGGGTAAGATTAATGTTACTATAATTTCTGATAGTGCTAATTTGATTGAAGGCTTCGAAAAAGCCATTATAATCTTGCCCAAGGGAACTAAACTCATCATAAATAATGTCATATTTTTTCTTAAGTCTCGGAGAAACTTGACGAGTTTTAAAGATATCCGTGAAAATGATTATCATATCAATACAATTAATGAGATGAATGTTGAATATCTTGGTATCACGCAGAATATCTCTGGACAGACATGTGTTATTGAAAAGTTTCCTGCTTTATCTTCTGGCCTATATTGGACAAAGATTTATGCAATTGAGGCACATTCTATAGTAAACCAGAAGTTTACTGATTCCAATACTTTTGTACTTTGGGATGATTGTCTGGGACATCGAGGATCAATAATGATGAGATGAATAAGAGAAAATTCAAGTGGGCATCCATTAAAGAACTTGAAGGTTCTTTCGAATGATGAATTTTCATGTAATGCTTGTTATCAAGGCAAGATGATTGTGAGGCCATCGCCAACAAAAGTTGGGATTGAGTCCCCCACATTCTTGGAACGTATACATGGGGACATTTGTGAACCAATTCACCCACCAAGTGGGTCATTTAGATACTTCATGGTCCTAATAGATGCTTCCTCTAGATGGTCTCATGTGTGCCTTTTGACATCTCGCAACTTAGCATTTGCAAAATTATTGGCATAAATAATACGATTACGGGAACGGTTTCCCTATAATTAAATTATGTCTATTCGCCTTGATAATGCTGCAAAATTTTTATCCCAAGCATTTAATGACTATTGCTTATCGATTGGGATAAGAGTAAAACATCTTGTACCCCATGTTCACACTCAAAATGGCCTTGCTGAGTCATTAATTAAACGTCTGAAGTTGATAGCAAGACCATTGCTTATGAAAACTAAGTTGCCCACTTTTGTCTGGGGTTATGCAATTTTGCATGCTGCAACACTTGTTCGTCTTAGAGCGATAAATTATCATAAATTTTCTCTGTTGCAATTGATTTTGGGTCAAGAGCCTAATATATCTCATTTGAGAATTTTTGAGTGCGGTGTTTATGTGCCTATAGCACCACCAAACTACACCAAGATGGGCCCCCAAAGAAAGGTAGGAATTTATGTTGGGTTTGAATCACCCTCCATTATTCGCTATCTTGAACCACTAACGGAAGATATGTTCATTGCTCGATTTACAAATTGTCGGTTTGATGAGATAGTTTTTCCAAAATTAGGGGAAGAAGATAGTGACATCAAAAGAGAAATTTTGTAGAAAAATCCATCACTATCTCATCTTGATCCACGTGCTTCTATTTGTGAGCAAGAAGTATAAAATATTATTCAACTGCAGAGAATTGCAAATCAAATGCCAGACGCATTTACAAATTTGAAAAGGATGACTAAATCACATATTCCTGCAGAGAATGTCCTAATTCGAATTGATGTCTCTAAAAGACCATCCGCTAGTATCATAGCTAATGAATCTAAAGCACGCTTGAAGGGTGGCAAACCATTAGGTTCTAAGGATCGAAATCCTAGAAAAAAAAATAAATGGTCAAGATGACACTGCGAAAGATCCTTATATAGAAGCTCAAGATTTGAGCAATGTTGATATTCCTGAAGGAATTAATGAGCCTGAGACTCAAGAAAATGAGGAACTGTCCATAAATTCTAGTGATGTTGAAACTAATTTGAATCGATCTAAAATAGTAGTGGATCATGTCTTTGCATACAATGTTGCAACGAAAATCATGCAAGATAGTGAGGATCTTGAACCCCGATCTGTCACAGAATGTCGACAAAGAAATGACTGGCCAAAATGATAAGAAGTAATTCAATCTAAATTGAATTCACATCCCAAACGTGAAGTTTTTGGACCTATAACTCAAACACCTAATGGTGTTAAGCCCTTTGGCTATAAATGGGTCTTTGTGTGAAAAAGAAATGAGAAAAATGAAATACAAAGGTATAAAGCACGCCCTGTTGCACAAGAATTTTCACAACGGCCTGGTGTCGATTATGATGAGACATATTCACCAGTTATGGACACAATAACATTGCGTTATCTTATTAGTTTCACTATCCATGAGAAACTTGAAATGCATTTGATGGATGTGGTAACAGCCTATCTATATGGATCACTTGATAATGTGATATACATAAAATTTCTCGAAGGATTTAAAATGCCGAAAGCATATAGTTCAAAGCCTCGGAAAATATATTCCATTAGATTGCAAAGATCATTGTATGGTTTGAAGAAATCTGGACGCATGTGGTATAGCCGTCTTAGTGAATATTTATCTAAAGAAGGTTATACGAATGATGAAATTTTCCCATGTGTTTTCATAAAGAAAACAACGTCGGAGTTTGTTATACTTGCTGTCTATGTTGATGACATAAACCTTATTGGAACGTCAATAGATCTTTAAAAGACAATTGATTACCTAAAGAAAGAATTTGAGATGAAAGATCTAGAAAAGATAAAGTTATGTCTTGGTTTGCAAATTGAGCATTTGACAAATGGTATCTTTGTCCATCAATCTGCCTACACAGAAAAGGTATTGAAATGATTCTATATGGATGGAGCACATCCATTAAGTACTCCGATGGTTGTTCGATCACTTGATGTGAATAAGGATCCATTCCGACCTCAAGAAAAGAATGAGGAACTCCTTGGTTCTGAAATACCATATCTTAGTGCAATTGGTGCACTAATGTATCTTGCAAATACTACACGGCCTGATATTGCCTTTTCAATAAATTTGGTAGCAAGGTATAGTTCTGCTCCTACTTGGAGACATTGGAATGGGATCAAACACATATTACGGTATCTAAAGGGGACTACCGATATGGGCTTATTTTATTCTAAAGATTGCAGTTTTGATCTTGTTGGTTATGCTGATGCTGGGTACTTATCTGATCCACATAAAGCTCGGTCTCAAACAGGCTATGTATCCATATGTAGGGGTACTGCCATATCTTGGAGATCAACAAAGCAGTCTATTGTAGCTACTTCATTGAATCACGCTAAGATTATAGCTATTTATGAAGCAAGTCGAGAGTGTGTGTGGTTAAGGTCCATAATAAATCTCATTCGAGAAAAATGTGGCTTGAAATGTGACAAATTACCCACGATTTTATATGAAGATAATGCAGCATGCATAATAAAACTTAAAGGAGGATTCATAAAAAGAGATAGAACGAAGCACATTTTGCCAAAGCTCTTCTATACACATGAGCTTCCAAAAAAATGGTGATATTGACGTATAACAGATTTGTTCAAGTAACAATGTGGCTGACTTATTCACCAAGTCTCTCCCAACTGCAACTTTCAAGAAGATGGTGCACAAGATTGGAATGCAAAGGTTCAAGGAAGTTCTTATTAGGGGGAGCTAATACGCGTTGTACATTTTTTCCCTCACGAGGTTTTGTCCCACTGGGTTTTCCTTGTAAGGTTTTTAATGAGGCAACCTATATGCGTATTGTTAGACATTCAAGGGAGAGTGTTATGATATACATCAATTATAGTGAATATCTATCAAGATCTATCAAGATCTATTTGATGTCTATCAGGATTTGATGTAGTTGTCTTTTAGTGTGAAACTAGGGGCAAATTCCCTCTATAAATAGAAGGGTTTCCTTCAATGTAAATCATCCCTCAAGAGAAGAAATAAGAATCACTCTCTCTATTCTCTCTACTCTTCTTCTTGTTCTTTATTATTTAATAACAATTGTTAAATTTTAATTTATATTTAAAATTTTAAAATAGTCGCAAGTAAGGATATGTTTTAGATACACACCACAAATATATATTATTTATATTTATCAATAATAATAATAATAATAATAATAATAATAATAATAATAATAATAACATATTTATCATTATATTTGATATAGACAAGTTTATGAAATATAAGAGTTAATTTAGAACTCTTTCATTGTGGGTTTCTATTTTTAAATTAATTAATAATATATTTTTTTTAAAGAATAATGTATTTTTAAATTCAAATAATTATAAAAATCTTATTACAATACTATTAAAACTTGTCCTAACAACTAACACATGGCCTCGTAGCCACTTGCCACTTGGCTTCATCCTCTGCTTTATAATATATATAGATATATATTATTTATATTTATGTATAATAATAATAATAATAGTAATAATAATGATAATAATAATAATATATTTATCATTATATTTGATATAGATAAGTTTATGAAATATAAGAGTTTATTTAGAACTCTTTCATTGTGGGTTTCTATCTTTAAACTAATTAATAATATGTTTTTGTAAAGAATAATGTATTTTCAAATTCAAATAATTATAAAAATCTTATTACAATACTATAAAACTTGTCCTAACAACTGACACATGGCCTGTTAGCCTCTTGCCACTTGACTTCTTCTTTTGATGCTTCATCCGCTGCTTTATAATAGATAGATTGTTTTATTAAATAATATCTGTTTAAATAGTATATTTTGACAAGAATTATATACTTTTTTTTGTATTTGAAATGTAACGTAACTTAATTTATTTTCTTAATTTATTTTTTTATTGTATTTGAAAGTTGAGTTTTTTACATACATTCTGAATAACTTCTCAATACCCTTTCAATTTTTTTCTATTGATTTGTCTATTTTATAGGATAGTAATATTAATTTATTTATATGTTTATTTTCTAACGCATTGATTCGTGCTGATATGACTGTTTTTCGAAAAAAGATGTGTTCTTTAACTGCCTAATCTTAATTATTTCTTATTTTTATATTTTATTAATCATTAATTAGAGCATAAGAAATCATTCTATATTAATGATATTATGATTGTTCTTACTGTATCATAGTGTTAAATTTAATTAAACTTATGCAGCAACTAAATTTATTAATAAGTATTAACTTTTATACATAAAAATTTCATACTCCAAAGTGTTGAAAAAGTTAGTATATCAAATCATTAAATTGTTTAAGTTGTAATATGTTAGTCATTACTATTGTTTGTATGGAATCATGCGGAAGGGTATTGGAAGAGCAACATTTATGTACTACAGTAAAATTACAACAATCAAGCAATATCATTAAGATTGTTTATAGAGTGTGTATGTATTTTACTTTCTCTTCTTAAAAACTTCAAATCCATTCACACTCGAAGATTGAAGAAATAATGTATAATCTTTCACTAAAAAAGTAGTAGTTTTTAAAGATGCAATATAAACAACTAATCAATATTCATATCAAATTAATACATCAAATCATATAGTTTTATTTTTCAGGAATTATGAAATATAAAATTTATTATCTGCTAGCACTAGACCGTTCGACGTTAAAACGAGAATAGATTTATAAATGTGTGAAGTTTCATAACATTCGCAAGTGTCTCCTTATTTTTGTAAATTTGTTTAACATCTATCTTTGAATTTGTTGGATCAATTATTATTGCAACACATTCTTTATCAAATAGTTCTTTTTTCAGTCTTAATCCAATCAAATGAACCAAATTATTTGTGTATAGATGCTATCGCTCCTCATTTACTTCATCATAACTTTGATTTCCAACACAAATAATAGATTGTTCAGTAAATTCTGTTGGATCCATCGCTATATCCTTGTAAATGACGTACAATGGATATTTAATGATGATTTTTGGAACTATTCTTTTTTTATTTGAATATACTCTAACTTCCGTATTATTTTATATGGTCATTGGTGGACATCTACAATTAATATGTATCTAATTTCAATTTGTACATAATTAGTGTCTATCTTCAGTTGAGTTGCTATTGGTTTTATCAATCCATTGTACTTTGTATTTGAATCATACACACTTCCGTCAACAACAAAATTCTTAGGTCTTCCTGTTGTAAAGTATACATGATTATTGAATTATTAATTTTCAGTAAGATTTGACACATGAAATCAAATATTAAACATAATTAAAAATTATAAAATCAAACACAAGAATTACTACAATCTTCCATCAGAATTTATATCAACTTCACTAATTTGATAATATATACAAAATAAATCTACAATTTCTTTTATTCATTCGATAACAATTAAAGTAAATATTTATATATTTTAAAAACATCACAAAAATATAATATTTTATTTTGTAAAATTAATTACATGTTACGTCTTATCTTCCTCCAAGTTGTATCGTGATTGAATGTAAATAAGCATCATCCATATTTCATTAATTTTTATCGTGTTTGTAATTTGTTAATTCAATTTGTTTTAATTAAAATACAGAAATATGTATTTCAGTTGAAATCTTTGACTTTGAAAGAAAAAAGAATTTTTAAAACTATGGGTTTCAATCAGTTCTTTGCATGGTTGAAAGAAGAAGTTGAATTTAGAACTTTAGTATGTTCTCTTATTTGTTTTATGATGAAGATGAGTATAGAATGACGTGACTTATTTAAAAATTAGAAAATACTATTTTTAGAGAGAAAATAGGGGATATATGATATCTTGTTGTTAACTGTCATCTATTTTTAAAGATTTTATTTTTTATAGAAAAAATATTTTTTTATTTATTTTTTTCTTAATAAATTCTGTTATGTATTGAAATCTATCAAATATTGTTACGAGCCACAATAAATAATGGGAAAAAAAAATCTAAATATACAATCTAAGATTGTTTATATAACTCACAACAATACTTGTTAGACTGCAATACATAGCAGAATTTATAAAGAAAAAATTAAATAAAAATATATTTTATACAAAAAATGAAATCCTTAAAACGAGATGATAATTAACTACACGATACACCTCCTATTTTCTCCCTAAAATTAATTTTTTTTGTAATTTTTCAAAATAAGTCATGTCGTTCTACATTCATCATCTTCATACAACAAATAAGAGAACATACAGAAGTTCTAAATTCACCTTCTTCTTCCAACCATACAAAGAACTGGTTGAAATCCATAATTTCAGAAATTCTTTCTCTTTCAAAGTCGAAGATTTCAATTGAAATACATATTTTCATATTTTATTTAAAACGATTTGAGTTAAAAAATGCAAACACAATAGAAATTAATGCAATATGAATGATGTATGTTTACATTCAATCATAATATAACATGGAGGAAGAGGAACGCAATAGGTAATTAATCTTATGAAATAAAATTTTATATTTTTTGTGAATTTCTTTTAGAAAACATATAAATATTTACTTTAATTGTAATCAAATGAAAAAAATTGTAAATGTATTTTATATATGTTGTCTATTTAGTGATGTTGATATAAATTCTGATGGAAGATTGTAGTAATTCTTGTGTTTGATTTTATAATTTTTAATTGAGTTTAATTTTGAGTTCTTGTGTCAAATCTTACTGGGAACAAATAATTCAACAATCATATATACTTTACACAGGAAGACCCAAAGATTTTGGTGTTGACGAAATTATGCATGATTGTCACGATCCAACTTTGGGGCTGTGATGGCATCTATTCCAGCCTCTGTATAGGTAAGTCAGGAATTAATTCCAAACACAACATCCCAAACTTATAAAAGTGAAAGAAAATAAAAATAAAATTTTTGAATAATCACAAAAGTAATTTGTTAGACTAATATAGTCAAAACACAGATAATCCCAGGTCTGATAGTCACTAACACAAGTAATTAAGTACTTGAAATCAAAGAAAAGTTTGAATATCTTAAAATGCGGAAAATACATAAAGATAAGGCTAGAAGAGATTTCAGTGGTCTCTAAAAACACCAACAGCTACCTCGAATCTTCAATGATGGTAACAAAGAGGAACCACAGGAATCAATGCGTGAAGATCATCGAATCAGTACCTGTACGTAAGGTACAGAAATAGCAAGGGTGGGTACGGAACCACATATACTCAGAAAGAAATTTTGACCAATCCTAATTCAAAATGATGATGAGTAACACCACATCAACCATTTAAAATAATCATACAATCTGTACTTAGGAAACCCTATTCTAACTGAATAATCAAGTCTAACAGTCATAAGGACATCATAACAAAGTCCAAGAATTCCTTAAAACAACAAAATCAAGTAACAGATAATCAAGAACTTAATAAAAAATACAAACCAACAATTACACCTTACTTAATCTGAACCAGGAATAAGTGCAATGCAATACATGTGTTGTGTATACACCTACTAAGCAATGACTTCAAAGTCAGGACTTATGAGGGACTCACAAGATCCATGTGTTGTGTATGCATGCACTCTGATCCCAATAAATATATTGTGCAGGCGTGCACTCTGATCTTAATTAATAAATAGATAATATTGTGCAGGTGTACACTCCAACCCCATAGGAAATGCAATGTATGGTGTGCAGACGTGCAACTCTTATCCCAAATCAACGATAAAATTAAGCAAAACACTTTATGTCTTATGCCAGATCAGATATCAACTTCAAAATCAACTCAACTTATTAAGAACATTTTCAAAAATTCGTTACCATAGCAAATCAGCCTATCGGCTAGCAAATAGGAAAAACAGTTCAAAACATACAATTAACTTATTTTAACCCCTCACATAACATCGATACCCGCATAGATGCTCGTTATTTTACCTATATAAGACTCTCATTCCCCATTACTCTCATTACACATAACTAACAAATAAGCACTTTGAAAAGTGTCTTAAAAAGTCTCAACTTACCTCAAAGGAAGTCCAAATGTCGATTAACAAATTTACCTTTTCGTAAAGTCTCCAAATGATCAAGATTTGTCCAAATATATAATCCTCATAAGGGTACGAATCTAGTGACACTTATTTTATAAATTTTTACACTAAAAAACCTAGCCTAAAATCTAATTTGTAAAAATTGGTGACTGTTCAAAGTTAATATGAGAATATAGAAGAGCCAAAGTTAACAGAGTATCACGGAATCCACAGCTTCCAATCAACAAATTAATTCCCATGATAATTCTTAATGATTAGGCCATCATTGCCTAATCATTACCTTTTTATCCACTAGTAAAGGAAAACAAAAAAAGAAAAACAAAAGAATTATAATTTTTGACGATTCTGTATGCACAGTAACCTACTACTACATAACCTCACATTCACTACTCACAAATGGCCAATTACAAGAGATTAAATACCTTATGCTGCAACAATGAACTTCTGTTATAATTTTCTACTCCATTTTCTTTTAATCTTCAATTATCGTCCAAAGGGGTTAAACCTTGTTAACTTAAAGTCACGTAATATGGGATAATAAAAAGATAGTGGTTTTTACCTATTAAATCCCTAATTAAAATAATTATCTAAAATACCCCAAATTTTTTAATAAAATGTCAAAAGTCAGTTGGAACCTTGAGAAAACAAATCAAATATGTAAACTGACTAAAAATCTTGATCCTTACCTATTGAAATTATTAAAACACTAATCCAAGGTCGTCTTGCTCAAACATTGACTGTAATCAAGCTTAAGTTTGTTAAAACCCAGAAATTCAATTAATGACTTGAATCACTACCGGGCACTCAGAATTAATACTACCTACCCCTGCAAGTCATAATTCATGTATAAAAACTATAGGGAGGTTTAAAATAAGAAAAATTTATAGAACAACTTGGAGAATCGTTATATTATCCACCACTTAAATAAATATTTATCCTCGAACATAAAGAGAAACAACGCACCCAGATTGTCAAAAAAATGAGGATACTTTCTCCTAATGTCAGACTTCACCTCCCAAGTGGATTCCGCTATAGGACGATATCTCCACTGAACCTTCATCGATGCTATCTCCATTGACCTTAACTTTGAAATTTACCTATCTAGAATAATTATAGGCTTTACTTAGAATGCCAGATTCTGATCCAAACTCACCACGTCCCACTGAATCATATGCGAATCATCAGGATGGTCCCTCTTTAACATAAAAACATGTAAAATTGGATGCACAGCTGAAAGATCCGACGGCAAAGATGTAACACCTCATATTTTGTGTGTACTTATTCTATTTATGTGGAACTTGGTATAGACTTGTGGGTATAGGTAATGAACGAGATTTGTTAGGTGAGTATTGATGGTGTAGGTGAAATTCTAGATACCACCCGTACGTTTTAATATGACGCAACTAAGTTAGCATCGATGCAACTATTTAACTTGGAATGGTAAGTCAGTATTTGAATCTAATGTTTAAAGTGACCAAGCATATACAAGGTTTAAGTTAGATTAAAGGGATTTAGAACTAAAAATGGAGTATTTTTTTGAGGTACTTGCTTGACTTAATTAAGATAGTAGGTGAGTCACCTACTTGAGTTACATGAGCCAAGTTAATGGACCAAGTCTATGGATCAGATTTGGGCCTATATTAGTAATACTTATTTGGGCCCAAATTAAGTAAAATAGGAAGGAAATAGAGAAAGGCCCAATAACTTAAATCTTTCAAAGCCCATTCTAATTGATCCCAATAATGGATCAAGCAAGTAGGTACATCACCTACTTTGACCGTTTGAGTATCTTCATCTCCTTAAGTAGGTGCATCACCTATTTGAACCCATTGGACCAATTTGAGTTCCAAAATGTAGCCAAGTAGATAGCCAAAATAGGTCCTTTAAAAGGCCAAGTTGATGGTCATTTTCCTTTATTCCTAAGTCATAAAAAGGATTATATTTCATAAATTCTCTCTACTTTCTCTAAAACAACAAGGAGCAGCCCTATATTTCCTTCTAGGATTCTTGAAGAAACCCCAACCTTTGCAGGCCAAGATAAGTGAAAACACTTAAGGTATAGCTTAATTCTCCCATAGAAGATTAGAAAAACATGTTTTTCATGCTTAATTCTAAGTCTAGGACAGAATATAAAGCAAACTAACTTCTCACTTTCTCTTTCTTATTAAGAGACTTTTCTTTTCTTCTTTGATATAAAGTGCGAAGAAAAGTTCAAGCTCTTGGAGAGTTCAAGTTAAAAAGATGATTGCAGAAGATTAAGGTAAGGTGAATGCTCCATTTTGTCCTCCTTATATATGAATTTGGAAAAGAATTATGGATGTGGTGTTATTGAGAACTCAACGGATGATGAGTTCCATATTTGGTTACTACAATAAAAAGGATATGGGGCTATTTTGCAAACTATTTTGTATGCATATGTTGGGGGCTTCTAGGTTGATATTGGGAAAAGGTTTGATTGGTTTGTATTGAAAAATAGAAGAAAGGGGTGGTGGCATACTATCGAATTAATTATTGCATATGTTTATTGCCTATGTTGTTTTGTATATAATTTGGAGGATGTAATGAAGCCAAAGCTATTTTAGGGGATCTTATAAGAATATGTATGGTATGTGAATGTAATTGGGGGAGAAAAGGGTTAAAATAACACCCTTGATTGATAAATTAAGGGCTTACTGCCCGGCTGGTGAAGTTAAGTAGCCCAAATATGTCGGTTGGTTGCTAATATTAGTTACCATATATTTTACTATAGATAAGTAATCTAAAAGGCAAGAAGTAAAGTTGGGTTAGTATCGGAGTTATACAACCAGGTATGTAAGGCTACACTATGTCATATTCTTTGGCATAAAATCTAACACTTGTAGTGCAAAGTAAGCTTCTAAAGCTTTCCCATAGTAAATAATACCTAGTAGCAGTACATGATCTCCCATCTACCTAACGACCTTACTTCCACTCCCTAACGTGTTAAAATACCTCACCATATGCTTATTGTCAAGTCTATATTTTTACATTCACTAGCAAGTCTCAATAGTTCTCCTTTAAGTCAAATAAGACCCGTATGTTATTTTTAGCTCCTAAACATTTCATTCATGTACAATCTACTCCATACCTCTTTGTCATTGAATTAAGTGTTTACTCACATGTCTTTTATTGGTAGATTATTGTTCAAAGGAACCAAAATATTAGGACCACAAAAGTAACAATCTCAAAGGCTAAATAAACTATGTAATGAAAATCTATATTAAAATAGGTGGTAGCTCAGGGGCATAAGCCTAGCATGAGTTGATCCTAATACCTTTATATATGGGTGGAAGATCAGGGGCGTAAACCTAGCATAGGCCGATCCCAATGTTTATATATGGGTGGCAGCTCAGGGGCATAAGCCTAGCATGGGCCAATCCCGACTTGTCCATTTAACACTGATTAGCTAGTCTTTTGTATCATATATCTTACAAATATTATGAAGTAAGAAAGTTAAAATAAAGAAAAGAATGTAATGTACCCGACCTTACAAGTATATATAAAGGTGGTCTACTAGTACTATTTGAATATTTGTATCTATTTTCCATTGAGCTCCTATATCATGTGTGGTTACTTTCAGCCTTACATATTTAGTATATATTTTTGTAATGATGCCCTTTATGGGGGACCTGTATTTTATGCTGCAGGCACAAGTGCTTCAGCAAATACACCTTCTCAAAAGAAGCCTAGGATATCCAGCGGCTATTGGTGAGCTCCAGATTGTTTTGGGGCTTTTCGAGTCTGGTTTATATATTTTGGTATTGTACAGTAATCAAGAGTAAGGCAAGGGTTTGTACCGAACTAAACTAGATGTCTATGTATCTTTTAGAGGCTTTGTAGACCAATATAAAGTTAAGCATGATAGTGTCTTATCTTTTAGATATTATGGCCCCAACGACCAAGCCTGGTATGTATAGTTTTGGGCTTGTCATTTATTTCTCGTCAATGACTTATATCTATGTATCACAAATCCTTTGGTTATTATAGTTACATGCATTAGAAGTACAAGGTTATGGATTGGTTCTCTCGGGCCTCCATGGCCATGGGTGCCTGTCCGCCTAATAGGATTTGAGGCATGACAAAAGCAGTATCAGAGCAGGTTGTCCTAGGGAGTCTACAAAGCCGTGTCTATGTAGAGTCTTATTTATGGATATATTATGCACCATACCTATAAATAGGAGGCTATGAGACATTTAGGAGTTATCTCTTTTTCTTCATACCTTAGATCATGCAATAGATTCCATGTTGTAGGTGAAGTCATATTTAACCATTGAATCTATCTCTTTTTCTCTTATTATAGTAAAGATACCGGTTACAAGAAATAGTAAGAATACATGTATGCAAATAGATGTGCTTCCAGAGAAGGGACTAGCAAGTCACCACCTAGGCAAGCTAATCAAAGAGAGGCTCAAGCTGAGTTTGTATCACAAACTTTTTCTACTCCTCCATCTCCAGAAGAGCTAAGAAGGGTAAGAACAACATCCTCAGAACCACCTATTAATGCTACTGAACAAGATCTAAGAAATGCGGTGCAATTGTTGACTCATATAGTTACTGGACAAGCTCAAGGACAAACAATTCCAACCACATGTTCCAGTGGTGAAGATAGAGCAGCTAGCTTACGGACGCAGGATTTTTTTAAGTTGGATCCTCCTACATTCACCAGATCAGATATTAATGAAGACTACAGGACCTTATTGATCAAATCCAAAGGTCTCTAGATTTCGTGCATGTATCGGTTAAAAAAATAGTTAAGCTAGCAACATATAGATTCAAAGAGGAGGCTATATTTTGGTATGAAGACTGAAAATGATCTAGGGGTATCGATGCACCTTCAGCTCCATGGAAAGAGTTCAAAGAGGAATTTCTTGATCATTACCTTTTATTTGAGATTCAAAAGGCCTGTGTAGATCAGTTCCTAAATCTTTGCTAAGAGAATGTGAGCATGGGGGAGTACAACCACCGATTTAACTCTTTGGATAGTTATGCTCTTAATGTAATAGCTACTATGGATGATGGAGTTCATCGATATGTGAATAGATTGGATCCATATCTAGTTAAATATTATACTATTGCTGCCTTAAACAAACACATGGATATAGCAAGGATACAAGCTTTTTCACAAAAAATAGAGGATCAGAGGCAAAGAAGAAGAACACAAGAATTGGAAAGAAGATATCCAAGAGGGATAGATCTTCGGGGAAGTTTATGGAATCCCATAGAGAGTTTAGGCCTTGGTTTTATAATTGATCGCCTAGGCCATTATCTTCTTATTCAGTAGCTAGTGCTCTATCATAGTTTTAAGGGTCCAAGGGAAATCAGTTTGGGAAAAGAAGTGAGAGTTAGAGTTCACGAGCAATGGGGTATCAAGAAAAAAGGAGTAGAGCCAATTAAGGCCTCCTCGGTATCCATGTAAACAATATGGACAAATTCATTCGGGTGCATGTTAGTTTGGGATAAATGCTTGCATTTGGTGTGGTACACCAGGGCATATGATGAGAGAATACCCTCAAAAGGGCATGGGTGGTATGGCACGACCTACTGATCAGCCGTTGAATCATCATCATTGATGCCTTCTTTAGGTAGTTATGTACAACCTATAGGTCATGGTAGAGGTTCTAAAGGAGCAACTAGCTCTAGTGGAGTTCAGAATCGTACATATGCTCTAGCGGATTGACAAAATTTAGAGGCTTCCCCAGATGTGGTTACAGGTACATTGTCCATCTTTTCACATAGTGTATATGCATTAATTGAACCGGGTTCTACATTATCATATGTCACTCCATTGGTTGCTGAAAAGTTCAAAAGAACACAAGAATTACTAGTTAAGCCATTTGAAGTGTCTACACTGGTTGGTGAATCTATAATAGCTTGGAGAGTGCATCAAAATTGTATAATAACTATTTTGGTCGTGAGACAATGGCTGATCTTGTTGAGTTAGAGATGGTAGATTTTGATGTTATAATGGGTATGGATTTGTTGGCTTCTTGTTATACCACAGTAGATTGCTGAACTAAAAGGGTGTATTTCTATTTTTGAACAAAGGCGGTTCTTGAATGGAGGGTTAATATTGGTGCTCCAATAGGTAAATTTATTTCTTATTTTAAGAAAAAAGGATGATTTCCAAAGGTTACACATATCATCTAGTTAGAGTGATGGATATAGATGCGGAGCCACCAATTCTTCAAACTATTCCAGTGGTAAATAAATTTCCCAATGTATTTCCTGAAGAGCTTCCAGGTTTGCCTCTAGAATGAGAATTAGAATTTGGTATTGATGTGATTCCAGGTACTCAAACAATCCCATTCCTCCTTATAGAATGGCCCCAACAGAGTTACAGGAGTTAAAAGAACAATTAATAGACCTGCTGGAAAAAGGATTCATAAAGACTAGTATAGCCCCTTGGGGCACACCAGTGTTATTTATGCGTAAGAAAGATGACTCATTGAGAATGTGTATTGACTACCGGCAACTGAATAAGATGACTATTAAGAATAAATATCCCCTTCCAAGAATTGCTGATTTATTTGATCAGTTACATGGTGCCAAGTGTTTCTCAAAGATTGATTTGAGGTCGGGTTACCACCAAGTGAGGGTCAAAGAGAATGATAAACCCAAGACAGCTTTTCAAACATGGTATGGTCATTACGAGTTTCTAGTCATGTCCTTTAGGCTAACTAACACACCCGCATATGCGAAAGGATCTTTTCAAACATGGTATGGTCATTTCAAACATGGTATGGTACTTCCAGAATTTGTAGCCAAATGTCCAAATTGTCAAAGAGTTAAAGTAGAGCACAAAAATACCGAGGGTTAAATGCAATGCATAGATCTTCTAATCTGGAAGTGGGACATGATCAACATGGATTTTGTCACTGGTTTTCCTCGTACATTTTGAAGGTTCGATTCCATATGGGTAGTAGTTGACACTTACACAATTGAAGAGTATGAAAAATTGTATATTAAAGAGATAGTTTGGCTACACAGAGTTCTAATCTCTATTATATCAGATCGAGGAGCTCAATTTACTGCAAATTTTTCGAAATTTTTTCAGAGAAATTTGGGAACATAAGTGAATCTAAGTATAACTTTTCACCCTTAAACATATGGAAAAGCAGAACGTACCATCCAAACACTTGAAGATATGCTACGAGCTTGTGTATTAGACTTTAAAGGTAGTTGGAATGATCATATACCTCTTATCGAGTTCACTTAAAATAATAGATATCATTCAAGTATCAAAATGGTACCATATGAAACTTTGTATAGGAGAAACTGTACATCACCAATTGGATGGTTTAAAGTCGGTGATGCTGCCTTGTTTAGGCTAGATCTTGTTCATAAAGCTATGGAAAAGGTTAAGGTGATTCAGCAATGGCTGGAGACAGCCCAAAGTTAACACAAATCATAAACGGATATTAGAGAAAGGGGGCTAGAGTTTGCTATCGGTGATTAGGTATTCTTGAAGGTGTCACCTATGAAAGGGGTAATGAGATTTGGTAAGAAATGAAAACTAAGTACACGTTATATAGGCCCGTATAAAATTATCCAAATGTTTGCACAAGTTGTATATGAGTTAGAACTACCCCAAGAGCTTTCAACAGTCCATCCAGTGTTCCATGTTACAATGCTTCGAAAATGTATCAAAGATCTATCTCATATTACTCCTACTAAAGATATACAAATTACGGAAGATCTCACCTATAAAGAAATACCTAGTTCTATTCTAGATCGACAAGTCAAAAAGTTAAGTAATAAAGAAATAGCTTCTATAAAAGTGCTTTGGAGAAACCAGCAAGTAGAAGAGATCACATGGGAAGCTGAAGAAGCGATGAAATCCAAGTACCCCCATTTATTTGAATATAAAGAGGAAGTCCAAGATACTGAATTGGAGAAATAACAAGTAAGTATAATATATAGGTACTATGTGATAATAATAATATTAAACTTAGGCTTGAACTAGTTTTGGTTGGACAGTCATGCTAACATTCGAGGATGAATGTTCCTTTGGGGGGGATGTAGCACCTCATATTTTGCATGTACTAGTTCTATTTGTATGGAACTTGGTATAGCCTTGTGAGTATAGGTAACAAAAGAGATTTGTTAGGCAAGTATTGATGGTGTAGGTGGAATTCTAGATACTGCCCTTACATTTTAATGTGACGCAACCAAGTTAACATCGATGCAACTATTTTACTTTGAATAGTAAGCCAGTATTTGAATCTAAAGTTTAAAGTGACCAAGTATATACAAGTTTTAAGTTAGATTAAAGGTATTAAGAACTAAAAAGGGAGTATTTTGTTGAGGTGCTTTCTTGACTTAATTAAGCTAGTAGGTGAGTCACCTACTTGAGTTACATGAGCCAAGTTAATGGACCAAGTTCATGGATCAGATTTGGGCCTATATTTGTAATACTTATTTGGGCCCAAATTAAATAAAAGAGGAAGGAAATAGAGAAAGGCCTAATAACTTAAATCTGCCAAGGCCAAATCTAATTGAGCCCAATAATGGATCAAGCAAGTAGGTACATCACCTACTTTGACCGTTTGAGCAGCTTCATATCCTTAAGTAAGTGCATCACTTACTTGGACCCATTTGACCAATTTGAGGTCCAAAATGTAGCCAAGTAGATAGCCAAAATAGGGCCTTTAAAAGGCTAAGTTGATGGTCATTTTCCTTTATCCCTAAGTCACAAAAAGGATTATGTTTCATAAATTCTCTCCACTTTCTCTAAAACAACAAGGAGCAACCCTATATTTCCTTCTATGGTTATTGAAGAAACCCCAACCTTTGCAGGCCAAGGTAAGTAAAACACTTAATTTTTTGCTTAATTCTACCATAGAAGATTAGGAAAACATATTATTCATGCTTAATTCTAAGTATAAGATAGAATATAAAGCAAGATAACTTCTTACTTTTTCTTTGTTATTAAGAGACTTTTATTTCCTTCTTTGGTTTAAAGTGCGAAGGAAAGTTCAAGTTCTTGGAGAGCTCAAGTTAAAATAACACCCTTGATTGGTAGCCCAAATATGTCGGTTGGTTGCTAATATTAGTTACCATATATTTTACTATAGATAAGTAATCTAAAAGGCGAGAAGTCAAGTTGGGTTAGTATTGGAGTTATACAATCAGGTATGTAAGGCTACTCTATGTCATATTCTTTGGTATGAAATCCAACACTTGTGGTGCAAAGTAAGCTTCCAAAGCTTTCCCATAGTAAATGATACCTAGTAGTAGCACATGATCTCCCATCTAGCTAACGACCTTGCTCCCACTCCCTAACGTGTTAAAATACCTCACCATATGCTTATTGTCAAGTCTGTGTTTTTACATTCACTAGCAAGTCTCAAGAGTTCTCCTTTAAATAAAATAAGAACCGTATGTTATTTTCTGCCCCTAAACATTTTATTCATGTACAATCTGCTCCATACCTCTTTGTCATTGCATTAAGTGTTTATTCACAAGTATCTTATTGGTAGATTATTGTTCAAAGGTACCAAAATGTTATGACCACCAAAGTAGTAATCTCAAAGGCTAAATAAACTAAGTAATGGCAATCTGTATTAAAGTGGGTGGCAACTTAGGGGTATAATCCTAGTATGGGACGATCCCGATACCTTTATATATGGGTGGCAGCTCAGGGGGTAAGCCTAGTATGAGACGATCCCAATGTTTATATATGGGTAGCGGCTCAGAGGCATAAGACTAGCATGGGCCGATCTAGACTTATCTAGTTACCACTGATCAGCTGGTCATTTGTATCATATGACTTACAAATATTATGAAGTAAGAAGGTAAAATGAAGAAAAGAATTTAATGTACCAGACCCTACAAGTATATATAAAGGTGGTCTACTAGCACTATTTGTACACTTGTATCTGATTTCCATTGAGCTCCTACATCATGTGTGGTTACTTTTAGCCTTACATATTCATAACATATTTTCATACTGACGCCCCTTATTGGAGACCTATATTTCATGCTGCAGGCATAGTTGCTTCAGCAAATACACCTTCTTAGTAGAAGCCCAGGATATCCAGTGGCTATTGGTGAAATCCAGATTGATTTGGGGCTTTTCAAGTCTAGTTTATATATTTTGGTATTGTACAAAAGTCAAGAGTAAGGAAGGGGTTTGTCCCGACCTTAACCAGATATCTATGTATCCTTTTAGGTTTGTACATCAACGTAAGGTTAAGCATGATAGTGTTTTATCTTTTAGATGTTATGGCCCCAATAGCCAAGTCTGGTATATATAATTTTGGGCTTGTTGTTTATTTCTCATCAATGCATTATATCTATAGATCACAAAACCTTTGGTTATTATAGTTACATGAATGAGAAGTAAGGTTATGGATTAGTTCTCTCAAGCCTTCACGGCTATGGGTGCCTGTCCGCCCTAATAGGATTTGAGGCATGACATTATGGATTAGTTCTCTCAAGCCTTCACGGCTACGGGTGCCTGTCCGCCCTAATAGAATTTGAGGCGAGACAAAAGACAACTCATAAGCCACTAGTCCAACGCATTGAAGAATTCAAAAGGGCTAATAAACCTCGAATTGAGCTTTCCTTTCTTTCCAAACCTTATCACACTTTTCATGGGTAATATCTTCAATAATACCCACTCATCCTACATGAATTCCAAGTTAGGGACCCTCCGCGCAGTATAACTATTCTGTCTACTCTAAGCCGCCAAGAGCCGATCCTGGATCAATCTCACTCGGTTCAACAAATCTCTCAACAAATCAGTGTCCCAAGGCCTAACCTAATATGAATAAAACCACCCAACTGGGGGCCTACACTTTCTACCATACAAAGCCTCAAACGGAGTTATTTGAATACTAGAATAGTAGTTATTATTATAGGAAAACTCCACTAAGGGTAAAAATGGATCCCAATGACCCCCCAAATCCATCACACAAGCCCGTAACATGTCCTCCAACACCTGAATAGTCCGCTTTGACTAGCCATTTATTTGGGATGAAATGTTATACTCATATCCAATTTATTACCCAGCTCCCACAGCAAAGTACGCCAAAAGTTCAAAGTGAACTGGGTACCTCTATATGAAATAATGGAAATGGGCACTCCATGTAATTGAACTATCTCATGAATATAGATCTTGGCTAATTTCTCTGATTATAGCACATCCTCACTAGCAAAAAATGGGTTTATTTGGTCAATTTGTCTACAATCACCCAAATAGAATCAAACTTCTCCAAGGTCTGGGGCAACCCAACAACAAAATCCAAGGTGATACGCTCCCATTTCCACTCGAGAATGGGCATCCTCTAAAGAAAATCACCTGGTCTTCTATGTTCATATTTCACCTTCTGGTAATTCAAACACTTCGTCACAAACTTTGCAATATCCCTCTTCATCCTACACTACCAATAATATTGTTTTAGGTCATGATACATCTTCGTTGCACCTGGATGAATGAAATGCCATGAACAATGGGCCTCCTCTATAGTAGATCTAGTCAAATCACCCACTCTAAGAACACAGATCTAGCCCTTAATCGTCAAAACACCTTCCTAGTCAAAAATTGCTTCCTTAGTCTCACCTCACATCACCTTATCTTTAATAATAAAAACTTCTTGTCCTTAAACTAATGATATCAAATTTGTTCTATAAATAAGGACTTTGCCTCTACATATACAATGACTCTACTTAGCTTAGAGATATCAAAACGTATAAAACTGTTAGCCAACCTTGAACCTCCCTGGTAAATGGTCACTCTTCTACACTCAACTATGCAAGACTGCCCATACTAACTGCCTTTATACTTAAGGCGTCCACTACTACATTAGCCTTGCCCGAATGATATAGAATATTCATACCATAATCTTTTAACAACTCCATCCACCTACAAACCTCAAATTCAACTCTTTTTGCTTGAATATATACTAAAGGCTGCGATGATCAGCGTACACTTCATGATGAACTCCATGCAAATAATGCTGCCACAACTTCAATACAAACACAATGTCTAGTAACTCTAAATCATTGGTAGGGTAATTTCTCTTACGTGGCTTCAACTGCATCGATGCATACGCTATCAACTTATTTTTTTTCATCAGCACACTACCCTAGACAATTTTAGAAGCATCACAAAATATGGTAAAACCCTTACCTTCCATAAGGAAGGTCAAGATAGGAGCTGAAATCAACAATGTGTTGAGCTTTTGAAAGATCTCGTCACCTTGTCCGACCACTAAAAAACCACATCCTTTTGAGTCAATCGAGTCATAGGAGTTGCAATAGAAGAGAAACCCTGTACAAACTACCTGTAATAGCCTGCCAGCCTAATAAAACTTCAAATATCTAAAGGTGAAGTAGGCCGTGACCAATTTTTAACTCCCTCAACTTTGGTCGGGTCAACCATAATACCATCCTTGGACACTACGTATCCCAAGAATGCCACAAAACTGAGCCAATATACACACTTTAAAAACTTGGCATATAACTTCTCTTCTCTCAACCTCTGGAGTACGATACTCAAATGCTTCACATGATCTACCTCACTCTTAGAATACACCAAACTATCATCTATGAACAATCATAAAAGAATCAAGATATGGACGAAATGCCCTGTTCATCAACTCCATGAATGTTGTTGGGGAATTAGTCAACCCAAATGACATAGCCAAGAACTCATAGTAGCCATATCTAGTCTGAAAAGTTGTCTTAAGAATGTCCGAAGCTCGAATCTTCAACTGATGATATCCTGACCTCAAGTCAATCTTTGAGAATTTCGAAGCACCCTGAAACTAATCAAATAAGTCATCAATATGTCTTAGATGATACTTATTCTTGATTGTCACCTTGTTTAACAGTCGATAATCAATTCACATCCTCATAGACCTATTTTTCTTCTTCATAAACAACACCGAAGCACTCCTAGGTGATACACTTGGTCGAATAAACTCCCTACTTAACAAATCCTGAAGCTGATCTTTCGATTCTTTTAGCATAGCTGCTGCCATCCTATAAGGAGGAGTAGATATAGGCTTAGTGTCCAGCTCTAAATCATTATCTCTATCAGGAGGAACACCTGGAAGATTGGTAGAAAATATATCCATGAACTCTCTAACCACCTTCACTGACTCAATATAGGGTGTCTCAGTACCAACATCATGAACATAAGCCAAATATGATATACGACCCTTTTTAACTAATTGTTGGGCCTAAATGAATGAAATCACCTTCTTAGGATGCAAACTCCAAACACTGGCCCACTCTAACCTTGGACGATCAGGTGAAGCTAAAGTAATTATGTTGGCATGACAGCCTAAGATAGCATGATAAGGAGAAAGCCAATCCATGGCTGAAATTATATCAAAATTGACCATATGGGGGATAATCAAATCTACCCAGGTATCACACCCTAAAATAGAAACAAAACAGGATTGGTACACCCAATCCACCACTAAGAAATCATCTACTAAGGTAGAAATATGAATAGGCATGGTTACAGACTCACACATTATGTTAAGGCTGGAATCAAAATATGCAGACACATCGGAGAAAGTAAAACCTAGATTAAATAACACTAAAGTAGGTTAATGACAAACTGAGATAATACTTGTAATGACTATATCAGAAGGCTATACCTTGGGCTTCCTTAGAAAGCCATAATAGTAAGCTCTATCATCTATCGCTTGAGTCATTACTCTACCACCTCTCCTGATAGTTGGCAATGTACCTCTACCTCCCTGAGGCCTACCACGACCCATAGTTGAGGGAACTACAGCTCTAGTAGGAGCCTGATGACCCTATTTTGGACCCCTCTATCTGTATGCTGGACAATTTCTTAAAAAATAATCTAGACTACCACACTCGTAACAGAACTTGGGTGCCATCTGTTGCTGAGAATAACTTGAATATCTGATATAGCCACCATAGCTTAAAAACTGCTGAGATGAACCCTATGAAGTTTATCTCGAACTATAAAAATCCCAACCCAAATGTCCACCCTCAGATGTTTGAACCACTACCTGAACTAGCGCACTATGTTAATGGCAAAAATCTTGCCTGAACGAACCCCAACCTCCAAATGAGGTAGTACTAAGTCGACTTGAAGTATAGGACCTCTTGTCCCTCAAATTCCCATACTCCTCATGATCCATCAACTTAATCTCCTTTTCTGATTCAATCATCCCCTGAAGAGAAACCCAAGATTGGGCTACAGTAAATACAACCTCTATGATCCAAAGTGTAAAACCTCTCATAAACCTCTTGATCATCTCGGCCTCATCTAAAAAGATCACAATAGTATAATAGAAAAAAGCATAAAATTGAATCTTGTATTCAACAACAGAAATACCCTCTTGTGTCAAATTTTCAAACTGGTGCCTAAGATCCTCCCTCAAGCTACAATGGACAAATCTGTCAAGAAAAGCCTGTGCCCTAAGTTATCAACGAAGAACCTATTAGCCTAGAATTAATATAGGAGAACCTCCATTGCTTGGCTAGACTACAAATCTATAAGGCAGTATAATTAAACCCGTAAGAGTCAACCAATCCCACACACAGAAGTCTCTCGTGGCAGCTGACCAGAAACTCATATGCATCCTCACACTGATCATCCTAAAACTGCGGTGGATCCATCTTCTTAAACTTCTCAAACTGTAGCTACTCCTCATCAAATAGAGTTTCTCTAACGCCACCGATAGCTCCTACCCCTAGTAAAGCCATACTATTATACCTCGATGCTAGCTAAACCACTAAACCTCGATAAATTTGGATGGGTTGATGATCTAGAGACTGTGCACCTACCCTAACATATAAACCCTGCAGAGTAACAAATGATCTGCCTATATGAGCTATAGTCCCCAAAACACCTAACATTTTAATCAATATATCCTGAAGAATTAATGTAGCAACAAATCTTGGTGGTGCTTGACCTGGGCCCATATTATTAGATGGAAGATGAACATCATCATTACCTGCCTCAAACTCAAATTAGAAATCTGAGAGACTCCTTGAGCTCTATCTCTACCATGACCTCTGCCCCTACCATGTCCTTTCTTTTGTCTGTGTCTTCTATCTTGGGTGGCTGACTCAGGGGCTGGCGGGGGCTCCTGACCATAATCCTGAGATGTACGATTCCTTACCATATATAAGAGAATAAGAGAAGAATTTAAGTATTTTAAGTTAAAGGATCAATATTGCATAATAAGAGAGAGAGAGAATAAAATGGATATTTTCTAAAGTCTTATAGACTCCCGAATATAGGTAACAGATGTCTCTACACCAATCCATTAGACTCTACTAGACTACGTTTGTATTTGTGAGACCAATGAACTTGGGGCTCTAATACCATCTGTTACGACCTAAATTTGAAAGTGTGAAGTCTCCTATCCCGCCCTCCATGATAGATAATCTAGGAACCCAATTTCAAACACAACATCCCAAACTTATAGAAGTAGAAGAAAATAAGAATAAAATAAATTCCAAATAATCTCAAAAGTAAATTGTTGTACTTGTATAGTCAAAATTTAGACAATCCTAGGTCTGGTGGTTATTAACACAAGCCAATAAGTACAGGAATCAAAGAAAAGTTTGAATATCTTAAAATGCAGAAAATGCATAAAGATAAGGATATAAGAGATTTCAGTAGTCTCTAAAAACAATAATAGCCTCGATTTTCCAATGATGCTAACAAAAAGGAACCACAAAAATCAATACCTAAAGGTCGTCGGATCGGTACTTACACGTAGGGTGCAGAGAAAGCAATGGTGAGTACAGAAACACGTGTACTCAGTAAGCATTGCCGACTAACCCTAATTAAAAGTGGTGACGAGTAACACCACATCAACTATCTAAAAAAATCATAAAATCTGCACTCAGGAAAACCACCCTATTCTGACTAAATAATCAAGTCTAATAGTCATAAGGATATCATAACACAGTCCAAGAATTCCTCAATACAGAGAAACCAAGTAACATATAGTCAAGTAATTAATAAATAATACAAAATTAAAAATTACACCTTACTTAATCTGAACCAGGAATGAATGAATACAATGCATTGCATATGTTATGTACAGACCCACTAAGCAATAGCTTCAATGTTAGGACCCATCGTGGACTCACAAGGTCCATATACTATGCAGGCACGCACTCCGATCCCTAAAAATATATTATGCAGGCATGTACTTTGACCCAATTAATAAATAGATAATATTGTGTAGGCGTGCAATCCAACCCCATACGAAATGCAATGCATGGTGTGCAGGTTTGCAACTCTAATCTCAAATCAATGATAAAATTAAGCAAAACACTTCATGTCTTAAGCTAGATCCAATATCAACTTTAAAATCAACTCAACTTATCAAAAGCATTTTCAACAATTCATTTACCATTGCAAATCAACCCATCGGCTAGGAAATAGGGAAAATAGTTCAAAACGTACAATTAGCTTATTTTAACCCCTCAAATAACACCGATACCCACATATATGCATGCCATTTCACCTATACAGGACCACCATTCCCCATTACTCCCATTATACATAACTAATAAATAAGCACTTTGAAAAAAAGTCTAAGAAAGTCTCAACTTTCCTCAGAGGAAGTCTAAATATTAATTAACAAATTTGCCTTTCCGTAAAGTCTCCAAATTATCAAGATCTGTCCAAATATTTAATCCTCCTAAGAGTACGAATCTAATGACACCTATTTTATAAATTCTTACACTTAATAGCGTAGGCCTAAAATATAATTTGTATGAATTTTTGACTAATCGAAGTTCATATGAGAATATAAAAGAGCCAAAGTTAATAGAGTATCACGGAAGCCATGGCTGCCAACAAACCAATTAATTTCCATGATAATTCTAAATGATTAGGCCATCAATGACTAATCATTACTTTTTTGTCTACTAGTAAAGTGAAACAAAGAAAGGAAAATAAAAGAATTGTAATCTTGGAAAATTATGCACACACAATAACCTACTATTAACATAACCTCACATTCACTACTCACAATTGGCCAATTACAAAAAATTAAATAACTTACCTGTAATGCCGACTCCGCAATAGTTAACTTCTGTTACAATTTTCTACCCCCTTTTCTTTTAATCTTCTGTTATCATCCAAAAGAGTTAAACCCTATTAATTAAAAGTCACATAATATGGGATGGTAAAAAAGATTGTGGTTTTTATGCATTAAACCACTACAACAACAATAAACCCAGTGTATTCCCACATAGTGGGGTTTGAGGAGGGTAAGATGTAAGCAATCCATACCACTACTTTCGGAGAAGTAGTAAGGTTGTTTTTGATAGACCCCTGGCTCAAGACAAAGAATAGTAAACAAGTTCGTAAGAAAGAATTAAACAAGATGGCATAACAAGAAAAAAGAATAGTGGTAAATCTGTAATAAAGCATGAAATAAGATAGCATAACAGAAATAAGACGAACCAGCTGCACCCCCATACTCTTCTACTCACAACTCCAACCTATAGGCATAGCCCTAGGACTACCAACCCAGATACCCCAAAGCTCTGCTAATTACTGACTACGACCCACCCATACACCTAAGCCTTCTATCTTAATTTGTGTCCTCCAGACCTACCTATCTAGGGTTAGGTCCTCAGTAAGCTGTAACTGCTTTATGTCACATCTAATTACCTTTCTCTAGTATTTATTCATCCTACCCCTACCCTACCTAAAACCATCCAAAGCTATCCTCTCATACCTACGAACTAGGGCATCCGTGCCCCTCTTTATCACGTGACCGAACCATCTCAACCTACTTTCCTGCAACTTGTCCTCCACCAAAGCCACTCCAACCTTCTCTCATATATTTTTATTCCTAACCATATCACTCCTAATAAGCCCACATATTCAATGCAACATCCACTTCTCCGCCACCTTCATCTTTTAAATATGGAAGTTTTTGATTGGCCAACACTCCACTCTATACAGCATGGCCGGACGGACTGCAACCCTATAGAATTTGTCTTTAAGCTTGGGTGTTACTTTCTTATAGCACAACACATCCGAGGTGAGCTTTCACTTCATCCATCCTTGCCCAATACAATGGGAGACATCCCCATTAATCTCACCATTTCCCTGAATCATGGACCCAAAATACTTAAAACTATCCTTCTTACAAATAACTTGGGACTCCAACCTTACTACTACCTTGTTATTCTGCCTCAAGTCATTAAAATTGCATTCCATATACTTTGTCTTATCCAACTCAACCTGAAACCTTTAGACTTAAGGGTCTGTATCAAAACCTCCAACTTATCATTCATACCCCCTCGTGTCTCATCAATCAAAACTGTATCATCTGTAAAAAAGCATACACCAAGGCGCCTCTCCTTGAATACGCCAGGTTAATACATCCATCACCAATGCAAACAAAAATGGGCTAAGAGTAGATCCCTGATGCAACCCTTTCAGGATAGGAAAATGCTTTGAATCTCCCCACGCTGTCCTCACCTGAGTCTTTGCTCCATTATACATGTCTTTAATCATTTTGATGTATGCCACCGGGACCTCACTCACCTCCAAGCATCTTTAAAGAACCTCCCTAGGGACTTTGTCATACGTTTTCTCCAAGTTGATAAACACCATATGCAGATCCTTCTTTCTTTCACTATATAACTCCACCAGTCTCTGCACCAGGTGAATTTTCTCCATCATCGAGTAACCGGGCATAAGCCCAAATTGATTCTCCAAAATAGACATTATCCTTCTCAACCTCGGCTCGACCACTCCCTCCCAAATTTTTGTAGTGTGACTCAACAACTTTATACCCCTGTAGTTGATATATCTCTGGACGTCACCCTTGTTCTTATACAAAGGAACCATAGTACTTCTTCTCTAAGCCTCGAGCATTTTTATAGTCTTGAAAATACCATTAAACAATTCAATCAACCACCTTAACTCAGCCTCAATTGTAAACTTCCAAAAATCTACCAGAATCCCATCAGGCCCCATCGCCCTACCTCTTCGCATCCTGTGAATAGCCTCTTTAACTTTCTCCACCTCAAAATATCTACAATAACTAAAATCAAGGCACTTATCTGCGTGTTACAACTCCTCTAACATAATGTCTTTTTTCTCTTTATCGTTCAAGAGTGTATGAAAATACGACTGCCATCTTCTCTTAATTTGATCGTCCTTCACCAGCACTCTATCATCCTCCCTCTTAATGCACTTCACTTGATAAAAATCACTACCCTTCCTCCCCCTAGCCTTAGCAAGCCTATACAGCCTCTTTTCCTTGCTTTTATCCTCAAACCCCATATACAGGCTCTCAAATACTATCATCTTAGCATCCATAACTGCTAACTTAGCCTTCTTTCTAGCTAACTTGTACTCTTCCTCATCATCCTTACTTTTCACCAACTTCACATACGCCCCATTCTTTGTCTCCACTTTTTTTCTAACTTCTTCATTCCACCACCAATCCCCCCGACGTTGTCCAACCTGACCCATCGATAAACATAATATCTCTATAGCAGTCTCATTGATACACCTAGTAGCTCTATCCCACTGCAATACCCTATACTTTTTTCTAGCTAATTTCATCTCAAGAATGTCTAGTATTAGCTTCTAAATTGAATGATGATTATTCTATGAGGAATTTTTAAGGTTTTCACTTTTTTTCATATGAAAAATTCAATAAGCTTTCCATCGATATAAGATTCACCCAAATCCGATAACCGGGTCAGAAGTTATGACTATTTCAAGTTCCCGTCGTAAAACAGCGCCATATTGGTCAGTGGCGCACCGCAGCACAAGGTAAAATGACAATTGTCCTTTTCCAGTGTCTCAACACTATTTACACCATGTCGTACCAAAGTTATAGGTCATAAAAGAAGGGGCAACACGATAGCTCCGCATCGTGCCATCCCTCAGTTTCCCAATTGTCAAATTCCAGTGACATGTGCATCGCGCCAAGGGTCCAATTCGAAAAATTTTTACTGAAATTACAAGACACATCTAGGGTTAAAAAGGTTAATTTTCTACCCCTATTTAAGCCCTTTAACACGTGATTCAGCCACTTTTCACTCAAAATACTCTCTCTTCTCTCAAAAACCTCTCAAGAACAACCAAGGGCTTTTCATAGAAGATTCAGAATCAAGAATTTCCTCCATCAATCTTTAAGAAATCACGAACCAAGGTATGCATAGTGTTCATTCATGGACTCCTTTCGTCCATGAAGCCCAAGAACCCCTTTTCTAAATTCAAGTTTATGGATTTTCTTATGAATTTCATGATTGGGCTACTCTTGTTCATGCGGATAATAAGAAATTGAATTCTACTCCATGTTGGGTGATAATTCTATGTGGGTTAAATTATTATAGATATAGATTCATGCAAACCTATGACTAAACCCTTGAATGATGAAATTAGAATTGAACCGTGATGTTTAATTATTGTACAATGATGTTTACATGTACTATGCTTACAATATGTTTGATTAAATGCCTAGATGAAGGAAAAGTGCCTAACCAGTATGATACCATAAAATTCCCATGTATGTACAAAGTTATGCCTATCACATTTTTTGATGAAATGCTTTTATAAATGTATTATAGATTATGATGTTAATTGTATATTCAAGTAAGTTATTCTTGTTCAGTTTCCTTCCATCGAGTCTTGGGGGTACTCGTACCCGAAACATTAGCTATGTGCCTAGAGCCATGTCATGTTTTCACGATACTCTCAGTCAAGCTATGAATCCTTAGACTTCAAACAGTCTTATGACTCAGGAAATCTTCATGATCTCATAAACTCAGTCAGTTGTTAGATATCAGTAGTATTTCGTCAATCAATAGAATTTAATAACTCAGCCCATGTTCAGTTTAGTAAATCATGTTCAGTGTCTATTCAGATGGGAGTAGAAATTAGCATCGAGTGAACCCAACGATGGGGACACATACTATCAGATGAGGGCGTGATCCTTAGAAGTTATCCTTGCGTTCAAGAACTATATAGCTAACATAGGTTGAGACATCAACACTGTCCGATGAGGGTTGATGAGGTGGATAAGCACTGTTAATAAGGGGCCCACCGTTCTCATATAAGGGACACTATCAGATGAGGGTCGCCCATAGTTTGTCCTTACTAGTGGCGCGGTATTGACTCCCTTCCAATTGGGGTTACAAATTGGTCCCCAACTCAGCCATAATGGCGTATTAGGGGAATGTCAAGTAGATAATTACTTCCCACAATTTCATGTTACAGAGTCAAGACTGTCGGATACAGTCAATCAGTCTTAGTAATAGAACTCAGATAGTTCTTCAGATTTTAGGACTGTCAGATACAGTCAACTCAGATACAGTACGAAACTCAAATAGTTCCATCATATTTAGGACTGTTAGATACAGTCACTCAAGTTATCAGTTATACTTAAATTCAGTAATCATGTTATCACAGTATTAGTGTCAGTTGTTATGTCTCATGCATGTATTCTCACGCTTATGATAGTTAGTTATTATTATTGTTCATGCATATGAACCCCATGCATTCGGCCTACCTCACATGTATACCCGTACATTCAAAGTACTGATGCATTTGTGGTATGGTGTCTTATACCATAGGTTTAGAGACACGAGATCCAAAGCAACAGTAG
Organism: Capsicum annuum; assembly: GCF_002878395.1. NCBI lineage: Eukaryota > Viridiplantae > Streptophyta > Magnoliopsida > Solanales > Solanaceae > Capsicum > Capsicum annuum. The sequence continues at coordinate 130,499,395 of NC_061118.1, forward strand.
ATTCCAGATATCCGCAGACAGAGTTAGAAATAAGTCCTTATCTTTTGAGGACATGATTATTTCCCTATTATCTAATTAATCAGTTTATTAGTTGGAGTTAGTTGGGGACATGTCCCATCTACTCCTTACTCAGATAGTTCAGTCAGTTAGAGAACTAACTCCTTACCGATAAACTAACATCTGTGTAGGGTAATAGAATACCCAAAAAAAACTGAAAGATGTTATATCATTCAGATCATGTTTAGTATTGAACCTTATGGTCTTTCAGTGTGTGTTTCCGCATTATTATGTCATATTATACAGTGTACTGGTAAAGATATCAGTCATGGGTTAGCTTGTGGTCCTTCGGGTTCATGAGCATCGTGTATCATTCCGAGCACCAGGTTCGGGGCGTTACACCAACATACTATCTACTCTCCCCTACCCTTCCATACCCCTATTCTCACCTCTTTCTCCTCTATCTCTAACGCATTCACTGGCATTAAGCCACCCACTTTATTCTTGGTTGACTCTCCCCACCCCTTCTCTTCCTACCCTTCTTTATACCTAAGTCCATCACCAGAAGCTTGTGCTGGGTCGATAGATTCTTACTTGGAATGACCTTACAATCCTTACACAACACCTATCCCCCTTTCAAAATAATAAAAAGTCAATCTGATTCTTGGCTAACGTATTTTGGAAGGTGATCAAGTAATCCTCCTTCTTTGAAAAGCTTAAATTCACTATCACCATCTCAAAGTCCCTCACAAAATCCAACAGAGCAACTCCCTTTTCATTTATTTCCCTAAAACCAATATCTCCATTCACATCGCCATAGCCTCCTAGTAACACCCTGTTGTGCCCATTGAAATCCCCTGCGATAACAATTTTCTCAGAGCTAGGCATACCTCTCACCACCTCATCTAAATCCCCCCAAAACCGTTTTTTCTCCTCCCCATCTAGGCATACTTACAGCGCACACACACTACACACATTCAGAGTAAACCCCCTAATGACCAACTTAATAGTCATCAACCTATTGCAGATCCTCTTAACCTCTATTTCTTGACCTCTAAGTTTTTTATCTAGTAAGATACCTACTCTATTCTTTCGCCTCTTATTCCCGAAGTACCAAAGCTTGTAACCATCCATATCCCTAGCCTTAGAACCTACCCACTTAGTCTCCTGGACACATGTAATATTGATCTTCCTCATTCTAAGAATTTTCACAAGCTCTACGGACTTACCCTGAAGGGTCCCTATGTTCCAAAACCCTACCCTCAACCTATCAACCCTCGCATCACGTCTATCTCTACCACCCCTCCCTCCATACCCCAAATCAAACCTAACACCAAACCTTTCCCCCACTACCAAACCAGCCCCCCTTCTTCCCCAACCCCAAACTAGCCCTTTCCTCATCCCTACCCCTAAAATAGCCCCCAGCCCCAAACCCCTCGGACATGACCCTATTGTACCATCAACGCATAAAGCCACTACTGAAAAAATACAAACAAAGAAAGAAACAAAACAATGGTATGAAATATAAGGCACACACAAAACAAAACTAATACAAGAAAGCAGTCAACCCATAAATTAAAATAAGTCAAAAGATATAAAATAATAAAGAAACTAAATATCAAAGGTTAGAAGTCATTAGATTACGTTTGTAGACCAAGTTCTCTTCTCATGCGTGTTATGTTGAATTCTGGAAAATTGATGCAGAAATTGGTCACCAAAATTTTATTGCCGGAGCTTCACCGGAATGTTGCCGGAATCTAGATCCTGTCAAGCAGTGTCTGGTAATCTGGGAATGTCGGCTTCAGATTTGGTCGCCTGAATACTTCGTCGGAGTTGAGCTGACAAAACCTTTTTTTGCCGATGATAGCAGTGAAATTTACGGCAGGAATAAGAGAGGGAAGGGGGGATAAGAGAGATAACCAAAAAAAAGGGGGAGAAAGAAAGATAGAGAGGTCACTTACCTGTCGTCGGTAATTCTAAGCCGGCGCTGAAGTATCTCAAGTCACGTTAAGGCGACACTGCTGGTTAACAAATTTTTTCTCTCACCTACTAATATGACCCTAATTTTTAATAAAACATCAAAACTTAGTCAAAACCTCGAGAAAACAAATCAAATATGTGAATTGACTAAAAATCCTGATCGAAACCTATTGAAATTATTAAACTACTAATCCAAGGTCATCTTGATCAAAAATTGACTGCAATCAAGCTTAAGTTTGTTAAAACTCAAGAATCCAATCAATGACATATCACTATCGAGCACTCAAAATTGACTCTAACTATCCCCACAAGTCATAATGCATGTATAGAAACTATAGGGATGTCTAAAATAAGAAAAATTTGCAGAACGACTTGGAGGGTCGTTACAATAATTCAAATATAAAGTTCAATGGGTTGATAAAAGCAATAACGACTCAACTGAATATAAACACTAATTATGTATAAATTCAAATTAGATGCATAGTTAGTGATAGATGTCCATCAATGATCATAAACAATGATACGAAAGTTACAGTATAATTTTATTGTATATTGAAAGATGAAACGTTGTTTATAACGTGATATTTAATAATATAATGCAGATTCAGTTATACTTTGATAAATAAAAAAAAAACCTCTCTTCTGAAGTAATCATTTGACTGCTTGAATGAACGAATCTCATACAGAAATAGATTGACAAATTCAGCCACTTATTTATTCATATTCTTAAATTGATCATCAACCTAAGGGTATGCAAAACAATATCAAAATGATTTTCATATTAAAAAAGCATATACTAAGATTTTACAATGGTTTATGATAAATAAACAAACCAACTACTAAATCATGTTCAACATATTTTAATATGAGTGTTTAATCAATTAAAAAGCAAACTACACTCATCAACTGAGACAACTTTATCACATATAGACCATATATGTACATTAATAATATCTTTATCAATGTACTACATTCAACATAAATGAATGATGTAATTAAATAGAAAGTCATTCTATGCAACACTTCATAAGTGATCAATTTATAAATGATCCCAACAAAGAGATGAACATTCTATAATTCAGTGAGCAAGATATAAGAAAAGAATATACAAGACAAGAGATACCCAAATAAATTACAAGAGTTTTCATGTCGCTAAGGATAGCAAAAGGTTTTGTAACACCCAAACAAAAAAATTAGATAGAACAATTGAAACAACACAACAAGGCAATGGGGTATATATCAACAACTCTGTTAATGCTCAGGTGGAGATGGCAATACTTTAATAGAGAAATCTACCACAAGCAAGCCATGGGTTAAAGCTTTATTTAGAATTAATCAGTAGCAAGGAAAAGTATTGAAAAAAGATATAACAATAAAATCAATATTACAAACTCACATGCAAGAACCTATAAATGAGAATGATAGCAATAGAGAGAGGAATACACAGATTCAAAAGAATTCAACAGACACAATAGTTCAAATAATTACAAAAGAGGACCTTGAAAATACAAAATAGAAGGGGTTTAGTATCTAAAATAAAAGCAACATAGATTTGAATGAGACTTCTACTCAGACAGTTTACAATAAGGAGGAACTTAGTACAGTAGCCAGCACTACCATATCAAAAATTGATAATATCTGTCCCAATTTTCTTGGATAAATTAGAATGACAATGACAAGTTTTAGAGGAATTAACACAGAGTAGCTCTTCTTGAAAAGTGATTTTCAGCAATACAATTCAAACAGAAGTTACCAATTTTAATGGAATAATAAAAGATCACATAAATACTATAATATCTTCTGACAATCTAATGGATAACAATATAGTAGCAAATGAAAATAAAAATATATCCAATAACATAAAGTAAGTAACAAATAAAGTAGGATTATCACCAAGGTAAGCTACTAAGATGATCGACAGTAATGCCAAAATCAAAGAATGAAAAGGAAATAAGGAGAATAAGTAACTCCTACCTACAATCACATACTTCACATCAATGATAAATAAAATAGTTTTTTAAAATACAAGTGTAACGACCCAAAATTAAGGGTCATGATGGCACTTATCGCGGCCTACCTTAATAAGTAAGCCTATTAACCAAACTGATACACAAAAAGGAGAAAAGATAGAAATACCCCTAATATAAGGCTTTTAGAACAAAGCTGAATCATATAAGATAATAAGTGTGGAAAGAATATAATCATCAATACATCCATAACTCCCAAAACCTGATGTCAACAATATAAGAACGTATCTAAAATAACTCGAATCTAAAAGAAATACACAAGATATCCAAATATAAGAGAAATTTTGTCTCTGAAATAAAAGTAAAGACATAGTTTATAAGAATGGCAGTAGAATACATCCAGACATCTGAAAGTTAACGACTACCTCGAAAGCACCAAATATCACCCGAATCAACCAAGCTGGGATACACTTGTACTAGGACCTATACCAAAAGGGTGCAATAGGTCTGAGTATGATCCATTTATACTCAGTAGGTATCGTAGGCCAACCGAGCAAAGTAGATAATAAAACATACAAAATACTCATTAAGGGTACGTCACTTGTATTTAGAAAATATCCCACAATGATATCCCACACTGCTTTCACTAATAGTTTTAATATATCACATATATTTGTAATAATAATAACCAGATAGAATATAAGTATACATTATATCACGTACAAGTAGAAACAAGGAAGAACATATATGTACAAGATCTTCAAGTACAAATAACAGAAGATAGATCAAATACATATATAAAAAGTCAATATGGCAATTCGATAACAAATTAAACACAATAAAGCAAGTGCAATGTGTAAGATGATGATGATGCATGAGGTTGTCGTATAACCTCCGTATACAGCCACGGAGGAAAGCCTCCCGATGTGAGACTTATGTGGGGTTCATCAACCTATATGAAATCCATAATCCATATCTATATCGCCTTCCCAGCACATCCCTCGGGAAGGATTTTATAAGGTATTGCAATATCTCCTCCCCAATATATTCCTCGAGGACGGTTTTAGAAATGGTGTTGTCAGTATTTCTCACGTGTTGCCATAATGGTACCATTTATTTCATGAATAAGTATTATATGATAATGTTATGATCATAACTAGTCACAATGAGTATTTCCACAACCAACCAAATGATAAATTTTCACAATCAAGTGAGCCAATATCTAGTAATTATTTTCGTCCATCCATGAATTTCCACATGTTTCATATGAAAAATAATATGAATATACCAAAATAATCCAACGGTACCATAAAATGGCATTTTTAATAACTTAATACAATTAGTCATATGTATTTTAGGCTATCAACATTACATAGGACCCTACATCGTCATACATATTACACAATATCTTAACTTCAATAATTACATCATATATAGGCCCACATGGTCACATAGATACCATTTATAATTATTAGTTCTCACTCTTAAACATGCATTTTGTATATGGATAAACTACCCAACTCAGTTAAAAGAGTTAAGTCATAACCTACCTCGAAGGTTGAAACTGGTCTAGAAAAGTTCAACCATAAAGTCCTAATTCTCATGAATGGTTGTAAAATTAACTAAATCCAAGAAATATAGAATCTAAGAATCAAAACAAAGCCAATAATACCCATATTTCCCACTTTTGGTTTGGAGTCAAAACAAACCTCCGAAATGGGTTTTCAAAAAAGAAGGGCAAAATTGCAACTTTACTTTAAAAAATAGTTCCCCAAACCTTTAGAAATATACAACTAAAAACCCAAGTAAAGGCGAGTAAAAGATGAGGTTCAAATTAAATAAAAACTATTTTTGAACTTTACCGAGTAAAACTTTTGATATCCATTTTAAAATCAAGAATCGAAGTTGTTTTGAAGATAAAATTGGGGAAAATTAGTAATTATAGGATTAAGAACATTATTCAAGTAAAAATTTTTAGAAATTGAGGCTAAATCAAGTACTAAGGTTGTGTGGGGTGGGGTGGGGTGGGGTTGAATAATTAATTAAGAAATTTGATAAAGAAAATAGTGAATTCTCACCTTAAATCCATAAGAGAATCAAGAAATAGATGTTAATATAGCTTCCTAAGCACCCACAAACTTCACTTTTAAGCTCTCACACTATTTTAGGGTTTAACTTTTGTAACACCCCGAATTTTAGTCCCTGAAAATTTTTGAGTTTTGTACGAGTCGTAAGGTGTCCTTACAAGACATAAGAGCTAAATCATCATCTAAATCGTGAGTGGTCCCTATGATACTATCCTGATTATGACTAGAAGTCACGAGTTATAAAGAATTATTATGAGTCATGGTGTCCAAATCGTAGGGTTACCAGTGTGTACCCCAAATGCTTCTATCTTGGTTATGACTAGGACTTTATGAGTCGTGGGGTCTCTTGATGAGTCTTATGGCATGATTTATAGGGACACCATATAGGGGCCCCTTAGATACTGTCCAGACTATAACTCATGGTGATAAGTTATAGTGCATCCTTATGAGTCGTATAGTAACTCGTAATCACTGGCAATGATTTTTCAGCTTTTAATGAAGGGCACTTTAGATATTTTCCTCTTTACCAACTTAGATCCCACGTACATAAAACACCTTGAGGCTATTATTTCCAACTTTCATCAATCAGAAACACTCTCTTTACTCTCTCAAATTCCCTATTCAAAGACAAGGCTAGGGTTTCAAGAAATTGGTCATCTAGGGATCTAAGGATGATTTATTCTTCAAATTTCTTAGAGATTAAGGCATGTATATCTCTCCCTAAACTTGTATTTTCATTATGGCATTAATTGGTTTATTAATTACATGGTTTTGATGTTGGGTTTGAATGATGGGTTAAGGGTGTTGGTTGAAAATTGTTTAAATGCTTTTTCTATGATTATTATTGATTTATTATGTATTGAATTGATGATTTGTGAACTTATTAGGGTGCATGGGAATGTAAATAAAGTAGGGGTACAACGATTCCCCAAATTTGTAAACAATAGAACTAGGGGTACAAGGATTCCCCCAAATAATTAGATTTTGGTATTAAAAGTAATGAGAACCTGAACCCACTTGCATAATTGGTTTTGGAATGTAAATAATCTTTTGGATTTGACTACTTCTTTAAAATTAATGCATTTCATAATTAGCTAACGGATAAGAATAATCTTGAAAACCCTGCAGGATACAAAGATTCCCCCAAGTGAATGATTTTCATGTAAACCTTGTGGGGTAAAAAAAATCCCCCAAGTTTTTTTAATAATGGAATCTGGAGTACAAAGGTTCCCCAAGTGTAAGCTTAATGACATTTGCTTGCAAGATATAGTCGGTATGACGATATCACTTAATGATGCCTTAATAATTGACTCCTTGAATTAATGGATGCTTTATGTTTTAAATATTTTAATTGGGCTTAAAAGAGGTTGTGTAGCAAGTCGTGAAGGTGGAGGTCCCGAGGGACTAATACTAGAAACTTATGTTTGCCTACGTGAGGGGTGGTTTATAGGATCGTGTGCTTGTTCCATACTATATATATATGTATCATAGATGGCATAGGGTAGAAGAAATAACAGGACTTCAGTGATATCTTTGGTTCATGCAACTAACATACACTAGGGCCCAATCAGGGAGTGATAACTGGACTCATATAGCCCTGGATTGTTATTAGGACGGTCAAGCTACATAATACAAGTAATGTTTTATTTTATGATAAATGGTGTTCCCTTCCCTAACATCTTATATATATATATATATATATGCATATGCTTGTATGAGTGCATGCAAAATGGTTTTGAATTGGTTTAGAATGATAATATTATTTTATCCCCTTATCTCTGAGTTACATGCTAGTGATCAATTCGCTAACTACCTCCAGATGTTGTCTCCCTACATGATACAAGAACTAAAGACACTTCTACTTTTCCTGCACAGTAATAGGATTTTTGGGTTATCAACAGTCAACTTGAAGTGGTAAGCCTCCTTCTTCCAAAAGGTCATTGCTTCTTGGTTTATTTATTTTCATAGACTTTTCTTTGGACTTGTTTTTAGATTTCGTCAGGGGCATATCGTGACTTCGATTAGTTTGATTTTACTAGAGGCTTTATGGGTTAATGTAGGCTGAGTATTGTCTTTATTATTCTTAGACTCCTTTGAGCTTACATTATTCTATCTTATTATATGTTCGGAATTCATCTGATGCTAGCTGTATGATATTTTATTTTTCTAAGCAAAGGGGGTGGTCTCTGGTCCTCAGTGGACTTGAGATACCCATTAATGCCAGGCCCTAGCTCGGATTATGACAAAGTTGGTATCATAGCCTAGGTTCATGTTCAATTGGGTGTCCATAAATTCATGTTAAGTAGAGTCTCTTTTATGCGTGTGTAGTATGCCACAATTATAAGGAGGGGCTACGAGACATTTAGGAATGTTTCTTTTTCTTGTTGTTCTATTTTGGGCTATAGAGTCTAAGGTCTCGAACTTCTCTAAATTTTATTTGTTTGAATTTTAGATCATGCCTCCTCGAAGATCTGATGCTTGTGGAACTTCTTCTATCCCACATTATGACAACATGGATGGAACTCATCCTACTTATGGAGTTTAGACCTGATCTAGGGTCCCGACTTTTGATTTTACTGCTCCTCAAAGAGTTTCACCAGTCCCTACAGTCCTTTTTAGGCTTTTCGAGCGGATAATGATCATGCCTCTTGCCCCAAGAAGATATTTCTAATGTCGAGTTTTACTATTTTATTCATCTGTTGACCCAGTTGGTAACATCTCAGTTATAACAGTCGGATCTTGCTGGTACCATTGTGAGTTCTTTTGAGGTTACTCTAGTTGGTAGTTCATGAGGATCAATCCTTCAACCTTTACTGGATCTAAGGTTGAGGAGGATCTTATAAGTTCATAGATGAGATAGAAAAGATCTTTTGAGTTATGTATACTTCTGACTCTGAGGGTGTAGAATTTTCCGCATACCAACTGAATGATGTGGCATAACAATGGTACGAGGAGTGGGACCAATCTAGGGATAATGATGAAGAGTTGGCATTATGGGATGACTTTTCTAGTACTTTTTTGAATCACTTCTTTTCTTAGGAGTTGAGGGAGGCAAAGGTTGATAAGTTTGTAAATCTAAAATAAGGTTAGATAAGTGAGAAGGAGTAAACCCTGAAATTTCATCAGTTGCCTCGATATACTCCAGAGTTGGTGTCTAGCATGAAGGCTAAATGAGGAAGTTTATTTCTGGTTTATTTTGGGATTTGGTGAGTGTAAGGTTGTACTGCTGAATAATGATATTTATATCTCTAGGATTGTGGTGTATATACAACAGGATGAAGAGAAAAAGAAAAAGCAAATAGATATAAGAGAGAGGAAAATTAAGAAGTTGATATATTCGAATCAAGGTGGAGGTTAGCAGTAGAGTGGTAGAGATGATAAGCAGTGGTCTAAGAAGAATTGGGGAAGTTTTAAATCTTACTCGAAGGATATTTCTCCTTATCTAAAGTCATCTAGTGATCGTCGTTTCCAGGATCATAGTGGGTTTAAGGCACAAGGTGCCCAGCGTCAGGTTGGTGGATCATAGTCAACTCTAACTTATCCACCTTTTCGATTTTGTGGTTAGTTGTATCACAATTTCTGTTGTGAGGGGATAAACCAGTGTTACAATTATGGTCAACCTGGACACATGCAGAGCAATTATCCTGTGGGTAAGGTTGTTTTGGAGCTAATAAGGTCCATATTACTATTTCTTTATTTCCTACACCAAAGGGTGCTACTTCTAGTACCGTCTCTGTCCGAAATCATCTGTATACTCTTACCACCCATTAGGAATCTAAGGCTTCTGCTGATATTGTTACTGGTACGTTACAACTCTTTTCTCATGATGTGTATTGCTTGATTGATCTAGGGTCTACTCTTTCTTATGTGACCCTATATGTGGCTATTTATTTCAGTTTTAGTCCTGAGTGTATATATGATCCCTATTTTGTGTCTACCTAGTAGGTGATTTTGTTGTGGCTAGAAGATTCTATAGGGGTTGTGTGGTATCTATCTGTGGTAGGTAACTTTGGTGGATTTGATAGAGTTGAACATGTTAGATTTTGATAAGATCTTGGGGATGGATTGGCTTCACTCGTGCTATGCCTCTCTTGATTATATGTCCAAAAGGTCAATTTTCAATTCTCAAATGAACCTGTGATTGAGTGGGAAGGTAGTTCCCTAGTTCCTAAAAGAAGGCTTATTTCATATCTTAAATCCTAAAAATTCTAAGGAGTGTCTATATTATCTAGTTCAGGTTATGGATTCTAGTTCTAAAGGTCCCTTTTTTACAATCCGTCCTCGTGGTTAGTAAATTTCCCAATGTGTTTCCTGATGAACTTCTTGGTATTTCTCCTAATAGGAAAATCGATTTTGGGATTGACCTTTTATTGGATACCCGTCCTATCTCTATCCCTTCTTACCGAATGGTTTTGATTGAGTTGAAAGAGGTAAAAGGGGTAGTTGAAAGATCTTCTTCATAAGTCTTTTATTCGCCCTAGTGTGTCTTTGAGGGTGCTCCTATTCTTTTCATGCGTAAGAAGGATGGGTCCCTTCGGATGTGTATAGATTATCGCCAGTTGAATAAGGTGACTGTGAAAAATAAGTACCCTTTCCCTAGGGTTGATGATCTCTTTGACTAGCTTCAGAGTGCTAAGTACTTTTCTAAGCTTGTTCTTCAGACGGGTTATCATCAGTTGAATATTAGGGAGGTGGATATCTCTAAGACTGTTTTCCAAACCTAGATGGTTATTTCGAGTTTTTGGAGATGTCCTATGGTTTGATTAATGCACTGATGACATTTATGGATCATATAAACCAGGTATTCTGTTAGTTTCTTGACTTGTATATCATTGTGTTCACTGATAATATTCTTTTATATTTAAAGAGTGAGGAGGATCATGCCAATCACCTCCGTATAGTGTTGTAGACCCTTAATGATCAACGTTTGTATGCTAAATTTTCCAAGTGTGAGTTCTAGTTAAATGTTATTACTTTTCTGGGTTATGCCAATTCTAGTAAAGGGAGCATGGTGGAGCCACAGAAAGTTGTGGTGGTTAAGAAGTGGCCTAGACCCATGCCTCTAATCGATATTCGAAGCCTAGACCTATGACTCTAATCAATATTCAAAGCTTCATAGGCTTAGGTGAGTATTATAGGAGGTTTGTGGAGAGTTTCTCTTTGATTGCTGCTTCATTGATTTTTACTTCTATTTTGACCTAGTCTGATGGTACTGATGTTTTCATTGTGTATTGTGATGCATCCCATGTGGGACTTGGTTATGTTTTGATGTAGCATGGCAAGTTGGTGGCGTATGCTTCTAGGTAGTTGAAAGTTTATGAAAGGAATTATCCAACTCATGATTTAGAGTTGTTGGCTATGTTATTTTCCTTGAAAATCTAGCGTCACTACTTGTATGGGGTATATGTTGACATTTTTTTATCGTACGATCCTACAATATATGTTCACCCAGAAGGAGTTGAATCCTAGGTAAATGAGATGGCTTGAGTTGCTTAAGGATTAAGATATAAATCTCCATTATCATCCAGGTAAAGCTAATATGGTTGCTGATGCTCTTAGCAGGTTGTCTATGGGATGCTCATCTCATATAGATGAGGATAAGCGAGGTTTTGTGAAGGATATTCACCGGTTAGCTAATCTTGGAGTTCGTCTTTTGGATTCTGAGGATGGAGGTATGATTGTGCAAGAGGTAGTGAAATCATATCTTGGTGATGAGGAGAAGAAGAAGTAAGTTTTGGACCCTAAATTGATGCAGATTAAGGATAAGGTGAGTCATAAAAAAGTAATGGCTTTTGAGATTAGTGGAGATGGTAACTTGAGGTACCAAGGTAGATTGTGCATTCCAAAGTTTCATGGGTTGCAAGAAAGGATTTTGGCAGAGAATCTTGAGTCAAGGTACGCGGTTCATTCTAGTTCGACGAAGATGTACCATGATTTGAAAGAGATCTATTAGTGGAATAATATGAAGAGAGATATGGCCAATTTTGTGACCAAGTGTATGGTTTGTCCACAAGTGAAAGTGGAACACTTGAGGTTCGATGGGTTATCTCAAGAGATTGAATTGCCCGTATGAAAGTGGGAAGTAATCATTATGGATTTTGTTATTGGTCTTCCATGGTATCATAGCCAGTTTGATTCAATTTGGGTCATTGTGGATAGGATAATTAAGTCCACTCATTTCTTGTCGATAAGGACTAACTTTTCTGCGGAGGATTATACAAAGTTGTTCATTCAAGAAATCTCAAGTCGCATGGTTCTCCGATTTCTATCATCTTGGATCATGATACGTAGTTCTCTTCTCACTTCTGGAGTTCATTTTAGAGATTTTCGGGGACTACGGTAATCCTTTGCACCATTTTCCATCCTCAGAAGGATGGACAAACAGAGAGGACTATGAAAACATTAGAGGATCTGATAATATCTTGTGTGATTGACTTTGGTGGTAGTTGGGTTGACTATGTGTCTCTCATAGAGTTTGCATATAATAATAGCTATCATTCCAGCATTTAGATATCTCCGTTTGAGGCTTTGTACAGTAGAAGATGTTGGTCTACTACTGGGTGGTTTAAAGTTGGTGAGGTGAGGTTGTTTTATCCTGAGTTCATCAGGCTTTGGAGAAGGTGAAGGTGATTAAGGATAGGCTTAAGACAGCACAAATTCATCAAAAATCCTACGCAGATGTGAGGCGAAGGGAGTTGGAGTTTGCCATTGTCGATCGGGTGTTCTTGATGGTGTCTTCCATGAAAGGAGTGATGAAATTTGGAAAGAAGAGGAAGCACAATCCCCATTATGTTAGCCCATACTTAATTTTAAGGAGAGTGGGCAACGTTGCTTATGAGTTGGATTTTCCTTTTAGTTTAGGTTCCATTCACCCGGTCTTTCATATTTCGATATTGAAGAAGTGTGTGAGTGATCATTCCTTGGTTGTTCCTTTAGAGCGTGTTGGTGTTTCAAACTCTTTATCTCATGAGATAGTCCCGGTGGAAATCTTGGATCGACAAGTCCGTCGGTTGCAGGCTAAGGACATGTCTTTGGTAAAGGTCCTATGAAAGAATTATAAGGTTGAAGAAGCTACTTGGGAAGCTGAAGAGGACATGAATTCCAAATATCTATTTCTGTTTTTCGCTTTGGAAAATCGTACTTGAGGTATGTATATTTCTTAATATCTTTATTTTTTGGTCTTTGTTAAAGGTAAGTGTGGTTGTGTTTTGTGTTAAATCGTGTTAATAAATGCCTTGTCTCATCAGTCAGGGATGAATGATCCTAGGGAGGAGAATGTAACACCTTGGATTTTAGTCCCTGTAAATTTTTGAGTTTTAAACTCACTGCTCAACCTGCGACTCACCTTATGAGTCCTAAGATGTCCTTATGAGCTATAGGAACCAAATCATCATCTGAAAATGAGTAGTGCCTGTGCTAATATCCTGATTATGACTAGATGTCACGAGTTGTGAAGACTTATCATGAGTCATGTTCTCCAAATCGCAGGGTGACCAGTATGTACCCCAAATGATTCTGTCTTAGTTACGACCTATGAGTCATGGAGTCTCTTGATGAGTCAATGAATTATATGGTCACCGGAGAGGGGTCCTTCATCTACTGTCCAGACTACGACTCATTATGACAAGTCGTAGTGAGTCCTTACGAGTCGTATGGTGACCCGTAGTCACTGGCGATAATTTTTTAGCCTTTAATGAAGGGAACTTTGGACATTTTCCTCTTTACCCACTTAGACCCCATGTACATAAAATACCTTTGGTCCATTATTTCCAACTTTTATCAATCAAAAACACTCTCTTTACTCTCACAAATTCTCCATTCAAAGACAAGGCTAGGGTTTTAAGAAATTGATTATCTAGGGCTCTAAGGGTGATTTCTTCTTCAAATTTCTTGGGGATTAAGACATGTATATCTCTCCTTAAACTTTTGTATTCATTATGGCATGAATTGGTTTATTAATTACATGGTTTTGATGTTGGTTTTGAATTATGGGTGTTAGATGTAAATTGTTTAAATATTTTTCTAAGATTATTATGGATTTATTATCTATTGAATTGATGATTTGTGAACTCATTGGGATGTATAGAAATGGTGAACGGAGTAGGGGTATAAGGATTCCCCAAATTTGTGAACAATGGAACTAGGGGTAGAAGGATTTCCTCAAATAATTGGATTTTAGTATTGAAAGTAATAACCTGAACCCACTTGTATAATTGGTTTTGGAATGTAAATAATCTTGTGTCTTGGCCTACTTCTTTAAAATTAATGTATTGCATAAAATGACTAACGGATAAGAATAATCTTGATAACCTTGCAAGGTGCAAGGATTCTCCCAAGTGAATGATTTTATTAAAAACCTTGTAGGGTACAATGAATCCCCTAAGTTGATTTTAATAATGGAGTCTGGGGTACAAGGATTCCCCAAGTATTGGCTTAATGACATTCGCTTGCAAGCTATAGTCGGTATGACTATACCACTTAAAGATTGACTCTTTGAATTAATGGATGGCTTATATGCTAAATGTTTAAATTGGACTTAAAGGGGGTTGTATAGCTAGCCGTGAAGGTAGAGGTCCTGAGGGACTACTGGAAACTCACATTTGCTAACGTGAGGGGTGGTCTAGATGACTGTATGCTTGTGTCACGCACTCTCTCTCTCTCTCTCTCTATATATATATATATATATATATATACATGTATCATGGATGCTGTAGGGTACAAGAAATCCCCGGCCTTCTATGATATCTTTGATTCGTGTAGCTAACACGCACTGGGGACGATCAAAGGGTGACAGCTGGACCCATATAGCTCCTGGGTTGTTATTAGGACGGTCAAGCTACACAGTCTAGGCTAATGTTTTATTTCATGCTAAATCGTGTTTCCTTCCCCAGCATCTTATATATATATACGTATATATGTATATGCTTATATGAGTGCATGCGAAAAGGTTTTGATTTGGTTTGGAATAATGACATTATTTTATCCCCTTATCCCTGAGTTACATGTTGGCACTAAACCCGCTAACCATCTCTGGACGTTGTATCCCCATGCGATGCAAGAATCGGAGACACTTCTACTTTTCTTGTACAGTGATAGGATTTTGGGTTGTCAGCAGTCCGCTTAAAGTGGTAAGCCTCCTTCTTCCGGAAGGCTGTTGCTTCTTAGTTTATCTATTTTCATAGACTTTTCTTTGGACTTATTTTTGGCTATCGTCGGGGGTATGTCCCGACTTAGATTGATTTGGTTTCGCTAGAGTCTTTGTGGATTACTGTGGACTGGGTATTATCGTTGTAATTCTTAGACTCCTTTGAGCTTACATTATTCTATCTTGTTATATGTTTGGAATTCATCTGCTGGTAGTTATATTATGTTCTGTTTGGCTAAGCACATGGGGTGGTCTCTGGTTCTTGGTGGACTTGAGATACCCGATACGGTCAGGCCCTGGTTTGGGTCATGATAACTCTCAAGAAGCAAGATGAAAATTGAGCAAAAATTTGGCAAAAGGGGTTATTTATACTCATACCAGGTTACCAAGTAAATAAGGCATAAAATGCATTCCTCAAATGAGTTTTACCCTTTGTGATCCAGAGCAGACTTTGACAAAGTGCCCTGGATTCATCTCCGATATACATAAATGAACTATGTAAACATACTAAATTCGATGCTCTAGACTTAATGGCGATATCAAAATTTTGAAAAGATATCATTTTCAGAAAGTCAACCCACAAAATTCAAAATCACAATTTTTCAAATCAAGGATCGAAATGAAATTTAAAATTCATAAAACAACACCAACTATATTACCACCCTAAAATCGATGTTCTAGATCTGCTAGCACAGTCCGTTCAGCCATCTGTTGCACGGATCAAAAGATAACTACAGAGGTCCAAAATAAGACTCTTGTTGCCACCAAAAACCACAATATCACATAAATGGTACCAAAATGCATACAAAACCATGCCAATCACCCCTCCACCCCAAAAATACCATAATGCAACTACTGAAAGGAGTAAAATAGTCAAGTCACAGAAAATCACAAATTTCACATATTTCATCAAATTTGAGGTCGTTACAATATGATCAGAAAACACTCATGAAGCTTTTATTCAATAAATCACAAATCATCTTATCAAATAACACAATCACAACTACCACAATGAAAATTTTAAATTGAAAAATTTCAGTTCTTTGTTATCAAATTCAAAATAGACAATAAATAGTATTAATATTCCTTAAACATCAGAGGCATACAAACCTAAAGTTGAAACAAATCATACAGATTAATCGTTTATCACTGATCATTCACTATTCAATTTTTAATAGTATTGCTTGATTGTTATAGTTTCAGTGTAGTACGTAAGTGTTGCTCTTCCAATACCCTTCCTCATGATTCATACAAACAACCCTAATAGTTAACATTTTACAATATAAATCATTTAATGATTTGATATGCTAACTTTTTCAACACTTTGGAGTATGAAATCTATATGTATAAAAATCAATACTTATTAATAAATCTAGTTGTCGTATAAGCTTAATTAAATTTAACATTGATATATAAAAATAATCATAATATCATTAATATAGAATGATTTATTATATTCTAATTAATGATTAATTAAATATAAAAATAAAAAATAATTAAGATTATGCCGTTAAAGAACACGCCTTTTTATGAAAAATAGTCATATCAACACGGATCTGTACATTAGAAAATTAATATATAAATAAATTAATACTACTATCCTATAAAATAGACAACTCAGAGAAAAAATTTGAAAAGTGTAGAAAAGCTATTCAGAAGATAAAGCAGGAAATTTAACCTGCAGATATAATAAATTTTTAAATGAAGTAAGTTTTCAAATACAAATATATAATGCTTGTGAAAATATATTATTTAAAATGCTATTGTTTAATAAAATAATTACACAATGAACGAAGCTCATATCATTTTCTAGTTATTAAATATAGCCACCTCTTTAGTCAATTACCGTGCAGTGACAATTTGCTTAAATGAGATAACTTGATGCTGCTAACTTCACAACCATTAGAAACGTTTTGAACTTACAATTTTGAATAACTTTCCTTCTAAAAGGTTCTCATTTTTAATTCAAATAGATAATAAGAATCAATTACAGAAAAGGCACCAACAGACATATACTAACTACATAAAGATTCAGATAAAGCATGTTGATGTGAAAATTAAAACACATAATTGAAATGTTAAATATTTATCTTATATAAATTTACGGAAAAATCTTTTTCTGGAAGACGAAAGCATCAACTTATAACTGTAAATACATGAATAAACATTCTGCTATGTTGATATTTATATCCTATCAAGATATAAATAAATATAAATTAAAATTTCAAAAGCATTAGAAGATATTCAGATTTATGTATCAATTTTCTTTTTTAAATCGATATATGCATCATTCTTTAAGAATCTTTCACACCATCAACATCTTGATAAAAGTTATTTTGTGAAATAGTGGCAGATTGGATTCTACCATCTCCTCGTCGGTAAATACAATATCTCTGAACTCATACTACGATGAACAAAAAACTTTGAGTTAAAATGTTAATAACAACAATTTAAATATAAAAATTTAAAAAGTTAAGACAAACCAATCAAATATTGAAAATTGGTTAGAAGTTATGATCTTATACAAATGTATAAAAATAAAAGTTTCAGAAGGTAAAGTCACCATTACCTCATTATTATAATACTTAAACATAGTTCTCTTCAAATAATCATAGTAGATAGTTCTCAAGATATCTTCCATTTTATATTGGCATAATACATTAATATGACCTTAAATTTGATATCAAATTATAATTTTGATAGTGCATAAATAGGACCTTTAACTATTCAAAACTTGAACAAATATGGCCTCCGATGTTGCAACCCA
This sequence comes from Capsicum annuum, assembly GCF_002878395.1. NCBI lineage: Eukaryota > Viridiplantae > Streptophyta > Magnoliopsida > Solanales > Solanaceae > Capsicum > Capsicum annuum. Next base: position 130,517,338 of record NC_061118.1, read on the forward strand.
TGCGTGAGTTTCACTCGCGCTTACGTGGAAAGTTCATCCAATCACACGACGCCACGTCGTTAAAAGGGCTGACTTCATATTTATGCAGTTTTGAATAGTTAAGGTCATATTTGTGCACTGCCAAAGTTTTGCTTTTTGTGTTAAAACGGGGTCATTTTTTTTATTTTTATTATTATTATTATTATTTATTTATTTATTTCTATAGCAGCAACACTTAACTTTTTTTTATTAAAATAAAATTACTAGCAGGGATCGAACCCGCACAGTAGGATGAAGGAAGCGCCCAAGAAGAGAAAATAATACCACTGGGCTATTTAAGTGCCTTGTTTCATGTGGTTAGACATTAATATACGTACATAAATATAGATTTTCTACCTTATATATACAGTGTAATTTTTTTACTGAGGGGGTCCGGGTGAACCCCATGGCAACCACGTAGGTCCACCCTTACATTAATTTAATAATGTTTTGATAACGTTAATTTAATACTAACATTTTAATAACGTTAATTTAATATACTACTACTACTATCCTTAATAACGTTAATTTAATAACGTTTTATTAAAACTATAATTTTTTCATTATTAGTATAGTTTCATCTTTAATTTAATATTTAAATAAATTATATTTAGATATATTAGATAACCTAAATTCGCCCTTTGCTTATAATATATACACATATCGGCACGATTTTTTCGTATGAGGCTGACCAACCTAATTAATAAATCTTCAATACTATTCTTTTTCCGCAATGACAAAAGAAATTAGATCTCATTTTCATCTTTGAACCGAAAATAATGAAAAAATAACAGTGAAAAGTCATTTAAAGGTCATATTTGTGCAGTTTGGAATAGTTAAAGGTCATACTTGTGCACTATCAAAGTTTAAGGTCAAAGTTATAATTTGATGTCAAGTTTAAGGTCATATTTATGTATTATGCCCTTAGATTTTAAGCTGGACGCGTTCAATTTTGCGTGTTGAACACGCGTTTTTCCACGTAGGATCGGAGGTCATATTTGTGCAGTTTTGAATAGTTAAAGGTCCTATTTGTGCACTGTCAAATTTTAAGGTCAAAGTTATAATTTGATATCAAGTTTAGGGTCATATTTATGTATTATGCCTTTTATATTCGAGGAATTTAATGTTCACAATCACGAACCACAACAAATTTACCTATACTCACACAACACTCATAGAACCATATCTGAAGAGAGAGATGAAAACCACCAAACGTAAATATTAATGGATTTATCTTCAAACTATGACTACAAGTATCAATCAAAGCATTGAAACACTCATCTCACCAATCAAAGTTCAGATATGCACCAGAATCAACCAAGTCAAAATAATACTTCGTTATGAAATTTTTTGATAAATCATATTTCAAAAATCTAATTATGAAATATATCATTTCAATTTTGAACAAATCTTCATCTATGAAAATAGCCTCTTTACCAGTAAAATTAGAATAAAATATGATCTCTTAATATTTTTTTGTTCGAGATAATATCTTTTCATTAATTTATTCGATGTGGTCAGATAAAAAAAATCAGATTTCTTCCCACATTTCAATCCACTTATAACGAAAAACTCCCTTTTTCAAAGTGTTGCTCCTTATTAAGTTGGGTTCGAAATCGAAAGGGCGTCATGCGGAAGCTTTTAGTTTGCAAACTATAAGATGATAAATCAGACGACACATGAAAAATTAAACTAAAAATATGTTATTGGATATGGTTTGGCCAAACGGCCTACATATTAAAAATAAAATTGAAAATCCTAAAATTTATTGGGAGAAATATCCCCCTAAACAAACTCTTTAAATACTATATTGCGGATGCTATTGTGTTATTAGTATGAGAAGGGAGGTCTTCTATTTATAGATGTCCAAAATCTTTCCTCCAAGAAAGAGGTTAGCCAAATATGAAAAAGTTTTATATTTTCCTTTCAGGAAAAAGTAAAAGTAATTATGATAACTTTTATTTTCCTTCTAACAAAAACTAAAACTTAAATATAGTAAGAAAATTAGGGTAAAAACCCTAACATATCATTCAACCTAAAAATAAACATATCATATCTATCATTATCTGTTTTCACGTGCAATAAATTTCGGAGAAGGTAAGGCTGCACTTTGACTGATTATATGTTTAAAAAATGTTCAAAAAAAGACTCTACATATTGTTCAAAATGCTCGATAATTTAATTTTTTACAAAGATCATAAAAGCCATTGACCTTGATGTAAGAAGACTGCGGTTATACTGTTTTCTTTTCTGAATTACAAAGCGCAAATTTTTAAAAATAAATATTTGAGATTTAACATATACAATATATAAATATAACTGCAACAAAAAATTATAGTCAAACAAAAAATTAATACATCAAGTAAACTTATAGAAATTGAAATCTAAAAGAAACAAATAAACAGCAAAACTGAAATTATAAAAAAAAAATAAAAAATTGAGTAATTGACAAATCTAATTCAATGCTAGTTAAATAAAAAAAAATTGAAAACAATACGGGTCAAATAAGACCATTTCCATACACAACAAGATTTCAATAGAAAAAATAATAAATAATACTTACCTTACCAACTTTGTTTAATCTCTTTTTGATGAACTTTTTAACAAATTTCTTATCATTTGTTATATTAGACACAAACCTTAACCTTGTCGCTCAAAATGGTTCACCTTTATAATTTTTAAATTTTTTTTGATTTATTGCAAGAAATTTGATTTCGAAAATTGAAATCTAAATTCTGCTCACACTTCATTATTTTCCTCTTATATGTCTTCTTCTTTTGTGTAATAACATTCTTTTTCATTAATTTATCACTTTACATGTTCAATCTCAACTTTTTCAAGGAAGATTCTTTTTCTAGGAAGATCGATTTTTTTTTTGGAAATTGACTCACTTTTCTCAATCAAAAAGTGCTCACTTTTCACATTCTTCATTTTCTTATTCTTAACTGGTGATGGAGTAAAACATTCTAAATAATAAAATTGTCTTGATAGCAAAATTGGACTTATTTCTTCGAATAATTTAGGACTCTTCCGAAGAGAAGTAGAAGAAAACTTGGGTTTAGAAGACATGAAAAATTCCCCAACATGTATCAAACTAAATAGAATTAAAATTGGACTTGACTGAAAAATAAAAACTAACTTGAATATCAAACCATGAGGTTTTAATCTTGCGTAATCTGATGGTTAAAACTAGACAATATCAAAAGAAGATTGAATACAACACAAAACATAAATCAAAAATGAAATTTCGAAAGTTGATTGACTACAAATTTCAATACCACAAGTGTTGAAATATGCAAAAGTTGAAAAATAATTAATAAGTGGAGAGGCGTGTATTAATGAAAAAATATTTTTACCAATGAAGAAGATAAAAAAAGCATGTAAATATTGGAGAAAGTAAGAAAGTTTAATTTTTCTGAAAAAGTTGAAAAGTGGGTCAATAGGAAAAACACTACACGATTATTTAGGTTGTTCGAAAGAGATAAATATAAATAATTAGGATAAATATTAAAACATATATAATAAATAATTTTTAAAATAAAATATAAATAATAATTTATTAAATTTGCTACAACTTGTAATTAAAAACTCAATTTAATAATTATAAAAAAGTAGTGTTACAAGTTTCAATAAATAATCTAATTAGTATATATAACATAATTTTCACATGGGGATATAAATGGTTTAATTAGATTTAGGAAAATTAATTAACATGGCTAAATACTCACAACTAAAATAAAATTGAGATAAATTAAAATGTCAACTAATTTTAAACTTCTTAATTTTATCAATAGTTAAGAATAATTATTTTGACATCAATTCTGATAATAAAATCAACTAAATTTTCAATTTATCCAATTTTAAAATGAAATCAAATTAAATATCATTTTCAAATAGAATTGCTTCTCAAAAATATTTTCTCAAGTAAAAATTTATATAAATTCATAAATTTAAATACATAACCATATATTTTACTTATAAATAATCAAATTAGTCTAAAATTAGCTTTGAAATATTTACATTTTATCAAGACAGTTACTTCAAAATTGTTTGAAATTGAAAAAGCTCAAAAATTAATTCAAATCTGCGAGGGCAAAAATTGGTGACAACACTTGCTTAGTACTAGTGGTTGTATTCCATCCTATTTTTCTGTATCCTTTCTGTGCAGATCCTAGCATGAGTGGCCAATGTGGCTTTTGATGATATGTTATTATTTTTGAGGCTATGATAAGTTCCTATGCTCGAGGGCCATCCCAACATCATCTATTCTTTTTTCCTGTCTTATTTACTTCACAGATAGTTTTATGTTTTAATTATGACATCTTGTATTAGAGTTGCTCTTGTACTGTGAAAACTGAGTCATAAGATATCTTTATGTATTGCTTTACTTCATTTGAGCGTGTTCGAGGAATTTATTGATTGATTGTATCGTTGTTTTATCATTTTATTGACCTTGATTTAGCTTTGTATATTTGAATTCGTCTTACATACCGCAGTTGGGTTGGGTAGGTGTCATCACCATCCTAGTGATTTTGGATCGTGAAAGGGTCAAAGCTGAGTTAAGAAGTTAACTGCCCTCAAGGTCAAATGAAATTTTATTTTAAAAATTTTTTTACCAGTAATGCAAGGATCTCACTTTTGAAATTTTGTTGAAAACTGAGTCCAAATGGACCCTCAAATCATTAATTTACTCATTTTTGAAGCTTTGAGCAAAACACTTGTCACGATACAACTACCGAATTGTAAGGGCACTTATTCTAACCCTCCTAGATAGGAGAACCTCTTATCATTCCTTTAAGAAATCAAGTAGAAGTCCTTAAATAAATAGTGCAACTAATTTTAGTACCAAAAATTCTTGTAACATAGTTTGAAATTATAACTATCCTAGGATCTAGGCTAACAGGTGTAAGAACTACTTAAAAAAAATTAAGACTATACACAACTCCCACCATGAGAAAAAGAGGTGGGACTTGTTGAAGAATCACAACCACAATAGCCAGTAAATCAACATTGATCCCTGATGTGCTATAGAAATGTAGTACTTTCAATGCTTAAAACGAGGAAAATCTGTAAGTTTCTGAGGTTGTTTTGTTAGAAATGATGCGGTTTGGGTATGTTTTATAGAAAATCATAGTTTAGATGATAAGTTCATGAAAAAGATGAAAAAGGTATTTTTGGCTACTCATTGGATCAATTATGGATGTTCGAGACACTTTTTGACTTGTTCGTGATCAAAGCATGCTCGAAAATTGAAGAAGAGCTGAAAAGATGACTTTCAATACTTACTAAGTCAACATATGGACCGCAAGTAGTAAATGTGGTCCGCAAGTGGGCAAAGTAAGTGCCAGAAGTCCAAAACTCCAAGAGCTGACTTGCGGGATTTTTTAGTTTTGGCACTTGCGCCCGGTACTTGTGCCCACCCGTAGTCCGTAAGTGCTACCTGCGCCCAGGGTCAGGGCACAAGTGTAGACCATATGTGGCCACCAATACTGTTTTCTCCTATTTCGTTTGGACTTTAGTTTTAGGGTTTCCTCTTGTACTATAAATACACTTTATGTGTTTTTAGTAGGAGTTACGCACTTTTGATATTCACAAACATATTTTGATTTCGAGATTCAAATTTGATCTTGGAATTCTTCTTTTATTAACTCCAGTTGATTAATTCAGTTACGACTATAGGTTTTTGTATTTCTTGTTATTGTGATTTCATCTATGCTTTCAATCATGAATGTTGTTGATTACTTTACAAGCATGAGCGGCTAAAACCTCATAGCTAGGATTGTGGAAACCCTAGTGGATTGATAAATTAGGGGAAGTGCTATTATTGTTCTGAACCGATATCCATGCATGTATTGATTTATCTTCAATATAATAGATTTATTGACGGGTGCACATGTTAGGATCCCACCTAGATTATTGATACTTACTCCAAAAGAAGAGCGGTGGCTAGGAAAAGATAAAGACAATATTAATTTAGAGTTTAGCTGTCGATCAGCGCTTTTAGATTTTATCTACATAAGATGGTTAAATTTCATCTAATAATTATAGACTCAAAAGGTAATAGTTAACTGGGATCAAGATAAGGGTTAGTAAAGCGACATCCTGAGACTCAAAAGGTAAAGGGTGAAATCCTTCTACTCGTCCAAAAGACTGTTAAAGCTACATAACTCATCGATTCTGCATGCATGGTATCGGGGTGGTTCAACATAGCATGATAAGCCTATAGAGTTAAGAAGCCAGGGGCAACACAATCCTAATGTTTACTTACGACTGATTACAACCGAGGTTGACATTTTTCACTTGTTCGATATTTATACTCAAACCCCCATTTACTTTTCCAATTCCACCTGTTAATTACTATAACTAAGAGCCGTGAGTCTACATGTTTTCTTGGGATTCAACCCCAACCTTAGTTAGGTTACTATATTTGGCATTGATCGTATCATCTTCTAAAAGGAAGTGTGGCTTGGATATCACCAAATTTTAGCACCGTTGTCAGGAAATAAGGTGTTGATTTATGATTTATAGTTATTGCAGTTTTTAGGTTTTCTTTTTGTTTTTGTTCTTAGTTGGGCATACGCTGGTGTATGCCTAGAACACGGAGTTGAGGCAATCCCTTACTCCCAGTGAATCCTAATCCTGAGAGGATCCTACAAACACCTAGTAGGACGGTGGAACGGAAAAAAAAATGATAATCCTAAATAAGTTCGTGATGTTGTACCCTCCCCCTCCTCTCAAATAAGTACAGGATATTATTGGTTGACAGATCGATCAACTTTTAGCTTAAGTTGAGAATAAGAGAAGGGTAATGGAAGAAGCTCACCGAGTAGCTCGAGAGAAATACTAGTTGAGTAGAGACAAGAAGCAGACCATCGAGTAGCACATAATGGAAATCAGAATAGAGAGAGAGGTGCCCGTGTTCAAGTGATCCTAACATACCAGTATGTGCAGCCATATATTGATGATGAAGAAGATTTGGGATACTTTGAGCCAGTAGAGAATGGATCCATTATTCCTTCTATTTTACCCCAAGGCATCAAGTTTGACATAACGAGTGCAAATATCCAACACTTGAATCTGAAGAATGTGTTTGTAAGTCTGCCTATAGATGATGAAAATTTGTACCTTGCTAATTTTATCGAGATCTATAGTTCGTATACAAATCCAGGGGTGAATCAGGAAGTGTTTAGACTGAGGTTGTTCTCTTTCTCACTTACAGGAGAAACATTTTTATAGTTAGGGGAACTACCAAGAGGCTCTATAACTACATGGAATGAGTTGTGTAGGTAATTCTTGAAAAGGTTCTTTCCTCTATCCAGGATATTGCACCTTAAGGACGAGATTTGCAATATCAAGCATCTGCAGTCAGAATCTATGTACGAGGCATAGTTTAGGTTGAAGAAGAAGCTTAGTATGGTGCCCAATCATTGGTTGTCACGGATGAGCTTATTAGAGATATTTTACCGAGCTTTGACCATCAGATCCAGATCCATGGCAGACACTGTATCTGGAGGAGCTTTAATGAGACTATGCTAGGAGACAACTTCGGAGATGTTAGATCAGATCTCACTCTCTAACCAAGGATGGAAAACTTGAGAGAATGACAGGAGATATGTCATATATGCTATTGGTTCCTCTTGCGACCATAAAGTAGCTGATGATTCAGTAGCATAAGAAATTATGCTGCTATGAACTGATCTAGGGGTACTAACAAAGCAGCTTGTAGCATCAAATTTTGAGAAAGTGAATACAGTAGCAGCATATGGTTCAACTTCCAAATATTACGAGTCTGAATTGGTGGAGAAAACAAATTATTTGGACCATCAGTTGGTGGGTTTCCGAGCCCAAGGGCAAGGTAACCAAGGTCGAAACTACTATGATAGATACAGAGACTATAGTAGAGAGTAAGATAGCGACTGGAGAAATAATGATTACTATAGAGAGAAGGGAGATAGATACATTTCACCTAGCATATGAGATGCAGAGTTCAAAATGAAAGATATGCTAGCTAAGCTGGTGAAGGGTCAAGAAAATTAGAAGATCAGCCTTAAGAAAATTAAGGCTGATATTTTAGGGTTGACCCAAAAGGCTGAATCTTATACAACTACTATCAAGTAGTCGGAGCCCCAGTTCGAGCAGACGTCAACAACTCTAAACCAGAGGCAGACAGATACCTTTTCGAGAAACATTGTGTAAAATTCACAAAATGATGGTCATGTACTTGCTATTACCCCAAGGAGTGGTATCACTACTATGGATCCCCCACTATCTGCTGCAGAAGCTGCCAATGATGAGACACCTATTGTTGAGTTCGAAAGATAACAGGTGATAATGGTAAAGCTATTAAGGAAAAAGTTAAGGGTCCAGTCATTGAGCCAGAAGTCAAATAAATTCCAAGATAACCCCCACCTTTTCCTCAGAGATTGAAGCAAAAGAAGGAGGATGGTAAGTTCAAGAGATTTTTTGAGATGCTGAACGAATTGAGATTGAACATACCTCTTCTTGAGGCATTGGGGTAGATGACTGGATATGCCAGGTTCATAAAATAATTGTTCACAAGAAAGAAAGAGGCGATGATTGAGGATGTTCATGGCTTGCACCACTGTAGGGCAGTCACTAAGAGGTCTTTGGCTCAAGAAGGGTGACCCCATAGCATTCACTATACCATATACTATAGGGTCATCCCAATTTTCCAGAGCCTTATGTGATTTAAGAGCTAACATTAATTTAATACCGTTGTCCATATTCAAGCAATTGGGTTTGAACCATCCGAAATCGACTTTAATGGATTATTGATGGCTGACCGCACGACAAAGAAACCTGTGGGATTCTCTTTTGATGTTATTGTGAGAGTGGACAATTTTATATTCTCTGTTGACTTTGTCATGCTGGACTGTGAGGTTAACACCGAGATGCCCATTATATTGGGGAGGCTGTTTATGGCCACAAGTAGAACGATGGTTGACATGGAGAAAATAGAGTTGAAATTCAGAGTCAATGGTGAGGAGGCCACGTTTAACATCGAACAATCAATGAAATAGCCTACCGACATGAGAGTGGTGTCTGCAATTGATTGTATTTATGACCCTAGAGGGTACTCTTATGGGTATCTTAATGAATTTTCAGTAGTCAAGATACTCGCATCGTGCCGCGATGTTAAATCAAGCACTGAATGGGAGCCAATCCATGATCTTGTTAGTGAAGTATGAGTAACAAACATAGTCATATCGTGCCGCGATATTAAATTAAGCACTGAGTGGGAGGCAACCCACTATTTTAGTATTCACATTTTTGTTGTTTTTCTTTTGTAGGTTTTAGCTTATGGACTTGCCCAGAATATGGTAAGGATGTTACATTCATTCATTTTGAGGTAAGGGGATTATGTGACCAACCCATCATGGTCACAAATCCCACACAGACTAGGTAAGTTGAGCAATAAGTTGAAAATTCAACATTTTAAGGATGAGAATGGAAAGTTGTGCACTTTGGCACCTAATCATGCTTTTGGGACCATAAACTTAGGTTATAGGATCATAAGTAGCTGGAAAAATATCAGAAATCCAAGTCTGGATTGGATAAAAGTGGGTCAAAATTTTTGGCTCTTCACTTGTGTCCTGCACCTGCTAGCCGCAGGTGGCACTTGCGCCCCATGCCTAGCCACAGGTGGCAGGCGCAAGTGGATGCCGCGGCTAGGTCATGATTGGGCCCAAATTTTAATTAAAATTTCAGGCCAACCAACACATATATATGACCTAAAACAACCACCCATCCTTATTTAAACATCCTTAACCTCATTCAAACTCATTCAAATCCTCAAAACTCCACTTTTCTCTTTGAATTCAAACATCCCTCCTAAAATATAAACTAACCCCGCACTTGAGTAAAGGCTAAATTGACACTTGTTTGAGATACCAACTTGTACCAATACACTAAAAAAAAGTTTCAACTTTGATTTTGCTCGAGTTCTTCATTATTCACTTTCGATTCATCATAAAAGAGGCAACTTTCTCGACTTCTAATGGTTATATATTGATTTATTTATTGTTTAGTTAAGTTGATATTTGTATTCCATTGCAAAATATATAGAATCTATCATACTTGTATGTAGGAGCCTTGAAGTAGCCTAAAATCTTAATGTAGGTCCTTGTTTTGAATTAAAATATAAAGTTAGGCCCCAACCAAAAGTTGAACTTGAATGAATAGAGTAATATCATTAGTTAGCATGTTTGTTTGCTTCAATATTCATGATTTTTGAAAAGTGTGTGCCCATTGGACTTGTTTGGTTTTCAAATAGGTTATAAGGGTGCGAAAATTGTGGAAAAATTTGAACTTTTTGAATTTTGAGTTTTTCTTCAACTTTTACTATCCCTCATTTTTGTTGGAAACTAAATGCTGGTTTTTCAGGTATATATGGCACCTAAAGCTACTAGGAAGAAGAAGGCCGATACATCAAGGAGACGGGCAGAGTCTTTCGAGCCTAGTGGTTCAATAGAGGAGTACCCAATGCAGCGACGTCGAGACACTCTAGTAGGGGTAAAACATAGAGTTACTAGAGGGCAGATGTGCCAGGTTATGCAGGAAGTTGCATCCTAGCCACAGATAAAGTCAGCACGGATATCACCCTCACACATTTCCTTACCAGATGATAATAATGATGATGATGATACTGATTCTGAGTCTACTCCACAGGTTGCAACTCAAGACCACCAGTCTGAGGAGGGGTCCCATGATTCATCTAAGAATGCTGAGCAGGAGGAGTCATCAGTGGTACCCCACTCTTAAAAGGGTACTACCATATATGTGCATCAGTTAGATACACTCCAATCTGATCGTGAGATTATCTTGTATTAACTTCAGTTGATTAATTTAGTTACAGTTGTAGGTTTTTTTACTTCTTATTATTGTGATTTCATCTATGATTTTAATCATGAATGTTGTTGATTACTTCATAAATATGAACGGCTAAAACCTATAGCTAGAATTGTGGAAACCCTGGCGGATTGATGAAATAAGGAAAGTGATATTATTATTCTAAACCAATACCTATGCATGTCTTGCTTTATCTTTAATCTAATAGTTTTCTTAACGGATGCACACGTTGGTATCCTGCCTAGATTATTGCTACTTACTCCAAAAGAGGATTAGTGACTAGGAAAAAATAAAGACAAAAATAATTTAGAGTTTAACTGTCGATCCATATTTCTAGGTTTTATCTATGTAAGATGGTTAGATTTCATCTAATAACTAGAGACTCTAAAGGTAATAGTTAATTAGAATCAAGATAAGGGTTAGTGAAACGACATCCTGAGACTCAAAAAGTAAAGGGTGAAATCCTTTTACTCATCCAAAAGACTGCAAAAGGTACATAACTTATCAATTCTGCATGCAAGACATCAGGTTGGTTCAATATAGCATGATAAGCCTACAAAGTTGAGAAGCTAGGGAGAACACAATCCTAGTGTTCACTTATGAATGATTACAATCGAAGTTGATATTTTCAACTTGTTTGACATTGATACTCAAAATCCTCCATTTAATTTTTCAGTTTCACCTGTTGATTAAAACAATTGAGAGTCATGAGTCCACGTATTCCCTCGAGATTCGACCCTAAACTTTGTTGGGTTACTTATTTGGCAGCGATCGTATCGTCTTCTGAGAAGAGGTGTATCTTGGATGTTACTAATCCCTACAAAAGACTATACCTTGAATAGTATATAGCAAGAGTAACATCGGTAAAAACCATACGTACTGTTAAGCCTTATTGTAACGACCCGAGACTACCCCTTAGTCGTTACACGGTACTCATGATCCCGAAAGACCACAAGCTAACCGTCTACTGATATTTGTACCTGAGATCTGCATAATATAATATAATAAATGTGGAAAACTAACAAAAAACTTTCCATAAGTTTCAAAACATCTAAAAAACACAAAACTAAAAACTGAATACTTATACATCTGTCCGAAAAGCCTCTAGACAGTCTGAACTGTGGAGTTGATGGGACATGTCCCTAACTAACTCTGTCTACTGAAAATAAACTAAATCTGATATGATAATTACATAAGGATCATCCTCGAATGAAGAGGACTCATTGCTACGTCTACTGCTGCTGATTGGGACTGAGATACTAAGGGTACTCTGGATCTCATACCTCTGAACTTATGGTTTAAAGTAAAACACTATAGCACAAATGCATCAGTACATGGGAATATACTGAGTTTACAAGATGAGTTAAGGCTAAATGCAAGGTCTTATGCATGAACAATTACTTAATTGAATAATCATGAGAGTACTAAATGAGGACATATGCATGAATGCACAAACCATAACTGAAATCATCGTGACTCTGAATATTGAAACTCGGGTACTGCTTTACTGATATCTGAACTCACTACTAATACTGAGATACTAAACAACTGAACTTCTAATATTGATAACTGAGTACTGAAGTTGAGATCATTCCTATCTAGCGAGTGATCTCGGAAACTGATAATACTGTAGCTGATTAACTAAATCTACTTATATCAATGACTGAACTCTAAGCTTGCTATTCTCGACTGACTGAATCTGAGATCAAACCTCTCTTGAATCCAAGATCAAACTTCTCTAATGGATGATCCCTGAATCTGCTTACAATTATAAAAAATGATTATGTCTGAGATCAGACCTATCTAGCAGAAGATCTCTGAATCTGATAATGAGAATAATCAACTGAACCTGAGACTGAGATCAAGCTTATATAACGAGTGATCTTGCAATATGATAATAAGAAATGCTCAACTGAATCTGAGACTGATATCAAGCCTATCTAATGGGTGATCTCGGGATCTGATAATGAGAATACTCAACTGAATCTGAGACTAAGATCAGGCCTATCTAACAGGTGACCTATGGATCTGATAATGAGAATGCTCAACTGTATCTAAGACTGAGATCAAGCCTGTCTAACGGGTAATCTCTGGAACTAATAATACTGATACTGATTAACTTTATAAGGGACCATACCTATCGAGCGGGTGGTCCATAAATCTATAGAACTATCTGAGTTCCTTACTGAGAAAGGTGACTGTATCTGATAGTCCTTATTTCTGAGTTCTACTCTGAAGACTGATACTAAAACTGCAACTGTGAGAGTTCTCACTTAACCGACATACCCTGAATCTGAACTGGTGGAGTCCAACCTATAACCCCAGCTAGAAAGGTGTCAATACCGTGCCATGGGTAAATACCTCTACTCAGGTCAAGTCTCTCTAACGTGTGACCCTTAACAGAAAGTAAAGCCTAAGGAAGTATAATAGTCAAGCCTTATTCTAATGGGTTACTCTTGATCCTACGCTGGCTATGCAGTTTTGGAGTTCAGGGATTGTTGCTAATGACTCTACCTCTCTAATGGGAAAGCCATCATCCCTGCACTTGCTCGGTGCTAGCTCTTACTCCCAACTGAAAGACTCTGAACTAATTCTTAACTAAACTTAAACTGAGATGAATCTATTAATGGTCATATTTCTCGACTGATCTGACTGAGTTAAGCTGAGTTCACTTGGTTTCATTATCTGACAAAATATTACTGAATCTCGTTATCTAACTGAATGATACTAAGCTCTGAATAGATTACTTGAATGTTACTAAGGTCTAAACCAAACACTTGAATACTGCTAGATCTTAGTTGAGTACTGAACTAAGGCTAGAATGCTAAGATACTGAGGTTACTTAAGTTCTGTAATTGTCTGAGAGTACTGAGTTCTATAACTCACTAAGTTCTAAGAATCGTGGGTTGACTAAGATTATCGTGAAAACTGACACGGGCTCTGGGCTACAGCTAATTTGTCGGGTATAAATACCTCTAGGATTCGATAACATAAAAGTAAAACATAACTATTCTCGAATAATCATGACCATGGATATTCATTCACCATCACAATCACTAAAGCATCTCTTCAAGCATTTAGAAATCATAAACATGTGATAATATAGGGAGACATGCTATTGGCTCATACTACATTCAACAAGGTCTTGCATCAAACACTTAGCATGCATTAAAGAACACATTATTGGGGAATTTCATGCTATCATGTCACAATTCATTCACTAAGGCTTTTCAAAAAACACTTGACATGCATAAGCTTGCACATAATTGGGGATTTCTCGTCAACATGCTATAATGGCTCAAATTCCTTCACATAAGCATTTCATCGAACATATGGGGAGCATGCTTTGCTTACTCAATAATTTCTACACTTAATTGACATGAACACATCACTTAATAAGCAACTTGAAGAGGGTTTATCATGAACATCACATGAATATCACATACTAGGGTCAAAACTTGAAAACCCTGTAATCAAAACATGAATTAAAACTCAATAATATCATGAAATTCAATTTCAACTATCACGAATCATGAAAACTCATAAACATAAGATCTTTGAAATTTAAAAAAGGATTCTTGAGCTTCTTGGATGAAAGGGACCAAAGAATCAACATCTGCATACCTTAGGAAACTCTTTCTTGAAGGATCTTGGAGAGATTCTTGATTTTTCTTGATTTTTCTTTAAGAAGGGTTTTGATCTTGTTGGAAACCCTAACTTTGATGTTGAAGATGAAGAATGAAGCCCTCAACTTCGTTCAAGATATATAAGTGTAAAAAGGGTGGGAAAAGACCAAAAAGCCCTTTTTAAAAATGAGTTAAAAATACTGAATGGGATTTGCGACGATTGGAGTGATGGTCCATCGCTAGTCTGACGGCCCGTCGGATCATCCATTCCACGTTGGTCAGAAAAAGGCCACACTGCCTTAGTTTCGATATTCCTAGCGATGATCTATCGCTAGCTTGATGGTCCGTCATCTTGGACATCACACTTAGGCCAGAAAAGAGAGTCACTGGCTAGGTTGCGATGGTTTGGCCGACGGTCCATCATAAGCTTGACGGTTCGTCAACCTGTCCATCGCACCTGGGCGGTTCCGACAGCTCTTAGAAAAACAGCCATAACTTCCTCATCCGATATCAGATTTTGATGAAATTGGTATCGACGGAAAGCTTATTTAATTCTATACATGACAAAAAGTCGATATTAGGAAAATTCTATGTGGTTTAAAATATTTCTCACTTGGGAAGTCAGCCCTTACTCTTCTTAAAGATGAAACTCGACTTAAAGAAAAATCCAGGGTATTACACTTATCGATTAACCCAAATCAGATTACATAAATATTCACATGAAAACATCTGTCTTTTAGACTCATTACCAATCCCCAAATGCTCATACACCCTTATTCTAACTTCATTTATGATTTTTGAGACACCACTCTATTCTTCACGACTCTACCACCCCAAACCACTAAGTCTGGCCCCATACTAATGGTCAACATAACTTATAAAGATAACTATAACAAGGGAAGCCCTATACCTAAGCCAAGAACCGAATAAGTTACCTAGCATACCTGGTGTCACAACCCAAACCAGGACCTAGACGTGATAGGTATCTCAAGTCAACCAAGAATCGGAGACCACCCCTTCCCCTAGTCAACTAGAACACAATATAATATAATAGCAAAATTCCAAATTTAAAATAGAAAAGATAAATACGACTCAAAAGAAGTCTAAGAGTACAAAAACTAATCCTATGTCCACAATAATGTGCAACAAAGCCTTTAACCAAACCAAAGATAGTCTGGTCGGGACATGCCCTCGACCATAGCCAAAAATTAATCCAAAAATAAAAGTCAAAACATAAGGAAGCCCAAATCAAGAAAGAGGGTCTTTCATTATATGGAAGCTCACCACTTCAGCCTGACTCATGAGTTATCCCTCGAACACCTAGTCACTGCGTAAGAGGAGTAGAAGTATGACCAGTTCCTGCATCGCATTGGGATACAACATCTGAAGACGGTTATCGATTGGAGAGCTAGCATGCATCTCAAGGATAAAGGATAAAATAATGCCATGATCCATAATACAGAAATCATTAAAACCAGTGTACAACATCATATACAATACATACATACATATCGTATGCTGAGAAAGGGAATAGGCCTTAGCATGAACGTTTAAAACCTTAACTTGGATTGCATAGCATACACGTCATAATCAAGGCACCAACGGGCTATATGGGCTCAGCTCTTCCCCAGATAGAAGGGCCCCAGTACGTGTAGCTGCATGAACTAGAGAATAATCATACATGTATATGCCTTATGGTGGACTCGAACCTCCCAGCATGCATCAAGGTGACTTAAGCACGAAATCATGTGATATGGAAGACTCGAACCTCCCAATCATATAATAAGGGTAGGACTCGAACCTCCCGATCATTTAGACCCCTGCATCAGCAACCACGATTTCTAGTATTGGTCCTTCGGGACCTCCACTTTCACGGCCCAACTACACAACCCTCTTTTAAGCTCAATTAAAAATATTTAGCACACATTCCCATTAGTTGAACCAGTTATGTATTAAGGCATCCCATTGGTATTATAATATCAACCCCACTTACAAGTTTATTATCATGTCGTATCCATCATCCATCTCACGGGGAAATTCACGACCCCTTATCCATTCATACCAGGAATCCATGTACCCCAAATTTCAACAGATTAATCCATGGTTCTTTAACCTTTTATACCAATGCATTAGTATAAGTGAGCAAGTCAAACCGTATGACAAAACTATATTCATCATCAAGTTTATAATTTGGGTTGAAGGAGCACAATTTCCAAAACTATATATATATCAAGCAGAAATTACCGAATTGGGGATAACCATGACCCCTTAGTTTATTATTATTTCCATGCACCCCAATGAGTGTATAAATCAACAATGTAAAACATAATAGTTCAATAGTAATCATGAGAAACATTCAAACAATTTATATCCAAAACACTCAACCCATAGATTAAAACCCAACATCCAAACCATGAGTAATAAGCCAATTTTCACGCTATTAAGAAAATACAAGTACAGGGAAAGAGGTACATGTCTTAGACAAATGAGAATTTGAAAGAAATTTAAAGCTTGAAACCCAAAAGATGAACATATGAAGAAATCCTTAGGTTCCGTTGGGGTTTTGATTTTGAGAGTGGAATTAGGGATTTCTAATCTCTTAAAACTGAAACGAATAGGCTATATAATTCTTAAGGGTTGTACATAGGTGAAAAGACCCTAATACACCTTATCCTAATTAAACTAAGCAAAACCTGCATGAATTTTACATAGCGGCATGGCATAGAACTTATCGTGGAGGCTAACTTCCGTGCCACGCTGCTAAACGTGAAGATTATCCTCTGTGTCACTTTGGTTATCAAAGAGTGTAGCCTCCATGACACGGCTATATCGCGTAGTCTTACTACCTCCGTGGTTTAAAACCACCCCAAACCCCATTAAAAAATTCCAAAACTCTCTCGGGATACCCCATTCATATGCCTAGACCCAATTTAAATCAAAAATTGGCATTTCAAACATAGGAGGGGCAAAAAATAAAATGCCCAAATGATTATCTAGGATACTTTTCACATTAGAATAACAATATTACACCAGAATCAAATGATAAACCCAGATAGTAACAAGGGGAAAATGGAACTCGTACCTTAAGCACCTTCGTCCGACATATGGAACAAGAATGGGTACTTAGCCTTCATATCTTCTCCAGCCTCCCAAGTGTCTTCTTTCACCTTTTGGTTTCTTCAAGGACTTTTACTGATGCTATATCTTTAGTCCTCAATCTAAGAACTTGTCTATCCAAGATCTCCATCGAGACCTCTTCGTATGATAAGGAATCCAAAATATCAACACTCTCAATAGGCACCACCAAGAAAGGATCGCCCTAGCATTTCTTCAACATAGATAGATGAAACACAAGGTGAATAGAACCCGAGATTGCATGCAATTCTAGATCATAGGCAATATTTCCCACTATTTTCAAAATCTAATAGGGGCCAACATAACGGGGACTGAGCTTTCCCTTCTTTCAAAAATGTATCACCCTCTTTATGAGAGACACCTTCGAGAACACCTAATCACCCACATAGAACTCTATCTCTCTTTGCCTCACATCCGTATCAAATTTTTGGAAACTTTGAGTAGTCTTAAGCCTATCCCAAACCACCTTCACCTTCTTCATAGATTGATGAACTAAATCAGGACCAAACAATCTTATCTCACCAACTTCAAACCACCCAATAGGAGATCTACACCTCCTACCATACAATGCCTCAAATTGAGCCATACCAATGCTAGAGTGATAGCTATTATTATATACAAACAATATAAGAATAAAATGGTCAACCCAACTACTACCAAAGTCGATTACAAAAGATTTACACATATCATCCAATGTCTGAATGGTCTTTTCCACTTTTTGATCTGTCTGCGAGCAAAAAATGATGTTAAGGTTCACTTTTGTTCCCAAGCCTCGCTGGAACAACTGCAAAAAATAAGATAAGAACTGAGTACCACGATCATAAATGATAGAAACTGGAGCACCATGCAATTTTACAATCTTCCGAATAAATAACCTTGCATAGTCCTCGACAGAATAATTTGTCCTCTGATGCAAAAAGTGAGCCGACTTAGTCATCCTATCCATGATGACCTAGATAGAATCAAATTAATTTCGAGTCCGTGGAATACCATAACAAAATCCATATTAATGATTTCCAATTTCCACAT
>NC_061118.1:130539014-130616434 GCF_002878395.1 Capsicum annuum
TTCGTGCCACTCTGCTGAACACAGAGATTATCCTCCGTGTCATGTTGGCTATCATGGAGTGTATCCTTCGTGACACAGCAATATCATAGAGGCTTACTACCTCCGTGGTCTAAAACTACCCTAAACCCCATCTGAAAATTTTGAAACTCTCCTGGGATACGCCATTCATATGCCTATACACAATTTAAGTGAAAAATCAATATTTCAAATACGAGAGGGACAAAAATAAAATTCTCCAAATTTGGAGGGTGTTACACCTGGACAAGTCCTATTTTGACATATGACCTGTCTACCTGATTCCACAAATATTAGCTCAGATTTAATTCACAACATACGTCTGTCCTTCTTCATGTGTTGCTGACACAGAACTTTTTAATCAACCTTAACCTCCTTGTTCATTTCCCCACCTGAGGTAATACCCCAAGTAAGGCCACAAAAAGAATTATTAGCAAAATGGCAAGCAGTCAAAACCTAATTGGAATATGGTACCACAAGTTAATACATGTTCAACCAACATACACTTAGCATAACAAGTATCAAATAAGTAGTTAGGATATTCAATCAATATGTTAACATATTATCATCGATTCCAATTTAGCCATGCTAAGTCAGAACAAGTCAAAAGACAACAAATCAAGTCAACCATGATCGAGTCTACAACCTGAATCTATGATATCCAAGGCAGCAAATCCATGACTTGAATAACAAAAATCTCAAAATATATGACAAGTAATTGGACCACACAAGAATCTCAAATATATCAAGCATATAAGTATAATTTTTAATTCACTTATCAAATCATCAAACTCACCCGACCCTCGTACATACACACTATGGGTGATTAATCCACCCTTTAGACTTGACCTGTAAGGGAGAAATTCTATCTATACACTAAATTTGAGACATAAGTGTCTACTAAACTCGTTTCACCAACAACCCATGAGAATGTCCCAAATATCAAAACATTTCACATTTAGCAATAAGGTAGGTCAAACATACAATAATATAAAATCATTTGTATTGATACCAACTAACATATAATAATAAGGCATACTATAAAGTAACTAAATTTTACATATAGAAAAAATTTGATTAAACTTCAATAACATAACCTACGCTATTGGTTAGGGTCTTAGTCATGATACATCAATAATGCTAAGCTCTAAAAACTACAATAAAGATTATCACCCTAGATTATTTGGAAGCTCACTCCCAACTTACATGGTATTATCACTTGCCTTATGATTTAACTAATAACCAGTGATTCATACTTCCCACTACCCTAAATATGGTCCACGCAATAGCGAACCAACAAATTATAGCATAAGTATAACATAACATAATTAGATATATAGACAATCCATAATTGTACGTTACTTGAACCTAACTAATTATATCCATCCTAACTCCATCTATAAAGGCTTAGACATGAAATATCCTATCGATGTATGTTACAATCATGCTCTCTTGTGAGACCCCACAAAATCTCAACGAATTTATTTTTGAACCTCTCGCGTATGTAATACTGGTTTTTGACTTGAATTATGATTAGGGGTATTAAAAGGGTGATTTGTGAAAAGTTTCAAAATTTTTGAAAGGTGTTTGGGGATATTTTGGGACCTAAGGCAGTAAATCTCCGGATAGTGACTTGCCATGGAGGTTAGCCTCCACGATAAGGATATGGCACAGAGGCTAAGCTCCGTGATAGCAACGTGCCATGCCTCTATTTAAATTTCATTAAACTTTTGTTTTATTCACTTGGGTTGAGGGGCTTTTGGTCTTTTTACTCCTTATAAGACTTTTAAACACGAAAAATAAACCTCTTTCCTTTAATTTTCAAAGATCAAAGTTCATTATTTTCTTCTTTAACTCTAAATCTAAGAAAGTTAAAGGGTTTTACAGAGAATTCATCATTCGGGCTCCAAACATCAAATTGTCTTCAAATTATTTTGTATTTCAGGCATGCTTCTCTTTTCTTAACTTGAATTTAATTTTGGTGTTAAATTATTGAATATTCACGGATTTGAATTGATGGATTTGAAATTGGGTTGAGGATTTTTGATGTTTTCACTTGAATTACTTATCCCATGTTTTAAATGGATTTTTATGTTTTAATTAATGGTTTTAGAACTGAAATGGTGCTTTGCATTAATGGTTAGAATTGGGACATGGGTTTTCCTAAATTGATGGACTTTTGGCTTGATAACGACATTAACCTCGACCCACTTTATAAACTTGATTTTGAATATTGATAATTATATGGTTTAACTTGTCTTTTGAACCCATTGCATTAAATTAAAGGATAAATGTATAAATATGAATTTAGGTGGCCTTAGTGTCCATGGTTTTGGACTTTAAATAGAACTTGGGAGTCTAATTACAATACGAATTGATTTGGAATAATTATATTAGATTGCAAGCAAGTTTGTATGATGATACCAAGTTGGTAAATGCCTTAATGAAACACTCTTAGGTTAATGGTTGGTTTATGTGCACCTATTTTAATTTGTGATTAAAGAGAATTATACAGCTCACCATGAAGGTATAGGTCCCAGAGGGATTAAAACTGAAAACCATATTTACCAGTATTAGGGGTCCGTGTAACCGTGTGCTTGGTGCACATAATATATTTTGGGAGGGATATAGCCTTGGTGTCTTTAACCTTTTCGCAGTTTTTCCTTAGTTAATGCATCTAACACCAACTAGGGCCCTTTTAGCAAGGAGAGCTGGACCCATATAGCCCATGGGTGCCTATAAGATAGAGCGAGATACATCATTCAGGTTAATACTTTAAACTATTCTGTTCATGA
Source organism: Capsicum annuum (assembly GCF_002878395.1). Taxonomy (NCBI): domain Eukaryota; kingdom Viridiplantae; phylum Streptophyta; class Magnoliopsida; order Solanales; family Solanaceae; genus Capsicum; species Capsicum annuum. The sequence continues at coordinate 130,541,825 of NC_061118.1, forward strand.
ACCTTGTCCTTGCCCCTGCATCTGATATATATGTATATGAATATGGTGCATAGGTTTATAATTGGATTTTGGTAATTACATAATTTTATCCATATCCCCTGAGTTACATGTTAGTGCTCTTCCTACTGACCATCTCCAGATGCTGCATCATTTCATGATATAGGTTTGGATGACTTTTTTATTACTCTTGTGTATTATTAGGTGGTTGAGTACTTTTGTTGAGCTGTTGTAAAGTAGTGAGCCTCCATCTTTTGAAAGGCCCAATTATTTTACTATTTTCCTTATTATCTTAGTACTTTAGATTCATTTTGGTCATAGTCGGAGGCATGTCCTATTAGTTTGGTATTCTTTGTTTAGAGGGTTTTGTTGACAAGTTATGGGTTGGTTTATTGTTTTGAATCTTAGAAATTTTACTTAACTATCTATCCTTTTTATTGTTATTTCATTGGCTCCCACTGTTTTTATTTATGTGCCTCTTGAGATAATGCTAAGGGGGTTGTCTTCGGCCTAGGGTGGACTTGGTATTTTACATCATGGCCAGGTGGTATCACACCATGGTTTAGGGTCATTGGGTATCCACAAAGCCATGTTGAGTAGAGTTTCTTTTATGGGTATGTAGTGTGCCACACATATAAGGGGGAGGCTATAAGGCATTTAGTAATGTTTTCCTTCTTGTATTCTATTTTGGTCTATAAAGTCTAGTTGCTATGAAACTCTCTAAATCTTGGCTTACTCACATTTCATATCATGCCTCTCTAAAGATCTGACGTTCATAAAAACTCTGCTGGAACCTCTGTTAAACCTAACAAAAATATAGAGAGAGTTTACCCTACTTATAGCAAACAAACCCGATCTAAGGTCTCTGCTCCTGATTGTTCCACTCCACGTGGGGTTTTATTGGTCCCTAGTAGTCATCCTTGGTCTTTTTGGGTTGGTGATAATTATGCTCAATCACCTCAGGGAGATACTCTAATGCAGAATTCTATCAGTCTATTCATATGTTTATGCAGTTGGTGGCATCTCAGTCCCGTCATCCTGATCATGTTGTTCTATTGCTAATTCATCAAAGGTCACCCGGGTTGGCTAGTTTATGAGATTAAATCCCATAATATTTACAGGCTCTAAGGTTAAGGAGGATCCTCAGGGGTTTATTAATGAGATGGAAAAGATCTTTAGGGTAATGCATGCTTCCAATTCAGAGAGTGTAGAGTTTGTCTCCTATCAGTTGAAAGATGTGGCTTACTAGTGGTATAAGGAGTGGGAAGCAATAAGAGGTGATAATGATGAGACGGCTATGTAGGATGACTTTTGTAATAACCCTTTCGATCATTTTCTGTATTCCTACTTATTTTCATCATTAGATCCTTTCCATAGCTGCCCAAAGTCATTTATGTCTTGCTAGAACTGATATTTCGCTTATCGGGTAGTTTGTTGGTTTTTAGAACCAATTTCCCATTTAGAATTATTCATCGATTTCAAATGGTTGCCGAGCAAACACTTCTGTGAAATGATTTTGGATGCAAATTTTGACTATGCCGACAGCTATTCAATATTAATTTTAGGATATTACACCCTTGGTTCGAATCCCATAGCACCCGAGCTTATTTAGGCCCATTAGTTGAAAAGTCAAAAATTAGATATATGGGTGTGAGACCCACAAGTTACCTAAATGAACTTATATGAAAAATTTTACTTCACCAATGCATCCAGAATGTCAAATTTAGTGGGTTTACAAAGTTCATTTGTGAAAATCAAAGTACGAATGAGTCCGGGAGGTCAAAAATAAGTTTTGACCTTGCGGACCTATTGAGAACCCTAGCAGCCATAAAAGATTGTTGACTTAAAAGTGAGTCTTGTGGGTTGATTAGGAGCTTGAATAACTTGTGTAATCCATTTTCACACAAATCTAAGGTAAGATTCCTTCAAATTTGGAATTAATTTCTTGATTTCTAGATCCAAAACCCTAAGTCATTGAGGCTCAATTATAGCCACAAATGTGATTGATTTACTCATATTTCTTAGGGTTATAGATCCTTAATGATGTTTGAACAATGGATTAGTCTCAAAAACTCACTTTTCAAAAGTTGGACCCACTTGGGGGTTTGGTGTCATTTTGGACCCATGGAATAATGGTGCCATAATAGGTGTTGTTGTTCTTGTAATAATTCTTAGATTATGTTGCTGATAGGTTTACTCGTGGAAGAAGAAGCTTCAAGAATAGGGAAAGCAAAGCTTGTTGGTACGTGAGCAATTGGATTCGAGGTAGGTTAGGCTTACTTGTAGATAGTTTGAGCTTAATTGTAGTATAATTATTGATACCTTGTGAGATTGGGTAGGGTCTGAGATGATAAGTGGATGATTGGTGATACTTGGGATTTGTTGATTACTGTAGGCTATTAAACTTGTAAAATGTGATACTTGACCTTTAGCCTAGAACCTTAGGTAGTTCTACTTGTAGTCTCATGAATAGTATGAGATACTCTAGTTGCTCTAATAATTGTGAATGATATTGTTGGCTAACCTTAAGAGTATGTTGACCTAGATATGACTAGTTATGGAATAGCCTTAAATTTGGGATGACTTAGAAAGAATATTTGAAGAGGATTTTTCCTTATAGGCCGAGTAAAGATTGATAAGCCATTGTGGTGTGATTATAACCTAGCCTAATTCTGAGTAGAAGTTAGCCTTGTAGAAGTGAACTTTGGTATTATTGGTATTTAGGTGTAGGACTTGACCCACCTTAAGCTTGAACGATGAAATTCCCTAGTGACCTAGATATTTGACGAACGTCTAAATCACGTTATTGAGATTATAATAGTTAAACCCGGTTGTCGGTGTACGTATGTGGTCGATGGTTGTATAATATGTATACTTGATTGATTATCTTGTTGTCATGATATGGATATCCTTGGAAAGTCTTGTGAATTGCACTTATGGTTATGCTATTGCTTGACTAATCGATTAGTTCACCAAGTGAACCTCCAATTATATCACCACTCTTTCCAAGAACCAAGTCTAATGATTAAGCTAATGTTTAAGTAAACATTTTCCCATTTTGGGTTAGTATTGTGAAATGCGAAAATAAAAGAGGAAACCAGCAAGCATACACTTGACTTGTAATTGACTTCCTAATAAACATGATAACCTTGGAAAAATGGTGATTGCACGTATCATTTAGATATTCATGCTCATGCATCTACTTATATTATGTAGTGATGACTAATTATAAAGTATGATGATATGTATTACCTTGTATCACTTATACTCTATTATTGTGGCTTGTACATATTCATTGATTTGACTACTTATGTATATGTATCTTGGTTGTCTTGGGAGATGTGCTAATAATATGATAATACCCGGTGAATGTGAAGGATATGTTGATATTATATGATGCCCGGTTAAGTCAAAAGAGGTAATAATGTTATTATGATACCCGGTGAATCCAGAGGATATAATGATGTTATGATGATGCCCGATGAATTCAGAAGATATGTTTATATTATGATTATGCCCGATTAATCCAGGAGAGGTAATGATGTTATGATGATACCCAGTGAATTCGGAGGATAGAATGATGTTATGATGATGCCCGGTGAAACCAGAGGATATAATGATGTCATGATGATTCCCAGTGAATCCAGAGGATATGTTGATGTTATGATAATGCCCGGTTAGCAAGAGGTAATGATGTTATGATGATACCTGGTGAATTGGAGGATATAACGATGTTGTGATGATGCCCAGTGAATTTGGAGGATATGTTGATGTTGTGATAATGCCCGGTTAATCTAAAAGAGGTAACGATATTATGATGATACCATATGTGTTAAGTATATATGAATATAGGGACATATGTGGGGTTATGATGTGTGTGGCTAAACCCGTTTGTGTACTTGGGACATGATGTCTTCTTTGATAGATTATTAATCTTTCTTCGTCACTAATCACTAGTTAAGAGGTGTGACCCTTATTAATTCTAATTAGTAACTAGAAGTGGATTATGCCGAGTATTGGGTTAAGGCTAATTGATATATGCAATATATTGTAGAACCAAGGGCTCACCTAGTACATCTACTTGACTTTTATAAATGGTCATGTTATGGAATTTTGCCTAATAAAGTGGCTTATGTGATAACTAGTTATTTCTAATAAATGACTATGACTTGTGGGCTGGAACACTAGTAGACTAGTTGGTGGACCTTACTTGGTTAAAATATGAAAACTAGTCCTTAAAGTTGTTACATGCCTAATGATATTGGACTTAGTATTGTATGATGAATAGTTAAGTCGACATCTAGCATGTGATGCCGTGGTGGCTTAATTAGCGACTTATATAATGAGGATGCTAACTAAAAAATGGCCTTGAGATAGATGAATAAATAATAGTGTTGGTAACTTCTAGCTTTTCCTTATTTGATGGCAAGTAAACTATAAGACTTGTAAACTAGTGTTTCATGGATATGGAGATTAGCTAATATAGACTAGACTTGGAGCTCATGAATGAGATAGAGAACAATAACTGTATAACTATGCTACGGTGATATCGGTTTTGTTGATCTAAATTGCGGTATTGATAATGATTGTAGACCTCGTAAGTGTAATACCCCGTACGTTCTTAGTTCAGCTCAACCCTTAGTATGTGCTTATAGAACTTAGAACCTGAAAATAAATCTATGAGTTGAGGGATTTTTAGTCATTTTTTACTCTCTTTAAACTTTGAGGATTTTTAAGTTAACCTTCCGGACTCCGAGACGATGATTTTTGAGTGGAGTTATATTCAGGGGTGTAAGTAGTATTCCTTGGGTAAGTTTTGGATTTTTTAGACAAGGTTTGGATCGCATTTGGATTGGCAAGGCAACAGCTCACCTTGGTTAGGCCACGTCGCGGTGAGTATCGAGGTGAGGGAGTCACTGCATTGAGGTGAAGGATGAAAAGACAATTGTCATTTTCAGAAAGCCACTGCGATTGTACCGCATCACGGTGAATTTCGCGATGGGGGGCTCACCGCATCGCGGTGATGCCCAATTCAGCATTTGTCAAAGACTAGTGAGTCACCGCGATTCCACCGCATCGCGGTGGGTATCCAAGGGGAAAATGAGTCTTTTCCTAAGCCCCCAAATCATGATAACAAAAGATTTAACCTATTCTAAGAATGTTATATTGATTTTTCACCAATTTGCTCTCAAGGAAAACCCTAGAGCTTCAATTTCAAACCTTAAGAAACCCAAAATTTCATCATTCTTATTCCAAGATATTCAAAATTCAAAGTTCCCAATTCAATAACTTCAAGAAACAATCTTCAATAGAACAAATAAGGATTCAAAGTCAAGTGTATTCGTCAATTTCATTAATTAAGGTATGTGAGGTTATGAAAAAGGATACTTCTTCCATCCTTGTGCCCAAAATTTATGTTAAAGATAATTTCATATGAATTTACATGAATTTCAAATTAGGGTTCATACCCAAAATATTGCTATTTGAAGATTATGATATTACAAATGTTTTAGATGATGAATTGCCTGCCTATCTTTGCAATTTATGCTTATGAAGTGGTTTATGATATATTGAAGGTTGAATTTCACTATTTTGACTAATATTGAGCAATAACTTCACGATTTTGACTATTGAGCATGATTTGTGATAAATTAACATAAATTTGATGCATGGGCTACTAAGCCCTAGTTTGACTATTGATATTTCAAGAAGATTTTGCTTTAAGCATCCTATGATTAGTTTATATTTAGTGTTTGAATCAAGATTTGATCTTTTGATCCTTAGTTAAGATATGGAATCCACTTTATAGGTTTGACAATAGTTTGACTACAGATTAGTTTGATCACAGTTTAAAATAGATAAATACATAACTGATTTTCATTTTAAATCCTTATGCTAGTTTTAAAGTGGATTTCCTACAAAATAAGCGTACAGATTTAGAGGGAAGTAGTATTTAGCACCGAGCGGGAAGTATGTGTTTAGTGCATCCTACTTCCCTAGAACTATGAGCTAACGTAGGTATAGATTCAGATTATTCAAATTTATATGGATGACAGCTACAGATTGTGATCACTTAGCTCGGGTTATACTCTTTGGAAAGAGTATGACACCTCTTCCCAACGTGAGGTTTTCCCCTTAGGGGAACTAGACGTTGGACTCAATGATAGCTCACATGGCTTATGTCGGTTAAAAGAACCTCCCTATAGAAAAGAGTAATACTAATAGAAAAGATTTTAGAAACTAAGTGTAAGGCTCATATTTCATTTCAGACATTATTTCACATAAGATGTTAGTCATGAGATTTCAGCTTTTAGTCTACAGATATAAAAGTGAGTCCTTTGTACACTTAGACCGTATGATTTAAAGATAGAATACAAGTACAACTTATAGAACTAAGTTTTATGACTTACGTGATATATACAGTATGCTTTATTACTCATGATTTATGATTTTCAGTTTTCAGTTATTCAAGCTTATATGAGTCATCTACACTTAGCATACATTCTTTTACAAGTTTATATGCATATTGAGATATAGTTTACTAATTCATTTACCCCCACATGCTTAATACATTTTATAAGTATTGATCCACATATATGTTTATATGCTACATTGTTTAATAGTGTAGGTTTGGGTGGTCAGTTTTAGCAGCGTGAGTGATTTTGAGTATCTCTATCTACATCCCAATAGTTGGTGAGTCCTCATAGTTCAGGGACATAGCTATTCAATTTTTTAGCTCATTAAAGTATTTGATTCAGTATTTTCAGTTAGTTCAATTCATCTGGGGATTTGTCCCAGTAGCTCTCTAGTTTTTAGTAGTAGAGGCTTGTCAAACTGCTAGTTATAATTCAAATTCCCAGTGTTGATTATCCAGACTTTTAAGTCAAGTACTTTCAGATATTATATTCAGTTAATTCCATCTTAGATCAGACAAATTCATCATTTATTTTATGTTTATATTTCTCCATTATGAGTTTCAGATTTAGTAGAAAGCTTATAGGGTTAGCTTGAGACTACTCATAGTCTTGAGCACGATGTGACTTCTTGGAACCAGTTTTTGGGGCTTTATAAACTTGGTATCAGAGCGTAATGTTTTAAAGAGTCCCAGTGAGTCAAAAAAGCCTCATTGTGTAGAGTCTTGATCATGGGTATGAAGCACGCCATATTTATGAGAAAGAGGCTATGAGACATTTTAGAAAATCATTCTTTTATTTTATGATCCATCGTGCTTAGAGATGTATCTATCTGCTTTTAACTTGTACTCTTATGAGACAGAATATGTCTCTTTACAGAAATAATAACCAGTCACCCCAGCCTATTAATCCTCTGAATAAGAATGTGCCTCATGCTAAATTTCGGGCTGCCTTTCAGGCGTTGGCCCAATCTGTGACTGATAATGTTCAGGGCAACATCGGGATACAATCCAACGTTAGCAAGAGGGAGATTTAGCAACATCCAGACTTCATGAATTTATGAGGATGAAGCCTCCTGAATTCTTTGGGTCTAAGGTAGGTGAGGACCCACAGTTGTATCATAATGAGGTGAAAAAGATCACCCAAGTTATGCATGTTACTGAAGATGAGAGTGTAGAATTGTCTTCTTACTGGTTGAAGGATATTTCTTATGATTGGGTGGTTATATGGAAGAAAGGTAGGGGTGAAAATGCAGCTCCTATGAGTTGGCAGGTATTGCAGAATGTGTTTCAAGATAAGTTCTTTCTGCGTGAGTTGCGAGAAGAAACTATTGAGGAGTTCATGAATCTAAGGCAGGGCTCGATGATAGTGAAAGAGTACTGCCTTAAGTTCAATTAGTTATCTAAGTATGCTCCTAATTCGATAGCTACCTAATTCGATAGCTGACCAAAGGTCTAGCAAGAGTAAGTTTGTTACCAGAGTGTCTAGTTTGATAGTCAAGGAGTGTAGGACTGCTATTCTTATTGGGGACATAAACTTTTCTAGGTTGATGACTCATGCTCAGCAGATTTAGGCAGAAAAGTTGAAGGGAAGAGATGGAGGAAGTAAGAAGGCTAGAACTGGGTAGTTTGAGTATGGCCATCGAGATTTGCTGAGGGAAATCGTTCGCAGTTTTAAGGTGGCCCATCTTTACCGGTGCCATCTTCATCTAGTTCTCCCACACCCATAACCAAGCAGGAGTAATGGGAAAGGACTTCTATGTCCAAGTCTTAGTATAGTGCGGGTGGAAAGCCCAGTTATCCTATATGTGCTAAGTGTGGTAAGAATCATCCTGGTGAGTGTTTGTTGGGACAAAAAGTTTTTTTCGAATGTGGAAAGTTGGGTCACGAAACCAAAGACTACCCATATGCTAAGCAAGGAAACAAGGATGTTTGTCCCCAGACTTAGGCTACTAGAACACCAGCTACTTTAGGTCGTCCAACTCTTCTCAGGGTGCATCATCCAGTATCGGTGGTGGTCAGCACTAGAATTAGTTCTATGCTTTATCATCCTGCCAGGAGCAAGAGAGTTTAGCATATGTCGTTACTAGTATGATTTATGTCTTTTATCTTGATGTTTATGTGCTATTAGACCCAGGTTCAAATCTCTCTTATGTGACTCCGTCGGTTGTAGTAAATTTTAGAGTAGATCCCAAAAAGTTTTATAAGCCCTTCTTAGTTTCTACCTCAGTGGGTGAGTCAGTTATTGCCAAATAGATCTACAGAAAGTGTCCAATCACTGTCCTTCATAAGACCATAATAGCAGACTTAATAGAGTTAGATATGGTAGATTTTAACCTTATTCTAGTCATGGATTAGCTTCATTCCTGTTATGCATCTATAGATTGTCACACTCGAATGGTGAAGTTTCAGTTTCCAGATGAGCCAGTCTTTGAGAGGGGAAGGTAATTCTATATCCCCTAAGAGATAATTCATATCCTATATTAAGGCCAGAAATTTGATCTCAAAAGTGTGCATTTATCATTTAGTTTGAGTCAAAGACATTAAGTTTGAGGCTCCAACAGTTCAGTCAGTCCGTGTAGACAATGATTTTCTCGAAGTTTTTCTTTAATATTTACCAGGGGTACCTCCCGACAGAGAAATAGATATCTATATTAATCTTCTTCCTGATACTCAACCCATCTCTATTCCTCCATATCGTATGGCTCCAGTCGAGCTTAAAGATTTAAAAGAGCAACTCAAAGATCTTTTGGATAAAGGTTTCATAAGGCCCAGTGTATCTCCATGGGGCGCTCCCGTCCTATTCGTGCAGAAGAAAGATAGTTCTCTGTGAATATCCATTGACTATTGTTAGCTGAATAAAGTCATAGTTAAAAATAGATATCCTCTTCTCACAATTGATGACTTATTTGATCAACTTCAGTGAGCAATTTACTTCTCTAAGATAGACCTTAGATCCGGTTATCACCAGCTTAGAGTAAGGGAATATGATATCCCGAAGACAGCTTTCAGAACTCGTTATGGTCATTTTGAATTCCTAGATATGTCCTTCGAACTAACAAATGCTCCAACAGCCTTCATGGACATGATGAACAGAATGTTCGAACAGTACCTAGACACATTTGTCATAGTCTTTATCAATGATATTCTTTTCTATTCCCGTGTTGCAAGAAGACCATACAGATCATCTTAGAATTGTATTGCAAGCTCTTAGAGACCACCAGTTGTTCGCCAAATTCAGCATGTGTGAATTTTTGCTAAGGTCAGTAGCTTTCCTCGTCATATTATTTTCGATGATGGCATTAGAGTTGATTCTTAAAAGACCAAAGCAGTGATAAACTGGCCTAGACCCATTTCTCCATCAAACATTAGGAGTTTCTTGGGTTTATCTGGCTATTATAGATAGTTTGTTGAGGGGTTTTCATCCATTTCATCCCCTATATCTAAATTGACTTAGAAAAAAGTTATGTTTCAGTGGTCAGATTCTTGTGAGAAGAGTTTTCAGGAGTTGAAGGCTCGACTCACTTCAGCCCTAGTCTTAGCGTTACCTGATGGTACAAAGAGATTCGTTGTCTTTTTTGATAATTCTAGAGTTGGTTTGGGTTGTGTTTTGATAGAGAGAGGTAGAGTCATAGCCTATGCCTCTAGATAGCTTAAGCCTCATGAAAAGAATTATCCGATGCATAATTTTAAATTAGTTGTTGTTTTGTTTACTTTGAAAATCTGGAGGCACTATCTTTATGGGGTTCATGTTGAGTGTTTATAGATCACAAAATTTTGAAGTATGTGTTTACGCAGAGAGAGTTAAATATTCATCAGAGAAGGTGGTTAAAATTGTTGAAAGATTATGACATAAGTGTTTTGTATTATACGGGCAAGGCCAATGTTGTGGCAGACGCCCTTAGTAGACTATCGATGGGAAGTATGGCTCATATCGAGGGTAACAAAAAAGAGTTAGTTCGAGAAGTTCATCATTTGGATAGACTAGGAGTGCAGTTAGTTTATTCGGCTGAGGTAAATATTAGGTCCAGAGTAGTGCAGAATCTTCTTTAGTGTTGGAAGTGAAGGAGAAGCAAGATAAGGATCCCAGTCTAGTTAAGTTGAAGAAACCAATTAGAGAGAAGAAGGCAGAGGTTTTCTCCCAAAGAAAAGATGGTGTGTTGAGATATCAGAGTAGATTATGTATGTCATATGTTGATGATTTTAGGCAACAGATTATGACAGAAGTGCATGGTGCGCGTTACTCCATTCACCCAGGTGCTACTAAAATATACAGAGATTTACGGGAAGTCTGTTGGTGGAGTGGTATGAAGAAAGATATTGCGGAGTTTGTGGCTAAGTGTTCTATTTGTCAATAGGTCAAGGTGGAGCACCAAAGGCCTGGTGGCACCTTGCAGGTATTTAGTATTCCCACCTAGAAGTGGGAAGAGGCAAACATGGATTTCGTAAGCGGGTTACCCCGTTCGCGTCGTCAACATAATTCAATTTGGGTTATTGTAGACAGGCTGAAAAAATCAGCCCATTTCCTACTAGTTCATACATCCTACACAACCAAAGATTACGCGAAGTTGTATATTAGAGAGTTGGTCAGATTGCACGGAGTTACTTTGTCCATCATTTAAGATAGGGGTACTCAGTTTACCTCTCACTTTGGAAAGACTTTCAGAAGGGTCTTGGTACCCAAGCTCACCTCAGTTCATCTTTTCATCCTCAGACAGATGGTCAGGCAGAGAGGACCATTCAAACTCTAGAGGATATGTTGAGGGCATGTGTTCTTGACTTCACGAGTAGTTGGGATGATCACCTTCCATTGATCGAATTTACCTACAATAATAGTTACCATGCTAGCATCTAGATGGCCCCATTTGAGGCTCTTTATGGGAGGAGATGTAGATCATCTATCGGTTGGTTTGAAGTGGGTGAGGCCGCATTGATTGGGAAAGATATGCTTTTTGAAGCAATGGAGAAAGTCTAGTTGATTCGAGAAAGGTTGAAAACAACTCAGAGTCATTGGAAATCATATTCAGATGTGAGGATAATGGATCTTGAGTTTGTAGATGATGACTTAGTTTATTTGAAAGTTTCACCCATAAGGGGGGTAAAAAGATTTGGCAAAAAGGGGAAGCTCAGTCCCCGTTATGTTGGCCCCTTCAGGATATTAAATCGTGCTGGAAAGGTTGCGTATGAACTAGAATTGCCTACAGATTTGTCATCCATTCACCCTGTGTTCCATGTATCCTTACTAAACAAGTGTATTGGTGATCCGACTGTTGTTGTACCCTTAGAAAGCACGGATATTCACGATAGCCTCTCTTATGAAGAGATTCCAGTTGAGATTCTTGATCACTAAATTTGTAGACTAAGGAACAAAGAAGTTCCCTTGGTCAAAGTTCTTTGGCAGAATCAATCCGTTGAGGGCACCACTTGGGAAGCAGAAGCAGATATGCGAATCAAGTACCCTTATCTTTTTATTGTAAGTTCAGATTCAGTGTGAGGTAACAAGTTTCCTCAGATTATCTTTTTTCATTCTAAGTCTCATCTTTATACAGTCATTCTCTTGATCATTCTTGCTTTTGCAAATCAGTTTAGTCATGCTTTCAGTTATGCATGCCAGTTATGGTCTCAATTCATCAGTATCCTCAACTTGACTAGTCTCAATTGAGGACGAATGTTCCTCACCATAATCAAGCCTAACTCAAAATTACAAGATAATGAAACCGCATGATTCAATCTTCTATAATCAAGCCTAACTTAAAATTACAAGATACAACACACTACACTATAATACTAGTCTAAACCGCATGATTCAATCTTCTATGTCTCTTTTAGAGCTCACACCCTAAGTATAACATGCATTACTGCTTCAATGACTAACTCGGGACTCTTACTATGAATCTACTAGCGCATATTGCATTCATCCACCAACATCCCAACATAGCATTCAAGCCTATCGCTATAACCACAGATGAACTTCAAGGCAAAGACCCATAAAGGCATACTTTTCATATTCTCTAAACCTCTATCAATAACAACTTTATTTCACTATTCTCAAGAAGACACACTCAGAATTCTCAACTAACTATGACATGTACCAAAGACTTACCTCCATATTCCTTCATCTTTTAGCCTTATAAATAATCATTCTTAATGAGGGTCATCAACTCCCTCTCGTCCAATCCATTGTTTATCCATTATTATCACCACTATCTTAACATAAGAAGAGGTCACTGAAGGGCTAACACATAAGGACCTAAAGCACAAAAGAATACTATACACAACTTTGACACTTAACTGAGACCTGAGGAATAGAATGTCAAAGGCATGGATTTATTAAAGAGATCTAAACTGAGGACATACATGATATAATGCGAATTTCACTAGTATCATAAATTTTCTGAGAACTGATCATACTCTGAAACATGAGTTCATACTTATCATAAGTTATTCTACATAAGACTGGAGTTCATAAATTTATGAGGGATAACTCGAATCACAGAGTGAAGTTGTTACTTACTTATTACAAGCTGAGAATGAACTTGAATACGCATGAAGTGTATAAGCATTGGCCCTTAAATACACCAAAACAAAAGCTGGAAAAATAAGGGGGAAAGCGATGGAGTGAGCATTGCGGGTTATGTCGCGGGCTCCCTTACCGGTGAAATAGAGCACGCGTCGCGGGAAGCTACTATTTTGGACTTCCAAACATGCCCTTATGCTTGTTCAAAATTCTGAAACTTACCCGAGATATACCTTCGACACCCCCGATCATGAATCAACTTTAAAATCGATATTCTAAGGCCGGGAAGGTCGGAAATAAAATCATTGAAGTTTAGGGGCTTTAGGAATGTATAAATTCTAACACTTAGTGAATAATTTTCTATGTCTTAGACCCCTTTAAAAGTAATAGGGAACTAAAATGAGCTAGGGTCTTATGGTATCTTAAAATATCTCTCCCTTAGATTAAAGCCATCTTTCTAAACTTATGGATTTATTTCATATTCCTCGGACTGAGCCTGAATTTCTTTGCTCTAACGGTCTACACATAAATTCTAAACTCACATGAATGAACTATATTTTGAACTTACCGACTTCATTCTTAGACAATCCTTTTATATATACCATCCTTAACTTTCACTAGCTTCACTAATCATCATCAAAGACTTACACTCTCCTTTGTAAACATATTTACCTTAGTAAACACATAATCATATTCTACCAAGATCACACTTCTATATTTGTATTTTTCCCAAACCATAAGTACCAAAATCATACTTAAAATACTCAACACCATCTATCCATAACTCCTTAATTTAGCTATCAAGAACACCATGTACTATACAACTAACCTTCTTCCACTTAGGAAATCAAGGGTACAACTAACCACACACAACACTTAATAAACTTAGAAATCAATGAAACCCCATATCACCTTGGGAATACCTCTACATCATACATACACCATCATACTTAATCTCAAATTAATAAACTTAAATTCTTGCATTCACTGTTTCAAGCCTATTGGTTCACCTCTATATAACTAGCATCACTAACCAAGACGTCATTACATCCACCTTGATGACCATCAACTGTTCAAACTTAGTATCTAGTGCTAGGCATGATTAACAACCCAACCTCACATACTATTCTCACTTCAAAGCTATAAAATAAAACATCAAGAAACACTATTCTGCTAGAACCTCATAATAACAGTAAATGATCATGATCACATAGTCTATCTTATTATAATACATTAGCACCTCCTCCTACACATTATGACTATTTACCTATCTATCCACCTAAATTACTTCATAGCTCTATTCAGCAAAACTCCTTTTTACATCCTCAAGGGAAGCCTAAATTAACAATACTCAACCACCATATACTTTCATCAATAACCAATACTTTACTTAACATGATAAATACCATCAATAACTCCTTTCATACTTCAAGCAAACATTAATTCACCTTAACTAACAATTCCTTCTCTACCTTTCACTAAACTAACACACAAGGACATATCACCTCACTACTAACTCAATCGTATGCAAAAGTGCATCTATATACATTCAATCAATCGCCATTACCATCTTTCTTGGCACTACACTTCTATACTCATACTTTCAACTATAAAAGCGTTCTACTACTTATAAATTATAACACTCTAGGTTATAATATCCCCCAAATGGAAACTCTACTTAACAATCTAGATTCACACTATCTCCTCTAATGAGCACTATCTGTATTGAAGGGTTAATGAGGGATTTGATTACATATCTTAATCTGTCTTAACTGAACGACTCATGAGGATGAGAAAAATAACTTTCAACTTGAGGAACTTATAACACACTAGTGAGCTCCTCTCAAGCCCCTTATGTGACTTCTAAAATTTCTAATAGTAAATCTCAGAGCATAATCTTGGGAGGAATTGGAACTTATAAATTATGTTATCTAAAGAATAATACATAGATAGAGAAGTATGAATGAACACACAAATCAATAAAAGTTTCTGAAGGAACAACTTTACAGCATAATCTAGAGTATGAAAGAAATGAAACATTTTTTAAATACCCTATAGCCTCTAGAAAAAAAGTACAGACATCTCTAATACCAAGTTTGTAACACTCCAAAAATGGGTCCCGAGACGTCACACGATGCTTAGGACCACAAGTTATCCCAAGCTAACCCTTCTACTGGCATAACTCATGAGCAACTGAAAAAAATACATATATCTGAACAAAATAAGTGGAAGATAAATCTTTTCTGAATCTGATCAATACAAAACTAAATTAAAATGATTACAACTCTTCTTTTACAAAAAAAAACTGGATTCAAATACATTAACTCTACGAATTGTCTATGAAACCTCTACTAATATTAACTACAGGTAGCAGGAAATGACCCCCAACTATTCCAAATCAATACGACTGAATAAAAGAAAAGCTACTAAAATTAGACTTGACTCGAGTCCTTGAATCAAAAGAACCAATCACCTGCTGGCTGGAAGCTGCAAACTATCTGATTATGATGTAAGTGCTACAATAGGTACCTACATTATGAGACAATGTAGCACATAGACATATATGTGGATCAATACTTTTGGAATGTACTGAGCATGTGGGGATGAATGCAAAAATAAAAATAATAACTCAATATTCATATAAAATTTTCAAGAATGCATGCTAACTGTAAATGACTCACATTGTCTTGAATATCTAAGATGAAAATCATAAATCATGAATAATAAAGCATATTGTATAAATCCTGTGACCCATAACACTTACTTCTAAAAGTTATACTTTTACTCTTTCTAGTAGTTGAATAAGTAGGACTAAAGTAAGTCTGTTTCCAAATCATGCAGGCTAAGTGTAAAAAGGACTCACCTTTAAATCTGTAAACTAAAAGCTAAAATATCATCGCTAATGTCTTGTATAAAATAATATCTGAATAAAATTGTGAGCCTTTACACAGTTTATGGAACTATTTTGTTATTTTGTTTTAGGACTGAGGGGCTTTGGGAGGTTCTTCTAACTGACATACACCATATGAGCTATCATGATGTCCAACGTCATGTTCCCCAAAGGGGAAAACATCATGTTGGGGATAGCTGTCAAACTCTTGCCAAGCAATATAACCTTATCTTAAGTGATCAATGACTTAGCCCACTATGGAAACTTAATCTCAATCTTACGGTGGCACGTAGTTCTGGGGCATGAGACCTTGGAATCATACCCAACTCAGTGTTGAATACTACTCTCATTCTTTTGCTCAGAATTTTAGGAAATCCACCTTAAAATAGCACAAGGGTTTGTAATAAAAACCAATTATGCTTCTATTTCTTTAAATCTCAAACTGTATGAACAATGTGGATTCCTTATCTCATCTTAGGATTAAAATATCAACTTTATTTCTTAAATCCTGGTAAACAATTTGTAAAAGAGGCTCAAAATCATAATCTTGTAGAGATATCAATACTTAAACTTAGGGCTTTAAAACCCATTCTTTAAACTAATGAAAATTCATACCAAGACGTCATGCTCAATATACTTCTTGAAATACTTTAACAATATCAAGGTAATGAAATCAAAATCACAATATCATACTTAAAACTCAATGGAAATCTATACAATCATATCACACGCATAAAGATGTGAAAATAGTCATGCAATTCAATATTTAAATCACTTATAACATCATAATATTCAAATAATGATAATTGGGTAGGAACCCTAGATTGAAACTCATGTAAATTCATCTTTAAAAACTAGTTTTGGGCACAAGGAGGAAAGAAGTTTCCTTGTTCATAACCCCACATACCTTAATAGGCTTGATTTGATGTAGAAAACTTGACTTTGAAACCCTTGGAGATGATCTTGAAAGCTTTTCTTGAAATTATTGGAGTACAGAACTTAATTCTTGGTTTTTCTTGAAGAGATTGTGATGGAGTCTTGAAGTTCTTGGATGGAGATTAGGGTTTTGTTCTTAGAAAGGAATTAAGAATAAAGTAGGAAAATAATGCTCCTTGAGGCTTTAATTATGTGTTATGGACGAGTTAGGGTGTAGGAAAAGACTTATTAGACCTTAAAATGCAAAAACTGAAACTGAAAAATAGGTGCAGGCGATGGAGCGTGAGTCGCGGGCTAATAGCGCGACCTCACTGCCTCTCTTCACGAATATGACTATAATTTTTCGCTCGAGTATCGGATTAAGGAGAAATTGGTATTGTTTGAAAGCTAATTCGATTATCTACAATTTGGTGGGTCTTAAACTGACAAATTCCACATATAAATAAAGTTATACTCATTCAAAACTTGCCTTTGGGAAATCAAATACCAAAACTTGGCCAATTCAAAAGCTCTTAGCTCGCCTTTGTTCTAAGTGATTTCAATAAACATCTTTTACCTTGAAAGTAATTCATAAACTAGGATAATGATCATGAAACTTATTTTCACATGGGAATCATTTGGATTAGATCTTACACACGTAAGAACGGTGGTTGGAATTCTAGCGTAAAAATATGGGGTGTTACAACAAGTCTAGGCCTAAGTGGGTCAGACAATCCCACTTCTAAACCTCAATTTACTTAATTAGGTACACTATGACCCAAACTAGGCTAAGCTTTCTAGTTCAATTTCTAGATGTCAAGTAAGTCACATACAAGCCTAAGATAGGAACTTCAACTAGAATTAAGGGCACTTAAGTCAATCCTATCCAAATTACGATACCAAGAATACTATACTAGCCCAATAAGATCAAATTTACTAATAATTCTTCCAACACTAAAAACACATCCATAATCTAGCAATGTATCAGATCCATGCTACAATTCAATCTAAATTAGGGATAAGGCAATAGGAGTCTACAAAGTTATAAACATACTATCTTAGGGTTCAAGACCCTCATCTAATTTCTCAAGACATCAATAATCAAGGCTAATCTATCTTACTCATAATCAATCCTAACATTCATATCCACACGCAATACATATCCTACATCATCTATGAAGGAAAGTGGATAAGAGCGTATATAAAGGTCAACCGCAAAATCACACTTCAAGTACCATATGCTCGTCTTTACTTCACAATCCCTAAAATCCCATCACACTATTACAAACATAATCTACTCATAAATACGAGTCTAACGATACTCATATTGTACTATTCTACTTCGGGTCCAAAAACGACACCAAAACCCCCAAGAGGGCACACGTATGAAAATCCCATTTCTGAGGTTAACCCAATGGTCATACATCACAAAGGAATCATAACCCTCAATTAATGTGTGAAAACAAACCAAATTTGGGGATAAATAAAGCCCTAAGCTAAATTGGGGTTTTGGGTCAAGAATTAAGAAATTCACCAATAAAGTGAGGAAATCTCACCTTAATCCGAATAATAATCATGATAAAAGATGTTTACCAAGCTTCATAGACAACCACAAGACTCATTTTTTGAGTTGCCATACCCATTTAGGGTTTTAGACTCTCAAAGATAAAGAGAAATTGCCCAAATTCGCAGCTTTGGGGTTTATTTATAGACCCCTCGGTGAACAGATGTGGCATCCCTGTGACAGCAAAGTCAAAAACTTATTTTTGACTCTCAAAACTCATTCGAAACTCAAATAATATGATCCAATAGTGAATTTGAGTGTAAACAACATTTCAAATCCATTGGAGTTATCAAAACTTTCATCCAAGATCGTTTAGGCAAAAAGTGAGGCCCACACCTATAGTTTTATTTTTCATAAAAATCCGCTCAATAGCTCAAAATAAGTTTGGAAGTCTTGGGACCTAAACCAAGGGCCCTCTATCCTGAAATAGACAATTCGGGCGGGATGGAGAAGTCTGACTATAAATTAGAGGTCATTTCGACCAAATGTGGATCCCACAATCATATTTCGATTTTCCTACTTTTTGACCTATAGGTTTAATGAGCTTGAGTGCGTTGAAACCCAAACAAAAAGTCCACCCAGACTAAAAATCAATATTTTGGATTTGTTGGCATGGTCGAAATTGTCATCTAAGATTGTTTCATTGAAGTTCTCACGCGATAACCATTTGAAACCAACGAAGACATCAAAACAAGAAATTGGCTCTGAAAAACAAATGAACTGCCTGGTAACTGAACTGTCGGTCCCTGGAAGTCATAAATGACTTGGGGAAGCTATGAAGAATCCCTAATGGTGAAGATAAGCGAAAACATAAAAAATAATCGAAAGGGTCATCACAACATCCACTACTAAAAGGACTTTCGTCTCCGAAATTCAATGGATTGAAAGAATCTCAATAGCTGGAAAGGATGAGGTATTGGTGTCGCATGATCTCAGCATGAATTCCCAAATAACCTCAGTGAAGAGAAAATACTTCTAAGATATTTGCCACAGGTATCCCTTTTTCAACCAACACTACCACTTTACATCCAAACAACCAAAATTCAACTCAATCGCTAACTGGCCTCAAACTGAACCGAGAAGGTTGATGCACGTACATCTGAACTACAACACACTAAGACCTTCTGCATATCCACAAAAATCAATAAAGTCTCATCCAATCCAAAACCAACCCAAGTCATGAGTCATACCACTAACTCTAAATCCAACTATACACTCCCTTTACAATTTTTCACCTGGCATCCACTCCAAGCTAGGAGGAAAATTACCTGAGTCGCATCTACAAAGTCTCACACAGAGAACTCAAAAAACTAAATCCGATCCGCTGAAACCCCATAAGGCAAACATGAGAATAATCTCATAAGGCATTGTAGGCACACAAATAGAGGTAATCGAGGAATGCAATCCATGCCAATGCTACAACTAGTTCGGATGAAAATAAAACCAAAATCACAGAGTCCAAGGTATAACTACTTTTTACTGAATTATTTTTTCCAGGATGTCCCATCAATCGAGAATAAAGGCATACTAAATCCAACTCGAGTATATTACTCTCACTGAGAATTTCATCCAAAATTTTCAAAGAAAACTAAAACTCAAGGTCAAAATTGAAATAACCAATACGGGGCTCATGGGTTATTATCTAAACATTTATCAACTATAATGCAACTGACGTCAAGAAGACCAAATAGACAACTACCGAGTAGGCTCAACCAGCCTATAAATGAAATCTAAACAAAGACAAGTCTAAAATAAAAGGTGCATGGAAGCTCTATAATACCAAGATGAAATCTCAATACCAAGGCTGAATCATTCGATCTCAAATATCTAAATAAAAATTAAAAACGGGTAGGCACTAATGCTATAAATTCATCATACTCCCAAATCATCATTTCAAAACGTCAAGTCAAAACCGAACCAATAAGCTATATAGTTACCAACCATTCAAATCGACTTTAGTATCCAAATCTAACATATCTGAGATAAATCATACTAAGCCATAATACAAAAATCATGCAAAAGGGCAAATCACTGGCTGAAATGCATATAACTCACTTCATATCCACTAGAGAGCATGAACTATCCAAACATACTAAAACTTCCCAAGGATAAAAACCATACCAGAAATGGTAAAAGCTCTAGTAACTCAGAAAAATTACAACTTAAGACGGAAACTAACCAATCCAATACTCCATCTAGGCAAAAAAGCAGCCACAGGCACATATCATCAACGAGAACCACTCTACCAAGCCTCACTAGTTCAAACAAATACTATAATGGGGATTTCCTAAATCCACCCGATAATTATATCATCAAATAAGAAATATACCAATCTTAAAATCAAGGTCAAAGTCGAGACCACCATCAGAGAACCAAAAACTCGAGCTAAAGAGTTTCTAATTTTCCAACTAAAGAAGTAATCACAGGAAAGGCCACTAGCCTCTAACTTTCCAACTCTGCTAGACAAAACCATATCACAACAACAAAGGAGTATGAATCCACGACATTTCAACATCAATATCAAAATTGCTATCGGACGATGAAATAGCCACAAACAAAGAACAGACCTCAAACTGGTGAATCTCACAAATAAGCTACATTGGAAGGTATCGCCAAAGCAAAAACATTCGCAATATAGGAGGCAAGTCTAAGGATCTCAAACTCAAAAATGGCAACATAACTAAATTGCCAACTCAAAAGCATAAGGAACTATGGAAGGTCAACTTAACTTCAATATCATAATACATCTCCAAATCGATTTAATACAGCTAACCAAGATGGAACACAGTCAACCTCGCCGTGCTAGGGGAAAAATCATCAAATCAGGCTATATCTACTCAAGCCACCAAATAATATCACTCGAAAATAAAAGTCTAACTAGATAACATTAGTCTATACAACTACCCAGTAAGGATTAAATTCATCAAGTAATGTCAATAAACTCACACAGTGGTAGTAATAGCAACAGCAATATCAATATCAACATACTAAACAGACGATACCAAAAATTTACCACTCAAGGGCTATAATAGGGCTAATGTGCAAAGATAAATGGGACTAAATCCCAAAAACAATAGCCATAGGGAAAATATCAATACAGATTTACTCCATCCACTACTAAAAAAAATAAACCACAGAGTAGTAACATCATCATGAATGAAATAATAAGGCACATAATGATCGATATCAATTCATTAAGTCATATAATCATCAATGGGTATGAAACCCCAATACACATAATAAGAGATAAATGCAGGAAATAAAATAACACCAATCATGGTGACATCTGCAATCACATGCCTAATGGGTATAGATAAATAAATCTGAACGGGTCCAACTCAAACCGACCGACTGAGTCACCAACTGAGGCGCTAAGCACACTATCTCTAACCAAATAAATCAAAACATCATGAGCTAATCTAAATAAGTTGAATGATTGGAAATCTCATGTCAGGGACACTCCCAAGACTAATGGTTGATCTCTCAATAGTCGTGACAACTCCTGAAATATCAATATGGTGGGGACACAAATTGAGCTCAAATGGCTGAACAACTAACGCTGAGAAAAATCTCTAGAATTATGTTTATTCCTATCTCAAGAACACTAGGACTACGGGGATACATGGTAACTCTGTCTAATCAACTATCTCATAGTCTAAAATCCTCAATACTTGTGCTCTCTATAGTCCTCTCATAATCGACAACCTGAGAGAAGGAGGACTCTATTATAATCAAATGCTTTGATGCCAAACAAAGTGAAAATACTAATGTTCTAATATATCTATACACCAATGTCTGACTCAGAAGGATATAGAATATGAATAAATATAGCCCACACGAGAAATCTAATCTCGTACTCAGAACTTCTAGGGAACCCTGATGAACACAAATAGACCCAACTCTGGTCTAAGAACTACTCAATGAATCGAATGTCATACATGGCTGGGAGAAATTTGCAATATGAATTAGATTCCCAATGCTTAACCTCAAATACTGAAGTAGTAACAAGATCAACTGGAGCCTAAATTGGCCCTAAATCCTAGGGCTAATGTTGAAGATCTTCGACACCCATCTTTGTCTCTCTAGTCTGATGTTGTGCTAAAACTCTAAAAATACATGTTAAAGTCTCGTCTGCATCTGTTGACAATGTCTCATCATCCTTCGAGGATAGAATAAAGTCAAAGAATATGTTTGAGGTTCATAGGAATACGGGCACACAGTAAGGAGTCAAGAAGTAAATTTTCTAAAATGTCACTGTAGCCTCCTGAAGATAGGTTACGGATGTCTCCGCACTGATCTGTAGGACTCTACTAAACACTTAGCTCTTGTATTGATATTCCATTGAAACCTAGGATTGGATACCAATTTATCACGATCTAATTTCTCAAGTCATGATGACGCCTACCATAACCCACCAGTAGGCAAATCAACCCGTTGTCCAAAATGGCTAGTAATGGATAACTCAATAATATAAGAAAAAGAATGTGGGATAAATGAGACAAAAACCATTACATAAGTAAATCATCAAAACCCGGTGGTATCAATACAAGAGCTTCTATATATCAAGAATACCAAGATGAAATGTCAAAGGAATTACACTGATACAACTTATCTCTAAATACAATATAGAGACTAATCTATACATAAGAGAGAGATAAGTAATATTCCAAAAGTTAGGAGCTCACTGTAAGTCTTTAAACCATGGCTACTCCACACAATGCACGCATTAACACCAATAACCCGTACTAGATCTGCAGGTTGCAGAAGTTTAGTATGAGTACCAAATGAGTGGTACTCAGTAGGAAACTAACAACTTAGCTCCAAAGGTAAAACAGATATATACATCATATAAATAGAATGGAAACTACTCCCAAGACTCCAAAAATCGTATAACAAATCAATGTGAAAAATAAGGGACAACTATCCTATTTAAATGCAAGAGTCAAAAATAATAAGACAAAGAAGTATCAAGGTTAAACTATCCTATTCCAGCTACATTCAATAGAAGTCAATGTTATACTATATATCCCAGAAAAATAAATGAATGATGGGCAAAAGAAAGATATATAGCAATATACAAAGCAAAGAAATGCATATACAATATGAACAATGAAGAAAGGGATATACAATAGTGTTATAGCTTCATATAGCTAGATTTATATATCTACAAATTCATACATATATATGCAAGAGGTCATCTCAAAGAATAACATACATCATCATATCATTGTTTAAAGACCTCATTAATATACTATCAAGATTTAATACTATCGAACTCAGGGTTTCCAATCCACATAGCTAGACATGATATAATTGTGCATGATAGTGCATTCATAAGATAGAAGAAGTTGAAGACATACCTCGAATCTCGATACCAGATCAATAACCAATCTGTAATAAGTTATCCATAATAATGATCATAACAATAATAATAACAACAACAATATCAGCGAGAATAATTGGCTACTTCAGATAACTAAATACCTAACCGAGCCTATGCGTACCCCCACCGCCCCAGACTCGGAAGGTTTAATCAATATACAATAACATAAGGCATAGTTTTCACCCATAACTATGCAACCGTCCCATACCAGCTGATAGACATAGGTGCATATAGGTGATAGGTGATGCACATGCATAAATAGATGCAAGGTACACAATCACTATTAACAATCTCATCATAAGTGTCATCATCATGACTATCATTATTGTGATCAACCTCCAGCCTTGCTGGGCATGAATATATCATCATAGTAATCTCCAGCCTTGGCGGGCATCACTATATAATCATAGTATCATCTAACCTTACCGGGCATAAATATATCATCAAAGTACCCTTTGGCCTTACTATAAACCTATCTTTATAGACACGTATCAATCATAGTTGTTAGCTAGCATTTTACTAAGAAAGGATCATGAAATAACATATTTAGAATTCTAAGCATCAAGTACTATAGTCACCTAATAGACAACTAGTTACCACATAGCTTATACCATAATTAGGAAGAATAATCATAAGAGCGCATTTTAGCTAGAATCATATCCATAACTGATATAATAAGCATGAATCTATCAAATCTATGCATGCCATCATCAGTATTCAATCAGTGAAATCATAATCGTCATACCACATCTTTCTCCGTTCCATACTGAAGAGATATATATGCGCATATATATATATATATATATATATTTATGTGTGTGTGTGTATATTCATGAACTATAACCGCATTCTCTAGAAGGATAAACACTTCCCGAATGTCCTATTGATATCATCTAGGCCCTCAACCCAACAATATGTCTAGAATAATTACAATATCATCTTCGTATCATTTGGCACATATACATATCCAGAACTCATCTCTATAATCATATTTATAAGTCATACCATATCTTTAATCATCTCATATCTAGGAATCATCTCGCATATATAAGGTATAATATCATTATGCATAGAATCACCTCTCATAAAAGAGACATAATATCAATAAGCATGACATGACTATGAGTTATTTCATATATAAAGGTCATTCATCATGAGGGTGAGGAATATGACCTCTCTTGGCTAACTATCATATCTAAAAGGATATAGCATCTCTATAGGCCCAACATTGCATCTAAGAGAAAAATCATCTCTAAGGACCCAACTTCGTGTTTAAGGGAAACAATATCTCTATGGGCCAAATATCAAGTCTAAGAGAAAATGGCATCTCTGTAGGCCAAGTATCAAGTCTAAGAGGAAATAGCATCTCTATGGTCCCATTATTACATCATTTCTATAAGCAATAACATAGCTATAACTCATAAGTCACAATTCAAGTAACATCATTACAATATACCGAGTCATGAAGTAACCTTATACTAAGGTTTACTAGTCTCAACTATGTCTAACATTTGCAACTAATTCCACAATGACTAATACAAGTCTAGGCCTAAGTGGGTCGGACAATCCCACTTCTAAACCTTAATTTCCTTAATTAGGTACACTACGCCCCAAACTAGGCTAATCTATCTAGTTCAACTTCTAGATGTCAAGTAAACCACTGACAAACCTAATATAGGAACTTCAACTAGAAATAAAGGCACTTAAGTCAATTCTACCTAAATTACGATTCCAAGAATACCACACTAGCCCAATAAGATCAAATATACTAATCATGCTTCCAACACTAAAACCATATCCACAATCAAGAAATGTATCAAATTCATGCTACAATTCAATCTAAATTATGGAGAAGGCAATAGAAGTCTACAAAGTTGTAAACATACTATCTCACGAGTCCAAGACCCTTAACTAATTTACAAAGACATCAATAATCAAGGCTAAGCTATCTTACTCATAATCAATCCTAAAATTCATATCCATACACAATATATATCCTACAGCATCTATAAAGAAAAGTGGACAGGAGCCTACCTCATGGCAAACCACAAAATAATACTTCACGACCCACATACTCGTCTTCACTTCACAATCCCCAAAATCCCATCACACTATCATAAACATAATCTACTCATCAATACGAGTATAATGATACCCATATTGCACTATTGTTCTTCGGGTCTAAAAATGACACCAAAAATACCAAATGGGTCCCACGTATGGTAATTGCATTTCCGAGGTCAACCTAATGCTCATACATCACCAAGGAATCATAACGCTCAATTAATGGGTGAAAACAAACCAAATTTTGATCTAAATCAAGCAATAAGCTAAATTAGGGTTTTGGGTCAAGAATTAAGAAACTCACCAATAAAGTGTTAAAATCTTACCTTAAATTGGGGTTTTGGGTCAAGATGTTTACCAAGCTCCCTAGACACCCAAAATACTCAATTTTGGGTTATCATACCCATTTAGAGCTTTAGGCTCTCAAAGATGAAAAGAAAATTTCCCAAACTTGTGGCCTTGGGGTCTATTTATAGACCCCTTGGGGAACAGATGTGCCATCCCCATGAAAGCAAAGTCAAAACTTATTTTTGGCCCTTGGAACTCGTTCAGAACCCAAATTATATGATCTAATATTGAAATTGGAGTGTCAACCATATTTCAAATCCATTGGAATCATCAAAACTTTCATCAAAGATAGTTTCGGCAAAAAAGTGAGGCCCACACCTATAGTTTTATTTTTCATAAAATTACGCTCAATATCTCAAAATAAGTTTGGAAGCCTTGGGACCTGAACCAAGGGTCACCTAGCCTCAAATATACTATCTAGACATGATGGAGAAGTTCGGTTTTAAATCCGAGGTCATTTCGACCAAATATAGGTCCCACACTTATATTTTGATTTTTTAACTTTTCATCTAATAGGTCTAAATGAGTTTGAGTGCACTGAAAACTGAACCAAAGGTCTACTTAGACTAAAATTGGTATTTCAAATATGCTGGCACAGTCAAAATTGGTATTCGAGGTTGTTTTATTAAAGTTTTTGCCTGATAGCCATTTGGAACCAACGAAGACTTTAAAATAAGAAATTGGCTCTAAAAATCAAATGAACTGCCTAGTAACTGAACCATCAATCCTAGCAAGTCATAATTGAATTGGGGAAGCTAGGGAGAAGCCTTACTAGTGAAGATAAGCGAAAACATAAAAAATGATCAGAAGGGTCATTATATTATGGGTGTGTAGTTCACCACACTTATAAGAAAGAGGCTATGAGATATTTAGAAGCGCTTCCCTTTCTTGTTGTCTTATTTTGTGCTATAGATTCTAAGGTTTTGGATTCTTCTTATTTCTATTTTATTGTCTTTCAGATCATTCCTCCAAGAATATTTGATCTTCATGAAAACTCTTTTCTCCCGTTTGAGGACAATGTGGACGGAGTTCGTCTAATTTTTGGGGTCCAAACCCGATCAAGGGTCACTGCATCTGACTGTCCTCATAGGGTTCCACATGTCCCCACTACTCCTACTCTTGAGGGTGACACTCATACTCAGTCGCTTCTCGAGGAGGTTACTAATGTTGAGTTTCATCGCTCCCTTACCCTGTTGCCTCAATTGGTGACATGTCAGTCACAACAGTCTGGTTCTTTTGGTATTGTTATGGGTTCATCTGAGGCCACTAGAGTTGGCTAATTCATGAGGTTGCATCCTCCGATGTTTATGGGTACAAAGATCGAGGAGGATCCTCAAAGTGTCATTGATGAGATGAAGAAGATCTTCTGGATTATGCATGTTTTAAAGGTTAAAGGTGTTGAGTTTGTTGCCTACAAATTAAAAGATGTAAAGTACCAATGGCATGAGGAGTGGGAACAGTCAAGAGGTGAGGATGCTAGTTCTGCCATGTGGGATAATTTCTCTAATGCATTTCTAGACCACTTCTTTCCTCAAGAGTTGAGGAAAGATAAAGCGGAAGAATTCATTAACTTGAGGTAAGAAAGGGTGATGGTCAAGGAGTATTCCTTAAAATTCAATTAATTGTCCTGGTATGCTCCTGAATTGGTATCTAATATGAGGGCCTGAATGAGAAAGTTAGCTTCGAGATTGTCTCATGAGTTGATCCTTCAAAGTAAGGTTTCTTTGTTGATCAAGGACATGGACATATCCATATTAGTTGTGTTTATGCAATAGGTCGAAGAGGAGAAAAAGAAACAAGTTGAGATTGGTAAGAGGCAGAGTAAGAGGTCTCGATTTTCAAAATAAAGTGGGTAACAACTGAGTGGAAAGTGGCTCAAGAGGAAGAGTTGAGAGATTTCTAACTCCTATTCGATGGCCAGTGCTCCCTACCCGAAGCCGTCGGTAGATAGACATTTTTAGGGTAGTGATGTTTCTAAAGCATAAAGTGCCCAATATCAGGCCAATGGGGCCCAATCAACACCGTCCTACCCTCCTTACAGATTCTATGGTCAGCATCATCATGGTCAGTGTAAGAAGGGGAAGAACTGATATTTTATGTGTGGTAAGATTGGTCATATGCAGCGGGATTATCCCTCTAGAGATGCTTCTGGGGAAAACAAGGTTCTTATTTGACATGACCCAAACTAAGGCCTTGTCGTAATGGGCATCTAAGGTCCAATAAGGACTGGAGACCACCCTCGATAACCAATACAACTAACATACATATACTCTGACTTCCATACATATAACAAGATAGAGTAATTCAAAATGTAATGACTTTGGGATACGTTTATATCCAAAACCAATTCAACCAAGTCAAACTATCCAAACCAAACCTACAACCATAACATAATAATTCTGTTCCATAACATACCAAAGTCCACAGTTTGTCCATACAAAGCCTCTAAAATAATCCAAAAATATCTGGTCGGGACATGTCCCCGACCATAGCCAAAACCAATATCCAAATCCAAGTCTAAACCAATATAGACATAAGAAAACTCAAATCAAAAAATGAAGCCTTCCGAAGTATGAAAGCTCACCACTTCAAGTAAACACATGTTGTCCCCGAATCCAAATCACTGAGTAGGAGTTATGATAGTATGACCAGTCCCTGCATCACATGGGGATACAACATCCAAAGACGATTAGTAGTTGGAGAACTAGCATGTGACTAAAGGATAAGGACAATATAATGCCAACATTTCAAAACCAATAAACCAAAGCATATAACCAATGCATACATACATATACATATATATACTATGTTGTGATAGGGAACAAGATTAGCATGAACTTTGAAAAAATTAACCTGGGTTGCGTAGAATAATCATCATATATCAAGGCACCCACGGGCTATATGGGCCCAACTCTCCCCTAGCTGAAAGATCCCCAGTGTGTGTAGCCATACGAACTAGAGAATATCCATAACCGTATTTTCCTATATTGGGGACTCAAACCTACTGCCATAATTAAGTTGACTTAAGTACCAATACATGTATTATGGGTGACTCGAACCTCTCATTCATATATTTATTTGGGGTACTCGAACCACCCAGTAACAAAGACATCCGCACCGGCTAGCACGATTTCCAGTATTAGTCCTTTGGACTTTCACTTTCACGGCTCGGCTACACTTCCTGCTTTAAAACCCAATTAAAGCATCCATTACACATAAAAGACTATTAAACCAATTACTTACAAAGGCATCCCATTGGTATCGTCATACCAAAACCACTTGCAAGCGAATCACATGCCAATACCATTATTAATTAATTGTTCAATTGGGACTCGAACCCATTGTCTAACAAATACATTAACTCAATTTAATATGTTGGGACTCAAACCCATTTAGCTAATTAAACCCCCAAGGTTACAATTCAAATCAATGTATATCCAACAAGTCCTTCACAAAACCAATTACCAATGATTCACAATCTTTAGGCCAATGCCTTTGTTCAAAACATAATTCAACATGTGACTAATTTGTTCTCTTAGACATTTTCACAAACACATTGAGGGTATACCATTACCAAAACCAAAAACAAAGTAAAAACCATTAAGTTGAGAGTTAACCATGAACCAATTGTTAAACTATAATTACCAAGCACTCACATGTGCAAAACCATCATACAACATGTATATTCATAATTTAAACCAAGAGTAAACAATACTCACCAATATGCAATAAAACCCTCAACATTGGTTTTCAAAATCACCCTTAATGATTCATAAACAAAGCTTTAAACATATGATTTTCATGAACTAACAATGAGGGAAGAGTCACATCCCTTATTCACGAAGATTCACGAAGAAAGTTTGGTCTTTAAGCCTCTAGATGAACACCTTGAAGAAACCCTAGCACAATCTTCTTAAGAGCCTTTAAAGTGAGTTTTGAGAGTGCTTTAATCTTCTAAAGTGAGTAATAAAAGACCAAATAGTGTTATAGGGATGGGGTCTTAAGGCTTTGGGGTTGGAAATATCTAAAATACCCTCAACTTAAAAACTGTAAAGTAAACGCAGGTGGGTATGGTTTGAACACCTCACCCGTATCTAATCATACGACTGGTACCCCTAACTCGTATCAATGCTAGTGGGTATGGTTTGAACACCTCAGCCATAAAGTAAAAGTTGGACTACCATTCTGTCCATCGTATAAGTTCATGGACTAACTCTTATCAACAACATATGAATGGTTCCTTATAATCGTGCCCTAGGCAATAATGATCAAGATTGCACACAGATTAACATACGATTAGCCCTACTCACTCGTACCATCTCCATACAATTTGTATGGAGTCTATTCATACCTTGGATAGTAAGTGACCTAGAACACATTGTGTAATATATGATTCGGGCTCCTAAGTTGTACCCACATCATACGACTAGTAAGCCTAAGTCGAATGATGTCCAGGGAGTTCAAAACTCAGGAAATTTCCAAGGGTCAAACTCAGGGTATCTCAATTCTCCCCACTAGGATCTTTCGACCTCGAATGAAGAGTAAAGGCAAGCACAAGCACGATTTAATACAATATTACCCATCCAACTTTCCTTTAACAAATATTAGAAAACAAAGACATTAAGGAATCTCTATTTCCTTTAATAAAGACATAAAACAAGTATGCAGGGAAATCACCGTTTTCATTCTACAAAGACAAAAGACAAGGATATTAAGAACAGCACATACCACAAGCATGAATTTCTAGAATGGGGGAACAAATGCGGATACTAGGACTTCATGTCCTCTTGCACCTCTCAAGTAGCCTTCTCAACCTTATGAATCATCCAAAGAAACTTTATCGAAGACACATCCTTCGTTCACAATCAGCGAACTTGATGATCTAAGATCTTAACCGGGACTACCATATAAGATAAGGAATCAGAAATACCTAACCCTTCTAAAGGAACAACCGATGAAGGATCACCCACACATTTTCTCAACATAGAGACAGTGAAAACCGGATGAATAGAGCTCAAACTAGAAGGAAACTCCAACTCATACACAATATTGCCAACCCTCTTCAAAACCAAGTACGAACCAATATATCGGGGACCGAGCTTCCCCTTCTTACCAAATCGCATCACTCCCTTCATGGAGGACACCTTTAAGAATACCCAATCGCTAACCTTAAAATCCAACTTCGTATGCCTCACAACTGCGTAGGACTTTTGGCGACTTTGAGTGGCCTTCAACCTATCATGAATTACCTTTAACTTTTCCAAGGCTTAGTTAACCAAATCAGGGTCAAACAACTTACCCTTACTGACCTTATACCACCCAATAGGAGAACAATTTATCCTACCATACAATGCCTAAAAAAGGGCTATACCAATGCTAGAGTGATAACTATTGTTATAACAAAACTCTATAAAAGGCAAATGGTCAACCCAACTACCACCATAGTCAAACATACAAGCACGAAGCTTAACTTCCAATGTCTGAATGGTCTTCTCCGCTTATACATCCGAAAGAGGGTGGAAAGCGGTTCTAAAGAACACCTTAGTCCCCAAACCTGTCTGAAACAATTGCTAAAAATGAGATAAGAACAGAGTACCATGATCCAAAATGATAGAAATCGGAGCACCATGCAACTTGATGAACTCCGCAAGATACAACTTGGCATAATCCTCAACCAAATAACTAGTCCTCACAGGCAAGAAGAAAGCAGACATGGTCATCCTATCCATAATGACTGAAATCGAATCATACTGACTCTGAGATCGAGGAAGACCAGTAATGAAATCCATATTAATTATCTTTAATTTCCATTCAGGAAACTCAATCTCTTGGTACAGACTGTCGGGTCTCATGTGCTCAACTTTTACTTGTTGACACACAATGCACTTTGCCACATAGTTAGCCACAACTCACTTCATATTATTCCACCAATAGAACTCCTTAACATCATGATACATTTTTGTATAACCAGGATGAATAGCATAATGTGATTCCTAAGCTTTGGCCAAAATCCTTTCTCGTAGACCATCAACGTTGAGGACACATAACGTACCTTGGTACCTCAAGATACCATCACCACCAATTGAAAAGTCAACAACCTTTTACTGACCCATATTTCTCTTAATCTTTATCAAGTCAAAATCAAACATTTGTTTTTCTCTTACCTCAATGACAAGAGACAATTGCAATACCCGATGCACAAATACACCACCATCCTTGGAGTTTGTGAGACAAACTCTAAGGTTAGCCAAACGATAAATATCCTTTAATAACTCCCACTTATCCTTATTCATATGAGCTAGACTCCCCATGGATAACCTGCTAAGAGCATTAACAATAATGTTAACCTTACCTAGATGGTAATGGAGACTCATATCATAGTTCTTTAATATCTCAAGACATCTCCTTTGCCTGAGATTTAACTCTTTCTGAGTAAACACATACTGTAGGCTCTTATGATCAAAAAAGATGTCAACAAAAACCCCAAAGAGATAGTGACACCAAATTTTCAATACAAATACCACCGCCAAAAACTCCAAATCATGAGTAGGGTAATTCTTCTCATGAACTTTCAACTACCTAGAAGCATAGGCCATCTCTCTACCATATTGCATCAATACATAATCAAGCCCAATACGAGAAGCATCACAATACACTACAAAGCCATCACTACCCTCGGGTAGGGCCAAAATCAGAGCTGAAGTCAACTTGTCCTTTAACTTCTCAAAACTACCCTCACAGGCATCAGACCACAAGAACTTTACCTACTTCTGGTTAATCTAGTCAATGGGGAAATTATAGTTGAAAAACATTCCACAAACCTCTTATAGTAATCGGCTAAACCCAAGAAATTCTGAATATCAATTAGAGTCGCGGGTATAGGCCACTTCTTAACCACTACAACTTTTTATAGATCCACCATGATCCTTTCACTAGAGATAACATGACCAAGAAAAGTCACAGCCTTCAACCAAATCTCATACTTTGAGAACTTGGCATAATACATTGATCTTTTAAGGTCGGCAACATAGAACAGAGGTGATCGACATAATCCACTTCACTTTTAAAGTACACCAAAATATCATATATGAACACAATGATTAACAAATCCAGAAACTGACAGATGACCCTATTCATCAAATCCATAAATGTCACTAAAGCTTTGTTTAACCCAAAAGACATAACTAGGAACTCATAATGACCATATTGGGTCCTAAAGGAAATTTTAGGGATATCCACTTCCCTAATCTTAATCTGATGATAACCCAACCCTATCAATCTTAGAGAAACACTCTACACCTTGAAGCTAATCAAATAAGTCATCGGTCCCAAGAAGAGGATACTTAATCTTTGCAGTCACCTTATTCAACTGACGGTAATCAATACACATTTAAAGAGGACCATTTTTCTTACATACAAACAACACACAACCTCTCCAAGGAGACATACTAGGATGAATAAAACCTTTATCTAAGAGATCCTTTAATTGCTCTTTAAGCTCCTTCAACTCAGCTAGAGCCATTCTATAAGGAGGGATAGAGATAGGAATAGTGTCTAAAACAAGATCAATTTTTCTATCGAGAGAAACAGCAAGAAGATCATCAGGAACAACCTCAAAAAACTCATTAACAATAGGAATGGGTTCCAGAGAAGGACCTTCTAAGTTAGAATCTTTAACCCAGACCAAGTGATACAAACACCCTTTGGAAATCAACTTTTGGGCGCTAAGATATGAGATGAACCTTCCCTTAGGCACTAAAGAACCCTTTTTCCATATAATGACTGGCTCATTAGGGAATTTAAGCATAACTTTATGGGTCTTACAATCTAAAGAAAAATTGCACAAATGCAACCAATCCATCCCCAGTAGATATCAAAGTTAACCATTTCTAACTCTATCAAATACACAAGAGTTTTTCTACTACTAACAAATACCATACACACCCTATAGACTCTTTTAGCAATCACAGAGTTGCCAACTGGGGTAAATACAAAAAAAGGATCAGAAATAAACTCAAGGACAAAACCAAAACACATACACACAAATGGAGTCACATAAGAAAGAGTGGACCCTGGATCAAGTAAACAGTACACATCATGAGAGAAGAGTTTCAACATACCAGTAATGACATAAGGGAGATGCTCAAATCCTAGAAAAATACAAGATCATATAAGTAATTCTGGCCAATGTCTGTACCAAAAGTAGAAATGAATATAGAAACAACACCCTTTGGTGCAGGAATAGATTAAGAGAAAATAAGAACCTTGTTAGCCCTAGAAGCCATTCTAGAACGATAATCATGCTGTCTATGATCAATTTAACCACAATAAAAACATTTGTTCTACCCTTCCTCACTGAACCCACGGTGCGATCGCCCACAAAATCTACAAGAAGGGTTGGATAGATCCAATTGAGCCCTATTAGCTTGAGATTGGGCACCCTATGCTCAGAACCCACCATCATGCTAAGACTAACGATCACTCGATGACCTAGGGTAAAGAGCACTAGCTATAGGGAAAGAGCCAGAACTCTCCCACTTCTTCTTTGGCCACTTACCACCATCTCTACCACATTGCTTAGAAGGCCTAAATTTTTTTCCCTGCCTCTCACTAAACTCAGAATTCTTTTTCTTCTCTTTCTCTACCAACTGCACGTATATAACCATCCTGTATATATCTATGTCCTTATTCAATAAGGAAACCTCACTTTTAAGAACCAACTCACGAGATAATTCCAAAGCAAACTATCTCATCCTAGACCTCAAGCTAGAAACCAACTCTGGAGCATACCACGCTAACTGGTGAAACTTTAAGGCATACTCCTTGACTGACATCCTACAGTGCCTTAAATTTATAAACTCTTCCTCTTTCTCCCCCTTAACTCCTGGAGAAAGAAGTGGTATAGAAATACACTAGAGAAATCCTCCTATAAAGATGACTCAACACCATCACCCCTTTCCTAATCTCATTCCTTGTACCATTGATACACTATATCCTTCAGCTGGTAGGCGGTAAACTCCACGCCCTCCACATTAGTGGCATGCATAACATAAAATATCTTTTCCATCTCATCTTGAAAACTTTGAGGATCCTCCTTAACCTTAACGCCATCAAAGGTTAACGGATTCAACCTCATAAACTATCTAACCCTTGTGGCCTTAGAAGATAGAGTAGCAGTAACACCATACTCTGACTAAGTAGCTATTAATTGTGCTAACATATGAATAGACTGATAAAACTTAACGCTTATCACTTTAGCCTAGGGAGTTTTATAAGGATTATATGGAACTGGTAGAACTCTAGGACAATCAAGAACTAAACCCTTAGATCGGGTCTAGACTCCATAAGTAGAGTGTGTCCCTTCAACATTGTCCCCAGTTGGGACAGAGACTTTAGATCATTAAGGCATGATTTGAAAAGTGAAAAAATAGGAATTAGATAGGATATTAGGACTTAGAATCCACAACTTGAAAATAGATCACAAGAAAGAAAAACATTCCAAAATGTCTTATAGCCTCTCCCTTATAAGTGTGGAATGCTACACACCCTTAAAAGAGACTCTACTCAACATGTCTTTATGGACTCTTAATTTACCATAAACCTTGGGCTCTAATACCAACTTGACATGACCCAAACCAGGGCCTTATCGTAATGGGTGTCTCAAGTCCAAAAAGGACCGGAGACCACCCTTGATACCCAGTACAACCATTAATGACTCATAAATAAATATTTAAACATATTATTTTCATGAAATAACAATGAGGGAAGAGTCACATGCCTTATTCATGAAGATTCATAGAGAGATTTTGGTCTTTAAGCCTCTAGATGAACACCTTGAACAAACCCTAGCCCAATCTTCTTAAGAGCCTTTAGAGAGAGTTTTAAGAGTATTTTGATCTTTTAAAGAGATTAATAAGAGACCAAATAGTGTTATAGGATGTAGGGTCTTAAGAGTTTAGGGTGTGAAATGTCTAAAATACCCTCAACTTAAAAACTGTAAAATAAACGTAGACGGGTACAATTTAGACACCTCATCCAAATCCAATCATACAAGTGGTACCCCTAACTCGTACCCTGGGTAGAAAGTTGGACTACTACTCTGTCCAACATATAAGTTCATAGACTTACTCGTATCAACATCATATGAATGGCGCCCTATAGACGTACCCTAGGCAATACATTACTAAGATTACCCACTAATTAACTTACGATTAGGCCTACTAACTAGTACCATCTCCATACGACTCATATGGAGTCTAGTCGTACCTTGGATTATAAGTGACCTAGAACATACTATGTAACATACGACTTGGGCTTCTAAGTCATACCCACATCATACGACTAGTAAACTTAAGTCGTATAATGTCCAAAGAGTTCAAAACCCAAGATATTTCCAAGGGTCAAACACAGGGTGTCTCGTTGTTACCTCTTCTTCAGCTTCTCTATCGAAGGGTGCTACCTTTAGCTCCGACACTGGTCAAAATTGCCTTATGATCTCACTACTCGTTAAAAGTCTGAGGCATCATCAGATATTATTACTGGTATGTTGAAACTTTTTGTCCTATGAGGTGTACTATTTACTTGACCTGGGGTTCTCTCTCTCTATTATGTGACCCATTTATGGCTGTGCATTTTAGTTTTGGTCTAGAGTATCTGTCGGACCTTTTTTATATTTCTATCCTGGTAGAAGACTCTGTGGTTGTCAAAAGAGTCTATAGTGGGTATATTAGCTATTAGTAGTAAGGAAACTCTGGTGGACTTGATAGAGTTAGACATGACTAATTTTGATGTTGTTCTGGGATGGATTGGTTGCACTCATTCTATGCTACCTTAGATTGTCACACCCATAAGTTTGTGTTTAATTTTCCTAATAAGCCAATTGTTTAGTGTGAGAGTGGTTCCCTAGCTCCTAATGAAATATAATTTCCAAGGGGTGTCTCTCTCATCTGGTCCGGTTTAGAGATTCAAACTTGAAAGGTCCTTCTTTGCATTTGGTTCCTATGGTAAATAGGTTTTCTAAGGTCTTTCCTGATGACCTTTCTGGTATCCCTGTCAATAGGGAGATTGATTTTGGTATTGACCTTATTTTAGACACTCATCCTAATTCTTTTCCCCCATATAGAATGGCTCTACCAAATTGAAAGAACTCAAGAAGCAACTAAAGAATCTCTTAGACAAGGGTTTCATCCGTCCTAGTGTCTCCTCGTGGGGAGCAAAGGTGTTGTTCATGTATAAGAAGGATATTTCCCTTTAGATATGTATTGATTATTGGCAATTGAATAAGGTAATGATAAAGAATAAGTATCCTCTTCTGAGAATTGATGATCTCTTCGATCAGCTTTAGGGTGCCAAATTCTTTTCTAAGATCAATCTTTGGTCTGGGTATCATATATTAAATATTATGAAGGTAGATATCTCTAAGAAATCATTTCGTACCTGGTATGGGCATTTTGAGTTTCTGGTTATGTCTTTTAGGTTGACCAATGCCCTAATGGCATTCATGGATTTCATAAATAGGGTCTTCCGTCAATTATTAGATTTTTTTTTCATTGTCTTTATTAATGACATCTTGGTGTACTCTAAGAATGAGGAGGATCATGCCGATCAGCTTCATCTTGTGTTACAGACCTTTAAAGATCAGCAGTTGTATGCTAAGTTCTCCAAATGTGAATTCTAGTTGAATGCCATAAATTTTTTAGGTCATGTTATTTCAAGTGAGGGAATCATGGTGGATCTTCAGAAATTAGTTATGGTTAAAAAGTGGCCTAGACCTATGACTCCAACTGATATTCAAAGCTTCTTGGGTTAAGTCGGGTATTATAGGAGGTTCATAGAGAGTTTTTCCTTCATTGCTGCTCCATTGACCAAATTGACTTAAAAAGGTAAATTTTCTGTGGTCGGATGCTTATTAGGGTAGCTTTGAGAATTTAAAAGATAAGTTGACTTTCACTCTAATCTTCACTCTACCTGAGGGTACCAAGGGTTTGGTTGGCTATTATGATATGTCTCAGGTTGGCTTGAGCTATGTGTTGATGCAACATAGTAAGGTGGTTGTCTATGCCACTAGGCAGTTGAAGGTTTATGGGAGTAACTATCTGACTCATGACTTAGAATTGTGAGATAAGGTGTTCACATTGAAAATTTGGTGTCACTATCTTTATGGGTCCATGTTGATATCTTTTCTGATCATAAAATCCTACAGTACGTGTTCACGTAGAAAGAGATTAACCTCAGGTAAAGGAGATGGCTTTACCTGCTCAAGGATTATGAAATGAGTCTCCACTATCACCCAGGTAAAGCTAATATGGTTGTTGATGCTCTTAGCAGGTTGTCCATGGGTAGCTTGTCGTATGTTGGCAAGGATAACCAGGAATTAGTGAAGGATATTCAACGTTTGGACAACCTTGGGGTTTTTTATTAGACTTTAAGAATGGTAGTGTGTTGGTGCAACAGGTGGCACAGTCATCTCTTGGTTCAGAAATAAAGAAAAAATAGGTATTAGATCATTTTCTAATATAGATCAAGGATGATATGGGTAAGTAAAAGGTGATGACCTTCAAAATCGATGGCGATGGTATCTTGAGGTACTAAAAGAGGTTGTGTGTTCTATATGTTGATGGGTTACGAGGCCAAATTTTGGTAGAGGATCATAAATCACGGTATATAGTTCATCCTAATTTAAAAAAGATGTATCATGATCTTAAGAAGATGTATTAGTGGAATGGCATAAAACGGGGTATGGTCGACTATGTGGCTAAGTGAATGGTATGATAGCAAGTTAAGCTGGAACACCTGCATTCCGTCAAACTGATTCAAGAGAATGAATTATCGGTGAGGAAATGGGAAATAATGCCTTTCATGGTCGCAAAATTAGTATGACTCTATTTGGGTCATTGAGGATAGAATGACTAAGTCCATTTATTTCTTGTTCGTAAGGACTACTTATTCTGTCCAGGATTATGCGAAGTTGTATCTTCAAGAGGTTGTGAAGTTGCATGGCGTGCCTGTCTCAATTATTTTGGATCGTAGTACCCAATTTTTGTTATATTTTGGCGCTCTTTTCAGCGTGGTTTGGGGACTAAAGTGAATCTTAGTATGGTTTTTCACCTACAATCGGTTGGGCAAGCCGAAAGAACTATTCAGACTCTGGAAGATATGTTGTGAGCCTGTGTGATTAATTATGGTGGTAATTGGTTCGACTATTTGCCTTTGATTGAATGTTTTTATAATAATAGTTAACATTCTAGCATTGGTATGGCCCTTTTTGAGGCATTGTATGTTAGGAGGTATAGATCTCTGATTGGGTGGTTCAAGGTTGGTGAAGCAAAAATATTTGGCACAAATTTGGTTTACCAAGATATAGAGAAGGTAAAGGTAATACGAGATAGACTTAAAACCGCCCATAGTCACCAAAAGTCCTATGCGGATGTGAGGCGAAGGGATCTGGAGTTTGAGGTTGGAGATTGGGTATTCTTGAAAGAGTTTTCCATGAAGGGAGTAATATGGTTTGGGAAGAAGGGAAAGCTTAGTCCCCAATATGTTAGTCTGTATGTGGATTTGAAAAGGGTTGATAATGTTGTATACGAGTTAGAATTTCCCCCTATCATGGGTTTCATTCATCTGGTATTCCATGTGTCCAAGTTACGGAAAATGTGGGTGATCCTTCATTGATTGTCCCTTTGGAGGACATTGGTATTTCGGATTCTTTGTCCTATGAGGAGGTCCGAGTGAGGATATTGGATCGACAAGTTCATCAGTTGCGAACAAAGGACATGGCTTCAGTGAAGGTTCTATGGTGGAACCCAAAGTCCGAGAAAGTTACTTAGGTGGCTGAGGAGGACATAAAGTCCAAGTATCCATTTCTATTCCCAAATCTAGAAAATCGTACTTGAGGTATGTGTTGTTCTTAACACCTTTGTTTTATATCTTTGTTGATAATAGATGGTGAATCTCTTGGTGTTTGTTTTCTATCTCAAAGGTAAGAATAGAGATGTTTGGGGTTTAATCATGCTTTTAGTACCTCATTCCATCATTCGAGGATAAATAATCCTAAGGGGGGAGACTGAAATACCCCAAACTTTGGCCCTTGCAAAATTTCCTAAGTCTTAGGCATTTCCCATCCCAATCCCTTAAGACCCCATGTCTTATAACACTATTTGGTCCCACATTCTTCACTTTAGATTGTCAAAACACTCTCAAAAACATTCTAGAAACCCCTCAAGGAGATTGGTCTAAGGTTTCATCAAGATGGTCACCTAGAGGCTTAAAGATCAAAATCTCTTCGTGAATCTACATAATTCAAGCATGTGGCTCTTCCTTCATTGTTAGTTCATAAAAATCATGTGGTTAAAACATTGTTCTTGAATAATAAATGGTGGTTTTGAAATCCATGGTTGGGTGTTTGAATGTCTAATGTTGAGTATTGTTGTCTCATGATTTCACTGATGTTTATACATGTTTTTGGTAATGGTTTTTGCAGATATGGGTGTATAGAAATTGTGGCTTAATGAATGGGTCATGGTTAACCCTAACTTGATGATTTTAGACTTGAATAATGGTTTGATAATGGTATGCCCTCAACCTATTTGTGAAAATGCCTATGAGAAGAATCTTGTCACATGATGAATTGGGTTTTGAACTAATGCTTGGTATAAGAATGTTAATGAAGGATGAATAATTTTGTAAAGGTCTTGATGACCATAAATTAAATTGAAATGTGTTTTGAACTAAGGCATTGGACTAATAATGTAAATGTTTGGTAAATGGTTTCATGAAAAGCCTTGTTCGCCATAACATGAATTGTATTGTAACCTTGATGGTTTAAATGTCTAAATGGGTTCGAGTCCCTAAATGTTGAATTAAATTGAGGACTTTGTATATACAATGGGTTCGAGTCCCAAAGTCAAATGATAACGGTTATGGCATTTTGTACGCTTGCAAGTGGGGTTGGTATGACAATACCAATGGAATGCCTTTGGTAAGTAATTGGACCAATAGTTGTGTGAATGTGTAAAGAATATTTTAAATTAGGCTTTAAAGCGGGATGTGTAGCCAGGCCGTGAAAGTGGAGTCCGAAGGACTAACACTAGAAACTGCGCTAACCGGTGCGGGTGTCTATATGACCGGGAGGTTTGAGTCCCCCAAATGGATATATAAATAGGAGGTTTGAGTCCCCCATTATGAATACATTGGTGCTTAAGTCACCTTGACTAATTCGGGAGGTTCCTATAATGGCATATACGGATATGGCTATTCTCTGGTTTATGCGACTACACGCACTGGGACCCTTCCATCTAGGGGAGAGATGGACCTATATATCTCATGGATTCCTTGTTTTATGACAATTATGCTACACAACCTAGGTTAATGTTTTCAAAGTTCATGCAAAGCCTTCCCTACCCCGACATGATATATATATGTACACATGCGATTGCATTTGATAATTTGACTTGGTTTTATTGATGGCATTATTTTATTCCTCTTTCCCTGAGTTACATGCTAGCGCTCCAACTGCTAACCATCTAAAGACGTTGTATCCCCACGTGATATAGGGACTGGAGCTTTTTCTTCTTTTCCTGCACAGTTACCAGGTGTTCGAGTGGTTCATGAGGTGACATTGAAGTGGTGAGTTACCATAGTTCGGAAGGCATTCATTGTATGGTCTTTTTAATCTATGTCATAGACTTTGTTAGACATGGATTTTGGCTATTGTCGAGGGCATATCCTAACATTTTAGTAACTTTAGATTGTAGAGGCTTTGTGGATTATTGTGGACTTGAGTGTGTTGTGGTGATGAATGGTTTAGACATTTCATAAGCTATGGTTAGTCCTATTTCGCATATCTTGTTTTATGTTTTGAATTCATCTGACACTTGTGGTAGATATGTTGGTTAAGTTAAGTGAAGGGGTGATCTTCCGTCCATGTGGGACTTGAGATACCCATCACGACCAGAACCTGGTTTGGGTCGTGACATTTCTGCTCTACTGACAAGGTTGACTCAAAAAATGATTAGTTTTTGTGGTCTGATTCTTGTGAGGGTATCTTTGAGGAGTTGAAGGATAGGTTGACTACTGCGCCAATTTTGACCCTGGCTGAGGGTACTGATGCATTTGTTGTACATCTTGTGTGGGTCTGGGTAGTTTTTTTGTGCAGCATGGTATGGTTGTGGCTTATGCTTCCAGGCAGCTTAAGGTTCATAAAGGAATTACCCGACTAACAATCTCGAGTTGGCAACTATGGTTTTTGCATTGAAAATATGGTGCCATTATCTATATGAGATACATGTGGATATTTATTTAGACTATAAGAGCTTGCAGTATATGTTTATGTAGAAAGAACTGAACCTCAGGCAGAGGCAGTGGCTTGAGCAACTTAAGCATTATGGCATGAGCCTTCACTACCATCCAAGTAAAACTAATATTATTCTTAATGCTCTTAGAAGGTTGTCTATGGAGAGATTATCCCTGTATGCTACATCGTTTCATAATATAGGTTCAGAGGACTTTTTGTTGCTTCTGTGAAGCATTAGGAGGTTGAGTACTTCTGTTGAGTTGTTGTGAAGTGGTGAGCCTCCATCTTTTGAAAGGTCCAGTTATTTTACTATTTTCCTTATTGTCTTAGTACTTTGGATTCTTTTTGGTCACAGTCGGGGGCATGTCCCAAGTTAGTTTGGTATTATTTGTTTAGGGGCTTGAGTGGACAAGTTATCGGTTGGTTGACTATTTTGAATCTTAGAATTCATCTGACTATATATCCTTCTAATTGTTATTTGGTTGGCTTCCGCTGTTTATATTTATGTGCTCTTGAGGTAAGAAAAATGGGGTTGTCTCCGGCCCAGGGTGGTCGTGGGATTGCCCGTCATGGCCAGGCTCAGGTTCGGGTCGTGACATCTCTAATCTGGGTCTACTCTACAATTAACCTTAGCTTGCCTATATGTCAATCATTTGTAATGTGAAATCTAACCTTGCCAAAATTGTGCACACATTAGTTCTTGAAAATCCATGAGTTTTCATCCATCCGCACCCCTTTCTCTGGTTCTCTATTGATAACAGAACGACCAAGAAACACACGAACCAGCCAAGAACAACACAGAAACAACCAACAAACACAAGCCTAGAACAACAACAACAACAACAACAATAACACTACGGCAGCACCACCACAACAAGAAACAAAAACAAATAAGTGCATAAAATTAAGGATAGACAAGATGACATAAGATCTTACGAAACAATGAGAACCAACACGCATATCAAATGAAGAGACCCTCAAAGTCACAATAATCAAACACCAATCTT
The DNA here is from genome assembly GCF_002878395.1 of Capsicum annuum. Taxonomy (NCBI): domain Eukaryota; kingdom Viridiplantae; phylum Streptophyta; class Magnoliopsida; order Solanales; family Solanaceae; genus Capsicum; species Capsicum annuum. The sequence continues at coordinate 130,585,213 of NC_061118.1, forward strand.
CTTATGGTGACCACTAAGGGAATCAACTCCACTTATAACCACTGTTTCTAAGCAGAAGATCAATATTGACTTTTCCAAGCCCTACACTAACTACTTGGCTTTTCCAAGCCCTACACTAACTACTTGGATTTTTCAAGCCCTACACTAAAGGTGTTACACTCTCGAAGAGAGAAGTAGTCTTTCACAATATCATCATTCAAAAACTAAAGAGCAAATAACCTAATAGAAGACTATTTATAAGCTATTACAAATAAACGGTAAAATAACTACAACAACCTTAATGAGAGGGGCTGCCATGGGATGTTTGGAATCAATATGTGTAATCACTAAAATTCCCTCAATGATTTCCAACACTCCAAAGGCTCTTTCTTCAAGCTCCAAAGTCGTGGGTTCAACTTGCGGTTTCGGGTATGCATAAATGCAAGCCCCCAAGCAACCTTCCACGGGCGGGATTGCTTTATGATATGCTCCAAACGGGTCCTCTATGCATGCTCTTATGTCCTCGGGGTCACCAAATCTTGAGTATTTAAGTTTTAATCTCTAATGATGTCGTTAAAATCTATGATGGCCATTTGACTCGTATCATCCTCCCCTTCTTAAAAAGGATTTGACCTCAAATTCATACATTGGAAAATCAAAAAAAGGACAAGCAAACACAAATTCCTCATGGCATGAGGGTTAGTATTATCATAAATAATCATTTCATCATGCCAAGGTTGTACATACTTGAAATATAACCAAGGATCCTTTGAATTGAATATTAAAAACTCAACGAAATATGCATAAAGGATTTGGTTATGGGATTAACCAAGAGATAAAGAAACTATAAAGGTCCTAATGGCATCAAATAATCCACAAGGTAGAACTACCTTCATCTTATGAGCTATAAGACATAATTACTTCTTTATCTCTTCAAGAGACCACCCAAGGGTGGTGCTTCAATTGGTTCTAAAGTCCACAAGATCCATATAGAATTATCACTCACACAAGTGGACAAACTAACAAATTTCCTACCTCCACATAAAACAAATCCAAGATTAGCATGGATATCATCATAAGCAAAGAGGTAGTATAGAAAGGAATCAAGTGTAAAGGTATACACAGCCGAAGACAAAGCATTTAAGCACATACACATTCTTCATTTCAAACACATAGACAACTTGGCATCCATAAATTGGGATTCACTCAACTTAAGCACAAGTGTCTCAAGTAAGGATGCACATTTAGAAGTATTACCCCAAGAAGTCAATGATACCTTTGCCCTCGGGTTTTTAAGAATGACTACACATTACTTACCCTTAGGAGTACTCTCATCTTTCAAAAAGAGATTTTCATCTTTTGGGAGAATGTTTTCACACCATAGTGGGTTTTCATATAGGATATATCCTTCAAGACAAGCTATACCTTCAACATCACTATCATCACTAGGTTCATTAGAAGTGATTATACCATCTTCAAACAAGACATTATACCTAAAGAGAGAAGGATCTATCCCATGGACAAATTTGGAACAAGCAAGCTCACTCTCAATAAGTTCATTATCAAGTTTTAATGATGTTTCAAGCACATGATTACCCCTAGGAGCCAATCAAACATTCGAATCTATACCATAAGACAAGTTCACGGGTTCACTCCTATTTCCTTGACCAATATTTTCAAATTCTTCACTCACTTGAGATTCATTAATTATATCACACATAACCACAAGTGGTGGGCAATTTTTACACACAAGTTGATCAATACAATTTTCACAAGACGATGATGTTCATTCAACACAATGGCTTTAACACTAGGTGGACACAAATCGATCTTACAAGAAAAGTCAATTCAGTCATCAATAGGATCAACTAATGTATCCACACACACAATATGTACATAATCAAAAAGTGGAAAAGAATTAATATAATCACATATAGGTAAGCTACTACTCACACTCAACAGGCTACTAGCCACACAATTATCATTCACATGCATAAAAGTGTAAGATTTAGCTATTTTACCTCGAAGTTCTTGAGTATGTTCTTCTTTACCTTGGTGTGAAGGTCCTCCATAAGCTTGGGAAGCACCTTATATTTGGCCTTGCTCTCCTTCGCTTTCCATGTTGGTACCTACATAAATGTCCTTAAAAATAGAAGGACAAGCAACGTTAGCATGGTTTGGTAACAATCCCCTCATTTCACTCAACACAACCTCTCTTTTTTCCACTCTCGGATTACCACATATCATACCCTTACTCCTCTCAACCTTTTGTCTTTCATAATCATTCAAATTGGAGTAAGTGAACACTTATCTTTACGGCTTGGGCAGAATGTACATCATGAAGTGATTTGTCCATCGGTCTTTTATAACATTAGGCCAATTTTACATATTTGGAACTTTATGTTGTGCAACCAATAGGCACCCAAGATTACATGACCATATATAAAGGTAAAAATACCGTACCACACCTCCTCATGGCAGTTAAATTAGGAGAAAACAACCTTCACCCTCTCGGTAACTGTAAACCCGTCCAAGAAATATGGAACAAGTAAAGGTTCTCGAAACATCCCCATATAGTCAACCATGGATGGAAGGATGTAGTTTCTATAGCACCTATCATTTAGCACAATGAGGAAACTCGGTATACCACAAATGATCACCTTTCCTGAGTGAACATTTCTTCTTGGATGAACATTGTAAGGCACATGGGTAACCTTCAGCTTTAGAGATGCATACCCTTTTTTTTCTCGTGGGACAACCTCCATTATAGCTAGTATAACCATTTACACCACTTTGGCCTTGATAAGAAGTACTACAAGGTGAAGAATATGAATTTTCATACTTCTAACGTGCATTCTCATCATAGCTCTCATAAGCTTTGCGAATAAAGGGGTTATACCTTACACCCATTCTAGGTTCATCTTGGGTAGTCAAAGACTCCCCACGCATACCAAATTCCTCATAAAATCCATTACAAGGCTCATCAACATCTCCATGTTCACCATAAGCACTAGGCACTACATTCATCTCACTTTATCCCTCAAAATCGTAACTCTCAAAACTATCCATGCCGTGACCATGGCTATACTTATAGCTCCCATAATTTCCATCATCATCGTAGCCATAAAATACCTCACAATAACAACAGTCTCCCATGTCGTAGTCACAATAATCTATGGCTATCAAAGACACGTTCCCCCTTATATCATCTTTGGACCTACAAAATGAACAAATAAGATTAGTAGTAGAAGCTCATCACCAACACTCGTAGGCATTCACCTTTGTGATCCTCACAATTGGAGCGATGAATACTGAAAGTTACTTATACTCCGGTAGTCAATAAGATGTCAATCCTACTTAGCAGCCAGAATAGATTCTTGTTTGATCAACTCAAGACACAAAATATAAAATTCTACTTACGAAATTGAAAAAAAAAGTTACGATGAATTATAAATGAGAAAAGCACACAAATAATGAAGACACAATGAAAACGGATTCAAAAACTAATTTACAATCTAGTAGGTGATTACTAGTTTGTCAAATAGTACTTAGAATCAATAAATGAAACTAAAGAAATAAGAAAAAAAAACTAAGAAATCTGAAATTTGAGATTCAAGGTTGTCCCATTCCTTCAAAAACAATTTGAAAAATCCTAAATCCCTAATCATAATATTTCAAAAACCAAGGTTCATGAGAGCAGTTTTGAGATACACCCAGAGGAAACCCAACATGTGAATATGTTTAGTACATGCGGGATAACTCGCTCCTCACTATATCAGTATGTTTCACATAAGAGGTAAGTTAAGATTTATTTTTTACCAACTAGACTTGAGCTAGATGCATTTAACGTTAATAGTAATATCGAAAATATCATGCATTGGGCCTTTGGACACAGAGTTGGATGGATGGACACCGTAAATTAAAAATCTGGCTAGGCCTAAATGTGATTGTATAATCATACATTATATTGATGTATTAATTATGATGAGAGACTGGTAAAATAAAAGAGGAAATATGAGTAGCTTAATACCTTTCCGCTGTAATATAGTGGAAAGTGAATATGATAACATGGAAGGGTGAAATGGGAGTTAAGTGAACTTGATTAATTCTAATGTCTTAGTGATTGTGATTTCACTAAAGAAGGGTGGCTAAGAGATGAAGTACGGTAATTTGGAGGCTAGAAATTAGCATAACCGAGGCCCGTGATTGATAAGTCAGTATAAAATAATAATAATGTGAAATAAGGAATAGAATTTCTATTATAAGAAATTAAAAAAGAATAGATAAAATGAAGGAAATGTAAGGTTGGAAGGTAGACAGGAAGAAGTATATGTTAGCATGAACCTGGGCTACTGCAGTCCATAAGGATATATGGCACATAATGGTTGGGGAATATGTATAAATATATAGATTAAGGTTATTTATTATTGAGTTGGATGGTTGTTGTAGCACTTAGACTTTCGTGGCTTTTTGCTTATTTTGTGGACTTGACATTTATGATTACTTCTAGCATGCCTTATGACTTATTGACTACATTACATTTTATTTATAGTGTGTTGTGGTATTAAGATAATATATGTCATGTACCACACCGGCCCAAATATGATTATTGTAATATGGGTCGAATACAATAATGGTATGAATATGATTATTATAAAATGGGTTAGGTATCACGCTAATATGATGTCATGTTGATGATAAAGCCGAGAAGGGTAAGAGATGATGCGAACATCTTGCATACATGCACGCATTTATATGTTCTGAATGTGATTTTATTTTATATATGTTCTAAAATGTGTTTTTGTTGTGGTAAATAATGAAAGAGGGTTTATAAATATACATTAGGTCCCTCGTGTAGATAGGGTTAGAGGTGAGATTCTACGTCCCCCTATGAGGACCGGTCATGGTATGATATGATTGGTGAAACTTATGATAATTATGGTATGTGGTATTGTGATGTATTGTTATAGAGAGTACCGAGGGAACATTGGTGGATGTAGATTAATGAGTTGTAGGTACCATAAGAATGGGTTGGTATAGGAGAAAATGGTATAGGTTGGAATAGATAGTCAAAGAACAAAGATATATGAAATGTAAGTCAAAGGACAAAGATATATGAAAATGTTAAATATAGGTAGGTCAGATATGATAAAATGTTATGTTGAGGATTCTCTAATTGGGGATTTAGAACCTAAACTTTATTTGATGTTATAATTTTTCCATATTTATTATTAAGGTTAATTGTTTCTAACCCTGGTCAACCAATGATACTTATCAGTGTGTGTAATTGTATTAAGGTTATACCTGCAATACCTCAATTTGGGTGTATAGTCATGGCATGGGTCAGTTAGAGTTTCTATAGCAATGATGTTGATCACTCAACGGTAGCTCTTACAATTTCTATTCTACATGGATGTTGTGTCGTGGATGTCCCTACCCCTTGTCTAGTGCTCTTGTACTGGTTTAGACTAAGTTTTGGGAAGTCATTTGTAGTTGTTTTCTATATTTATTTTTCATATATAACGTATAAAAACAAGTTATGGAATGAATTGATCTAAGAATCATTTTCGAACTATTGAGTTGTTATTAATGTGATAGATGACGTTGACAAAGTGAATGTTGCAGTAACTTCCACAATGGTTTAATGGTGGGATATTCAAGTTTCTCCTATCTATAGTAGGTATAGGTATGTTCCCGACATGATCCGGTAGATTGGGTCATGACAAAGATGGTATCAGAGACTAGGTTGTCGGTCTTCTAGTACAAGAGAAAATGTCGAGTAGAGTTCTGTGAATTGGTATGTTAACATCTACATCAAATCTGTAGGAAACTACAAGGCATCTAGGAATCTATCTCCTTTTCTTTTTTCCTACCATGCCATCCCAATGTCGTATCCAGAGGTTGAGTCCAATTGATATCTAATCAATTCCAATTGGTATATCAATAGTCATAATTGGAAGAGTTGGTCCCAATCGATATCTCTTAACACGGAAGGGTCAAAACCAAATGCCCAATGAATAAAGTCCACTAAGAACATCAAAAGTGGATTATTATGCATATTGATATGGTGTTAAGTGCTTATGGTGATGCGATTATGTGTTAAAAATGTGCTACATGGATTGTTTTTAATGGTGACATATGTTAATATGTTTTGTGATGCTTACACTCTCAAACATAATGTGTTGACAATGTGTGTTTGGTTGTGTGCTATGTATCCAAGCAGATCGGTGGACATAAGGAGCGAATGTGATCTCGAGAGTGCCTTCATTTCTATGACTTAAGCTATGGTTAATTTTCCCATGATTTGGAATACTACTTGACTTTTATTTGATCCCATATAACCACTAGGTGCTTGACTGTTCGTAGAACACTTTTGAGGATGGAGAATGGAGTAAGTAAGGAGGTTGATGAAAATGTAGCACTAATCATATTGGTTGTAGTTCAGCAGCAATAGTATTGTGAATTCAATCTATACCACATATAAACAAAAGGTTAGTACGCTACTAAAGCTCGCACAAAAAGAGTATATAATATGAAGGAACCTGAGAATAGGTAAGAAAAATCAAGCCATAGCTACTAGACGCAACCACTACAGCAGATCTTTTACCGCTGTAGTGGTAAGATTAAACAGCTCCACATAGAATCCTGCAGGCATTCTCCCTAGTCTTGTAATTTTACAAATATTGCGAAGCAACCCTATTTTTGAAATGATAAAATGATAGAAAATACATCCAACACACATTATAAACAATGACAATTATTATTAAGGGGGTGAAAGGTAAAACGTCATAAATTATGAAAAAAATAAAAAGAGTATTATTTGTTGCATGTCCCAAATAGGGGAAAACCCAAATCCAAATACTTAAAGCATAAAGAGGGGAGGGAGAGAATAGCTAGTGGCACTATCTCCGAGACTCGAGGCATCTGAAACCTCCTCCTCAATGACACTAAGAAAGGAAAACTCCTCGGCATCCTTCTTGGTCATCTTCAACAACTTCATCTAGGGAAACATACGTAAGACCAGGCAAAATCCTAAGCTTAATTCGGTCTTTTAGGCTTGTCAAGGGGGTCCCAGACTTAGATTATTTTAACTTAGTACTCAGACTTAGTGTCATTTTAGCATACGAAGGTTGGAAATCATATTTCACAATCTTTACATCCATAAAATATTGATGCTTAGGTTTATTCATGATCATGAATGTTCGTAGGTGTTTTTGGACAAGTTTTAGATTTTTTGGACTTCGTTTGAAGCTCCTTTGAAATATTAAAATAGTGGATCAACGCGCTCTTGGCGTGCCGCATCGACTATAGCATTGATTAATATTTTCTCCAGCTATCAGCATCCAATTCCAGTGAATCAATGCGAACATGACGCAACGCATTGGCTATCGCATCGATGGCATCGACGCGCCGTGTCGACCTGCGCGTTGGTAGCCCAGTTTTCAGTCATTAATAGACCGGATTCTTTAGGGTATTTGGGTCTTTTCCCCCACGTCCTTCAGCCCCTAAAACACGAAATTAATCACCTTGGAAAGCAATTAAACTCATCTTTTTTCAAAATTGCTCAAGAACAGAACCCTAGGTGCTCAAGTTTCAAATCAAGAACTCAAGATTCAACCATAAACTTTTAGAAATTTCTTAACTAAGGTATGTGAAGTGTTCATCCAAGGGTTCCTTCCACCCTTGGAGTCCAAGAATCTCTTTTGAAACTTCAAGTAGTTGGTTTTACGATTTCCATGGTTGGAATTAAAGTGTATTCATGATTGATGTTTGAGTTTGGTTACTAATACATGTTTTATTACATGTTTCATGTGTAATTGATTTTCATGTGCGTAAATCCATGTTAAACCCTTGAATTGTGATATTTGGAATTCAATCATGATACCCACTTCTAGTTCAAATTTATGTGCATATATTATGCTCACCAAGTGCTTGATGAATTGTTCATGTGAATTATTAAGAGAATGAAATCATGTCAAGATAGCCTATGTGCAAGTTGTATCAAGCAAGTGTTTGTTAAAATGACTCAATGAATAAAGAATGATCAAATATTTAGTTTACATATTTCAAGTTATGTCATGTATCTTATTTTATGCTATCGAGTCCTGGGATACTTGTACCCAATAATTTAGTTGTATCAGTCACGTCACGATCAGTAGTACTCTCAGTCAGTTACAGAACTCAAAAAAACTAAGTAGATTCAGTAGTAGTTCAGTCTAACCCAGTATTCAGTTCAGACCTCAGTAAACTCTATCTGTTAACCGAATTCAATAGAATTTCATCAGTTAACAAAACTTAGTGAACTCAATTCGATTCAACTAAACATAATCTCAGTAACCGTTCAGTCCATCCTAGTACAGACTAGAAATCATCTCAGGGTCTATTTTGGTTGGGAGTAGGATTCAAAATTGAGTTAACCCATGGATGAGGGCATTCCTGTCAGCTAAGGGTTTGACCCTTAGCAGCAATCCCTGCTTTAATGAACTACATAGCTACCGTAGGTTAAGGTACCAAACATTATGAGGGTTGATACTTCTCATCCGAGTTATTCTACCAGCGAGGGTTGACGAAAGAGCTTTCAGTCAGAGAGGGTTAACTCATAGTTTATCTCTACCTGTGGCATGGTATTGATAACCTTCTAACTGGGGTTACAGGTTGGACCCCAATCAGTTTAGAGAGGGGCATGTCGGTTAGATGATTTCCTCCCACAGTCTTATTTTCAGTCTCAGAATAGAATTCATTTCAGCTCTACAGGTTCAGGACTATCAGATATAGACACCCAACTCAGCTCATTATGAAATTCAGTATAGATTCTCAGAATTCAGAACTTTTAGATACAGTCATCCAGTTATCCATAGTACAGTATCAGTTATCCAGTAAATTAGTTGATCGGTATTCAGACTCAGTGTTCAGTGTTATCATGATTTTAGTTACGGTATACATATTCATACATGTACTCTCATTTAGTCATACTCATACAATTCAGATAATATTGTTCATGCATATGAGCCCATGCATTTCAGCCTACCTCAGTGAGCATACCAGTACATTTAAAGTACTGACGCATGCTTTTATTTTGTGCTATGATGTCTTATAACATAGGTTTTAATGCACGAGCTCCAGAGCACCCTTAGTAGACTAGACTTTCAGCATTCAACGTAGTGGTGAGTCCTCTTAGTTTAAGGACATAATTACTACTTACAGTATTTTAGTTTATGTCAGTAGACAGAGTTAGTTGGGGACTTGTCCCATCAACTCCATAGTTCAGACAGTTAGAGGTTTCCCTGACTAGAGTGTTTCAGATAGTTATTCAGATTTCAGTACTTTGTTCAGTTTTGGTATATAATACCACATTCAGTATTATTTTCAGATCAAACCTTATGGCATATTTCTGCCTAATTCTGTATATTATTCAGTATTATTATTTAGTTATTGCAGCAGGTACTAGTTATGGACTAGCTTGTGGTCTCTCGGGATTACGAGCATCGTGTAGGGTTTGGGGTACAGAATCAGGGCATTACAAACTTGGTATCAGAGCCTAAGGTTCAATAAAGTCCTAAGAAGTCTGGAAGTCGCATCTAGTAGAATCTTGTACATGAGTGTGTTACGCGCCATACTTATGGACAGGAGGATATGCTATATTTTAGGAACAATTTCCCTTCTATCAGTATTTATGTCATGTGAGCGAGTATGAGCTTCAGTTATACTCTTTATCTAAACCTAGCTTTTCTTTCATTTACAGAATATGCCTCCAAAGAAGACTCAGGGCAGAGGAATGAGAGATCAGTCAGCCCCTCAGCCCATCCATCCAGATTCTTTGGGTGAGAATGTCTCCCACACAAAGTTCAGAGCAGCTTTCACCACCCTAGCTCATTCTGTGGCAGCCCAGAATGAACGCCCAGCTGCGATTCCGACCAACCCAGTCGCCAATACTGCTGCTGCCAGGATTTGGGACTTCACCCGAATAAACCATTCGTCTTTCATAGGGTCTAAGTCAGATGAGGACCCTCAGGAATTTCTTGATTAGGTGCAGAAGGTTACTGATATCATGGGGGTTACTGCTTTTGAGAGCGTTGAGTTGGCCGCATATCAGTTACAGTATGTGGTTCACTCATGGTTCAAACAATAGAAGACAAAAAGGGCCAAAGATGCAGGGCCCATAGGATGGGAAACGTTTGCATTTGCTTTTCTGGATAGGTTCTTTCTGCGAAAGTTGAGGGAAGCGAAGGTTTTGGAGTTTATAAACCTGAAGTAGGGCAATATGACAATGTAAGAGTATTCTCTCAAGTTTACTTAGTTAGTCAGATATACCCCGTATGTTGTAACAGATAGCAAAGCAAAGATGAGTAAGTTTGTGTCAGGAGTGTCTAGCAGCGTAATCAAGAAGCGTATGACCACAATGCTTATTAAGAAGACGGACATAGACAGGCTCATGGTCCATTCTCAAAAGATAGAGAAGGCCAAGAATAAAGAGAAATAGAGAGAGAATAAGAGAGCAAGAACAAGTAGTTTCAGTTTTGCTCAGCCTAAGTCAAAGGGTAGGAATCATTCTCAGTCCTGCCCGAAGTCCTCAGTTCCAGCTCCTTCCTCAGCCGGTGCTCCAGATCCAAAATTCATAGATGGCAACTGAGACAGGGCATCATCAGCTCAGAGTCGGGGAATGTGACATCCCAAAAATAGCTTTCAGAACTCGGTATGGTCACTTTGAATTCCTAGTCATGTCCTTTGGTCTTACCAATGCCCCAACAGCTTTCATGGACTTGATGAATCGTGTGTTCAAGCAGTACTTGGACATGTTCATCATAGTCTTCATATATGATATCCTTGTTTACTCCCGTAGTGAACATGATCATGCAGACCATCTCAGAATAGTATTACAGACCCTCAGAAATCATCAGTTATTCGCCAAGTTTAGCAAGTGTAAATTTTGGATAAGGTCAGTAGCATTCCTTGGCCATATCATTTTCGGTGATGGCATTAGATTTGATCCCCAAAAGACCGAAGCAGTAAGGAACTGGCCCAAACCCATTTCTCCATTAGATATCAGGAGTTTCTTGGGCTTGGCCATCTATTACCGATGGTTTGTTGAGGGTTTTTTGTCTATTACATCCCCTATATCCAGATTGACTCAGAAAAAAGGTCAAATTCTAGTGGTCAGAATCCTGTGAGAAGAGTTTTTAGGAGTTGAAGACTCGACTCACAACAGCTCCTATTTTGACCCTACCAGATGATTCCGATGGCTTTGTTGTGTATTATGACACCTCTAGAGTTGGATTGGGTTATTTTCTTATGCAGAGAGGTAAGGTTATAGCCTATGCCTCTAGACAGCTTAAGCCCCATGAGAAAAATTACCCTACTCATGATCTTGAGTTAGCAGTTGTAGTCTTTGCCTTAAAGATTTGGAGGCATTACTTATATGGTGTTAACATTGGTATGTTCACTGATCATAAGAGCCTGCAGTATGTGTTCTCTCAGAAATACCTCAACCTCCGTTAGAGAAGGTGGTTAGAATTGTTAAAAGATTATGATATGAGTATCCTGTATCATCCAGGCAAGGACAATGTAGTGGTCGACGCTCTCAGTAGAATGTCTATTGGTAGTGTTGCCCATGTTGAGAACAGTAAGAAGAAGTTAGCTCAAGAAGTTTATCAGTTAGCTCGACTAGGTGTTCGCTTAATCGATTCAACAGAAGGTAGTGTGTGTGTACAGAGTAGCACAGAATCATCCCTAATTTTTGAAGTAAAGGAAAAACAGTATAGGCATCCCAGCCTAGTCCAGTTGAAGGAATCAGTCAGAAATCAGAAAGTAGAGGTTTTCTCCCAAGGGGGAGATAGTGTATTGCGTTGTCAGGGTCGTCTGTGTGTGCCAGGTATAGATGAATTGAGGCAGAAAATTCTTGCAGAAGTGTATGGTGTGTGCTACTTTATTCATCGAGGGGCCACCAAGATGTACCATAATTTGTGGGAGATCTATTGGTGGAGTGGGATGAAAAGAGACATCGCAGAGTTTGTGGCTAAGTCTCAATATGTCAGCAGGTTAAGATTGAGAATCAGAAGCTTAGTGGGTCCATACAGGAGTTCAGTATTCCCACCTGGAAATGGGAAGAAGTGAACTTGAACTTTGTGATGGGTTTGCCTCGTACTCGTCGTCAGCATAATTCAGTTTGGGTCATTATAGATAGAATGACCAAATCAGCTCATTTTCTTCTAGTTTATACCTCTTATTCAGTTTAGGATTACGCCAAACTCTATATCAGGGAGTTGGTCAGATTGCATGGTATTTCATTGTCTATTATCTCAGATTGAGGTACCCAATTCACCTCTCATTTCTGGATAGCATTCCAAAAGAGTCTTGGTACCAGAGTTCATCTCAGTACATCCTTTCATCCTCAGACAGATGGTCAAGCAGAAAGAACCATTCAGACCTTAGAATATATATTGGGAGCATGTGTGATAAACTTTAAAGGCAATTGGGATGGCCACTTACCTTTGATTGAATTCGTAAATAACAACAGTTATCACTCCAGTATTCAAATGGCTCCATTTAAGATGCTTTATGAAAGGAGGTGTAGATCTCTCATTGGTTGGTTTAAAATGGGTGAGGCCATAGTGGTAGGGCCTGACTTGTTGTTTGATGCCTTAGAGAAGGTCCAGTTAATTAGGGAAAGGCTTAAGACAGCTTAGAGCCAGCAGAAATCATACAAAGATATGCGCAGAAAGGATCTTGAGTTCGAGATTGGTGACCAGGTGTACTTAAAGATCACTCCTATGAAAGGAGTGAAGTGTTTTAGCAAGAAGGGGAAACTCAGTCCTCGATATGTCGGTCCTTACCAAATCCTCAGCCATTTTGGAAAGGTAGCTTACGAGCTTGAGTTACCTTCAGATTTATCTTCAGTTCACCCAGTGTTTCATGTCTCCATGCTAAAGAAATGCATAGGTAACCCAGCAGTCGTAGTCCCTATGAGGGTATAGATATTCAAAACAACCTCTCTTACGAAGAGATCCTAGTTAAAATCCTTGACTATCAGATTCACAGACTAAGAACAAAGAAGTTCCTCTAGTCAAAGTTCTTTGGCGGAATCAGTCCATTGAGGGAGCTACTTGGGAAGCAGAAATAGACATGCGAACCAAGTATCCTCATCTATTCTCTGCTAATCCAGACTTAACTCAAGGTAATAATTTTCCTTAAGCTTATTCAGTTCCATGTTCAGATTTTAGTTACAAACCTGGTATTAGTTACCATTGCATGTTTAATATTACGTTCATGAGCTAGTTCAGTCACGTATCCATGCATCAGATATGCACGTTTAGTATATAGATTCAGTTTATCAGAAATCCTAGTCATGCATTCATGAATCATGTTCAGCTATATCTATGCATCAGATATGCATGTTCAGTATGATAATTCAGAGTACCAATAATATCAGTCATATAGTCATGTTCCAGATGTTCATGTCCTGTAAGTAAGTCAGTCTCTCAGTATTCTCAGTCTCAGCAGTCCTATTCGAGGACAAATATTCCAAGGGGGAGATAATGTAAGACCCCAAAAAATCCTAAGCTTAATTCGATCTTTTAGGCTTGTCAAGTGGGTCCCAGACTTAGAATATTTTAATTAGGTACTCAGACTTAGTGTCATTTTCGCCTACGAAGGTTGGCAATCTTATTTCGCAACCTTTACTTCCATAAAATATTGATGTTTAGGTTGATTCATGATTAGGAATATCCGTAGGTGTTTCTAGATAAGTTTTGGATTTTTTGGACTTCGTTTGAAGCTCCTTTGGAATCTTAAAATAGAGAATCAGCCGCATCGACCATCGTATTGATTAATATTTTCCCCAGTTACCAGCGTCCGATTCCAATGAATCAACACAAATATGGCGCGACGCATTGGCTATCGCATTGATGGAATCAACGAGTTGGTAGCTCAGTTTTCAATCATTAAAAGACCACATTCTTGGGGGTATTTGGGTCTCTTTCCCACATCCTTCAGCCCCCAAAATATGAAATTAATCACCTTGGAAAGCAATTAAACTCATATTTTCTCAAAATTGCTCAAGAACAAAACCCTAGGTGCTCAAGTTTCAAATCAAGAACTCAAGATTCAACCATAAACTTTCAGAAATTTCTTAACTAAGGTATGTGAAGTGTTTATCCAAGGGTTCCTTCTACCCTTGGAGTTCATGAATCTCTTTTGAAACTTCAAGTAATTGATTTTATGATTTTCATGGTTGGAATTAAAGTATATTCATGATTGATGTTTGGATTTGGTTCCTAATACATGTTTTATTACATGTTTCATGTGTAATTGATTTACATGTGTGTAAATCCATGTTAAACCCTTGAATTGTGAGATTTGGAATTCAATCATGATACCCACTTGTTGTTCAAAGTTCTGTGCATATATTATGCTCACCAAGTGCTTGATGAATTGTTCATGTGAATTATTAAGAGAATGAAATCATGTCAAGATAGCCTATGCGCAAGTTGTATCAAGCAAGTGTTTGTTAAAATGCCTCAATGAATGAAGAATGATCAAATGTTTAGTTTACATGTCTCAAGTTATGCCATGTCTCTTATTTCATGCTATCGAGTCCTGGGGGTACTTGTACCCGATAATTTAGCTGATTACCTAGAGCCATGGTTAGTCATAGAACAGTATCAGTCATGTCACAATCAGTAGTACTCTCAGTTAGTTACAGAACTCAGGAAAACTCAGTAGATTCAGCAGTAGTTCAGTGTAACCCAGTATTCAATTTAGACCTCAATAAACTCTATCAGTTAACTAAATTCAGTAGAATTCCATCAGTCAACGAAACTCAGTGAACTCAGTTTGGTTTAACTAAATAGTAATCTCAGTAATCGTTCAGTCCAGCCTAGTACAGACTAGAAATCAACTCAAGTTCTATTTTAATTGGGAGTAGGATTCAGCATCGAGTTAACCCAGGGATGAGGGCATTTCTGTCAGCTAAGGGTTTGACCTTTAGCAGCAATCCCTGCGTTACAGAACTACATAGCCAGCATAGGTTGAGGTATCTTCCTACCAAACATTAAGGGTTGATAGTTCTCGTTTAAGTTATCCTACCAGCGAGGGTTGATAAAAGAGCTTCCTGTCAGAGAGAGTTAACTCACAATTTGTCTCTACCCGTGGCATGGTATTGACACCCTTCTAACTGGGTTACAAGTTGGACCCCAATCAGTTTAGAGAGGGTCATATCGGTTAGATGATTTTCTCTCATAGTCTCAGTTTTAGTCTCAGTCTCAGAATAGAACTCAGTTCAGTTCTACAGGTTCAGGACTATCAGATATAGTCACTCAACTCAGCTCAGTACGAAACTCAGTATAGTTCCTCAAAATTTAGAACTGTCAGATACAGTCATCCAGTTATCCATAGTACAGTATCAGTTATCCAGTAAATTAGTTGATCAGTATTCAGACTCAGTGTTCAGTGTTATCACGATTTTAGTTACGTTATACGTATTCATGCATGTACTCTCATTCAGTCATACTCATGCTATTCAGGTAGTATTGTTCATGCATATGAGCCCATGCATTTAAGACTACCTCACTGAGTATACCAGTACATTCAAAGTACTAACACATTATTTTCTTTTGTGATATGATGTCTTATATCATAGGTCTTGATGCACCGGCTCCAGAGCACCCTCAATAGACTAGACTTTTAGCATTTAGTGTAGTGGTGAGTCCTCTTAGTTCGAGGACATGATTACTACTTATAGTATTTTAATTTATGTCAGTAGATGGAGTTAGTTGGGGACTTGTCCCATCAACTCCACAGTTTAGACAGTTAGAGGCTTCCCAGAATAGAGTGTTTTCAGATAATTATTCAGATTTCAGTACTTTGTTCAGTTTTGGTATTTAATACCGCATTCAGTATTATTCAGTATTATTTTCAGACCGAATCTTATGTCATGTTTCCTCCTAATTCCACATATTGTTTAGTATTATTGTTTAGTTATTGTAGTAGGTACCAGTCATGGGTTAGCTTGTGGTCCCTCAAGATTACAAGCACCGTGTAGAGTTCGGGGTACAGACTCAGGGCATTATAATATACAACAAAATATTTCTCAGACCGTCTTTCATATTCTCACAAGCATGTGGTCATAGGAGTGACATTCTTTTTTTTTCATTCAACTCTCCTCGAATCTCTACATAAGCTCGGGCCTATTCAAATGGGGCAATGGAGCTTGAAGAATCCAATTCAGAAAGGGACAGGTGAGACCTATCTAGGAAGATCCAAACTGCATTAAGATTAACCTCCCAACTACTAAGAGATGCAAGGGCTGGAGAGAAGGAGAACTCGACCCCCCAATCCCACCAGCCTAACTACTATTAACCTCTGCCCCCACCTTTATATATTTCTTACTCCCTCCTCAAATACCCCTACCCACAATGGGTTATGTGTCACCTCATAGTCATCCATAATGCCTTGAATCTCCTGAGGCATATTCATCATGTTATAAAGTGCGGTAACCAATTAAGGCAGAAAGAGATCATTTTTCAACCACTCTTAAATGTAAACGTGTCGCCATTCATTACAATATGCACCCCTCTCCCCCTTCCCCTAACTTTTACTCCAATCCCTGCAAGAGTGTATGCCACCATCATGGCCTAGTGAAAGGTCATATCTGTAATGTTACCCGCGGGGCGCATTCTCCAGGACACCAATTGTAACTACACCCTTGCCTCAGTTAATAAATAAGTGCTCTTTGTCCCTTTGACACTAGACCATTTTACCTCGACAGCTCGTCCTTCTAATGCCAAGACCTAGACCGTCCACTCTATGTTTGATGCCTAAATTCTTACCTTAAAGAAAGTATTGGAAGGGTTGAAACACCCAAGGTATCATTGATGGTAGACACATCTACTGAGACCTTCTTATCTCAAACATGAACAGTGTGGAGAGATACCAACTAGTCCATAGTCAGGAGGTTGGTATAAAACTTCTGAACAACCTTCAGGTTGTGCTGACGAGCTAATTCAAATAATATCTCCCACCCGTAAGCTTTTAATCGGTCGTAAAACCCTGGAAAATCCTCCTCCACATCCCTCATCATCATTCCTAGCTTTTAAAGGAAATTCTTAAAATATGATCCCTTCCCATAACAGTTTTGATATTCGGTGTTGGAAAATCTATGGTAGTAGGCTGTTGGGGCATAATGCTCTCGTAAAAGTCACTAAAAACTAGCTTAGAACCATATCAGAATGTTAAAGTAGAAAAGAAAAACTTAAAAGTTCAGAAAATGCAAAACTTGGGGGGTTTCTATTTAGTACCGCAACAACGGTTAATTAACCATTCCAGCAGTACCGCTTCAGCGAAACCTACCGTTGTTGCGATACCTCTGCACAAAAGTTACCGCTATAGAAGTTTGTCATCTTCAACCCATTAACCCCCCTCCCATAGACGTTTTTCAACTTTTCCCCATAATTTGAAAATGAAGTACGGATCAGACTTGAAAAGTTAGTTTGAAATACTTGAAACCCAACTCAAATTGAAAAAAAACATTGGATAAGATAACCCTTAATCTTTCACCCCTCCCATGGTCAAAATCTACCATGAACTATGTTAATATTTCATCTCAAATGTTGTAGGAACATTAAAAACTTAAGAGAACTTAGCATGATAACCAATATGTTCACATCACCACCCAAATTCAAATTCAACAAGTTACACTCAAAACCAATCAAATTCTCTCTATTCTAACGTAATTCTATGATTCTATAATAAGAAATACATAAACTAAGTAGCAAAAATGAAGAAATTACCTTGAGTTTGTTATCAGAGAGGGATTTCATAGAGAGAGTTTTAAGAGAAGAGAATGAAAATGGGGGAAAATAAAAATTTTCCCCCCATATGATTGCCACAAACTATTATTGTGGTTGGATTACCGCTGCAACGGTAGTAAAACTCTTTCTAAACCAATTTCATTCCGACTTTTAATGTGTTGT
The DNA here is from genome assembly GCF_002878395.1 of Capsicum annuum. Lineage (NCBI taxonomy): Eukaryota > Viridiplantae > Streptophyta > Magnoliopsida > Solanales > Solanaceae > Capsicum > Capsicum annuum. Next base: position 130,603,158 of record NC_061118.1, read on the forward strand.
GGTGTCATACCATGTTGAGGTAATCCTGATTGGAAGTTATCCTATGAATTAATGGTGTACATCAAATTAGGGGAAAACATAGGAATAATCATCATGCCTAAATTAGGCGATACTTTAGTAGTGGTGCATCGGGGATCAGATATGTATAATGAGTTGGTATATATTGAAATAATTCCCCTAATATATTTTTGTATAAATATCCATCAAGTACTCATGAATTGACCAGACCTCACCCTAGGACCATTTGAGGATGAACGTGGGTAGATTGGCATCTAATGTAACGATCCAAATCGATGTTATATGTAAAAATGTGCCAAAAATAATTTATAATAAATAATAGGCTCAAAATAGATTGAGAAAAATTTATATTAGAGAGAAAGATAAAGTCTAAAGGATAGGACTAAGAGACCCAATTATGGACTAGGATGGACTACCAGTAACCACTGCCATGGTCGGATAACCGTTGCAGCATTAAAAAGTAGTAACCCAGTCGAGAGACTTTTAAAAACTCTTTTTCTTTTTATTTTCCTAGGTAGACCTTCCTCCAAAAACACTTTAAAACCCCTAACTCCCCAACCATGATATTTCAAAGGACAAGGTACATGAGAGAGGTTTCGAGACTCACCTGGAGGAAACCCAACATGGAAATATATTTAGCACATGCGCGATAACTCACTCCTCTTCGTAGCAGTATGTTTCACCTTAGAGGTAAGTTAAGATTTATTTTATAGCAACTAGACTTGTGTTAGATGCATTTAATATTAATGGTAATATCGAAAATATCATGCATTAGGCCTTCGGGCCCGGAGTTGGATGGATTTACACCTTAAAAATTGTTAGGTCTAAATATGCATTAGGCCTTCGGTCACGGAGTTGGATGGATGTACACCTTAAAAATGGTTAGGTCTAAATATGATTGTATAACCGTACGTTATGTTGGTGTATCAATCGTGATGAGAGATGGATAAAATGATAGAGTGGATGTGAGTATCTTAATACCTTCGGGCTTGAATATAGTGAAAAGTGAACACAATAACATGAAAGGTTAATAGGAGAGTTAAGAAAACTTGATTAATCCTAATGTCTTAATGATTGAATTTCACTAAAGTGGTTTGGCTAAGATTAAGTACTATAAGTTGGGGGCTGGAAATTAGCATAGGCAATCCCCGTGATTGATGGATGAGCATAAAAGAATAATAATGTTAAATAAGGAATAGAATTTTCATTATGAAAAATTAGAGAAGAATAGAGGATAATGAGGAAATTGTGAAGTTGGGATGAGACAGAAAGAAAGTGTATGCTAGCATGAACTTGGGCTACAACAATCCGTAAGTACGTATGACACTTGATGGTTGGGGAATATGTATATACATATTGATTAAGATTATTGATCAAATGAGTTAGATGGTTTTTGTAGCACTTAGACTTTCTTGGCGTTGAGCTTGGTTTGTAGACTTGGCAGCTATGATTGCTTCTAGCATATCTTGTGACTTATTGAATGCATTGTATTTTATTTGCACTGTGTTGAGATATTGAGATGATATGGGTTGGGTATCACATTAGTGCGAATATGATTATTGTGATATGGGTCGGGTACCATGCTGGTATAGATATGATTATTGTGATATGGGTCGGGTACTATACCGATATAGATATAATTATTATGATATAGATCGGGTACCATACCGGTACAATATTATGTTGATGATGAGACTGAGAAGGGTCAGAGATGATGTACACATCTTGAATACATACATTCATTTATTTGTTCTGAATGTGATTCTATTCTATATATGTTCTTATACATGTTTTTATTGTGGTAAATGATGAAATAAGGTTGATAAATGTACATTAGGTCCCTTATATGGATGGGGTTAGAGGTGATATTCTACGGTCCCCTGTGTGGATCGATTATGGTATGATATGATTGGTGGAACTTATGATAATTATGATATATGGTACAGTGATGTCTTGCGATAGAGATTACCGAGAGGACATGGGTGGATGTAGATTAAATAATTATAGGTACCATAAGAATAAGTTGGTATTGGAGAAAAAGGTATAGGTTCGAATAGGTAGTCAAAGAACAAAGATATACAAAATATAAGTCATAAAACAAAGATATACAAAATGTTAAATGACAGGTTGGTCACAGAGATGCTAAAATGATATGTTGAGGATTCGCTAATTGCGTATTTAGAATCAAAAATTTATTAATATTAATTATTTCTAACCCTAGTCGGCCGATGATGTTTATCAGTACGTGTGGTTGTACTAAGCTACACTTACTATACCTCCACTTGGGGATATACTCATGGTGTAGGTCAGTTGGAGTTTCTATAGCAACGATGTTGATCACTCAGCATCAGCTTCTACTATTTCTATTCTGCATGGATGTTATATCATAAATGTCCCTACCCCTTGTCTAGTGCTCTTGTACTGGTTTAGACTATGTTTTAGGAAGTCACTTGTAGTTGTTTTCTGTATTTATTTTTCGTGTCTGGTTTATTAAAAACAAGTTATGTAATGAATTAATTTAAGAATCATTTTTGAATTGTTGAGTTGTTATTAATGTGATAAACAATAATGATAAAGTGAATACTACAGTAACTTCCGGAATGGTTTAATGGTGGATTATTCAGGGCTCTCCTATCTGAAGTAGGTGTAGGTAGGTGCTCGACACGATCCGGTGGATTGGATCGTGACATCCCCAAACTTAGCAGTGGGTACCACATAGATTGAATTACTTCATAGAAGCGGAGGATATGCTCAGGGGCAACGTTGCCAATTCAGAAGTTTCTTCACAGGAACAGGTCACGTTACTATCGCCCAAATACACAAAAGTAGAGACTTCGCCACATTGTCGAAGCGGCCCCTTCCCAACGAGGCGTCTTCGCAGGAACGCAAAATGCCCAGGCTGCACAATCAATCTCTCAAACAGTCCAACTCTCTTAATCGATCCTCAAAATTCATTTGGGACCGATAGAAGCAAATCAAATATGTAGGTAGTCTATAAAACACGATATGTATATATTGGAACCATCAAATCACCGATTTTAGGTCGTCTTGACCAAATGTTAACCGTGGTCAACCTTGACTTCCTTAAAACTCAAAGATTTAACTAATGACCCGATCACTGTCCAATGCATCAAGATCAATATAAACCATCCAACTTGATTAAAAAAAAAACACCTTTCGGACCTAATGGAACTGTCAGGATTTGAATTTGAATTCGAGATTGTTAGCCTAGCATGTTAACTTTGTGGAACTTTTCAAATTTCAATCCTTCAAAACTGAAAATCCTATCCAATATCCATTTGATCACCTTGGGAATCATATCATTCATCCAAGCAATTCCCAAATGATATACACAAGCTAGAGAAGGATCAAAACAAGGAAAATACACAGAAATCTCTGAACGGCCGTCAAGGTTGTTACACTTAAGTCATCCAACAGTAAATCAGTGTCACTAGAATTTCAAAAACAATAAAAGAAGAAAAGGGAAGTTATTACTTCATCATTCCCCTAAAACGAATCTAAATATATACAAACAGACGAAATTCAATCAGTTTCACAAAAACAGGAAATCGACATACATAGACTAAAATATTCAAAATGGATACATAGCATTTGGTAATTAGCAGCAACAGCAGCACCAAGTTATCAGAATGAAATCAAACTAAACCTAACTTACATTAAAGTACTACTGCTAGTTAGTTAAAAAAGGTTTCACAAATCTCTGAGAAAACCTCAAAAATAATATTGTGAAAAGAAGGTGAATTCAATGATAAAAAACAATGCAAAAGCCTTTGAAGATCCTTAATTCCAAATATTTGTTTTTCTACTATCATCTCCAGCATTGATGTTCTGAAATCACTATATGGATCACTTGTATTCTTCTCTACTGCAATGCTCTCTTCAATTCTTCCATCAACTACAATTGTAAACTTGCCCATTTCATCAGAGTTAATTGATCTCAACTTCTTGATTATCCGATGAGATTTAGTGGTTCTCCTGCGAGTATCGCTAGTGCACTCATTGTAATAATCAAAGTTCTCCACCGGTATGATTTTTCGGTGAGTTCTTCCACCTGATCTTGTCTGCTTTTCAGCTGTTCTCCGGGCAGTTTTGCTGGTTGTTGTTCTGTTTTGCTCTGTTTTTGAGGTAGGAAAATAATAATCGTTTATTGATTTGAGCTGTTTTAACTCGTTTAAATTTGATCCAACTCGCTTATTTGTCATCTCTTCGATCAGTGTTGTTGAAATAGAATTCATCGACAATTCAGAAGAAGAACGACTCATTACAGAACTTGCTTGATTGTACTTTTTCCGATAAGTACCAGCTGTTTTCCTGGCAGACCTGCTGACTTTTCCTCTGTTTTGTTCTGTTCTTGAGGCTGCAAAATCAAGCCCATTTATTGATTTAACCCATTTTGACTCGTTTAAATTTGACTCAGCCCGCCCATTCGCCCTGTTTTCGCTCAGTGCTGTTGAAACAGAATTCGCTGACAATTCAGAAGAACAACGACTCGTTTCCCAACTCTTCTGATTGTATTTTTTCCGGCGAAACGACTCGGAAAAATAACCAGAAGACAAGCTGAAAATTGCATCTTCTGTTTCACCATCTTCTCCTTCACTACTGAACCACCCACTATTTGATGAACAACTCTTCACCAAATTTGACTCTTTATTGGATCTATGAGTTTTAGAACCCTTTGAAACTTTCATAGTATTGTTTTTTGTTTTGGATTCTTGAGTTTTGATTGAAGAATGGGTTCTTGAAGAAGCCCCAACAACGTTGTTATTATGGAGAAATTTGGAATTTTTGGAGATTATGAATGAGTTCTCAACAACATCGGGTATATTTCTGAACTGACAAGAAGTGAAAGAGGAAGGGAACAAACGAGAGAATTTGTGTACAATATGATTCTCCATGCTCTAATAATTCAAAAAACTGTCCTGATCTGCATGCATATTTATAGTATGTAGAAAATTGTACTAGTGGTATAGTTTAATACTTATACTGAATATTAAATAATAATGAAGATTCATAGGGGATGGGACTAAGGAAATAAATAGTACTATAAAAAAGCAATATCAATAGATACGACTTCTCACTATTTTCTCTTTATTGGTGATACATGACATAGTCTAAATTAAATGAGTAAGATTTAATTATTCTAAAATAAATTTATAACCATAATTTAGATAATAAATACATTATATATTTAGTTTTAAAAAATATTGTAATCCCACAATCTTAACAACAAAAACAGATAATTATAACTCGGAAGATAGTGAAACATATACAGAAATTTTAGAAAACATAGGAAAACTAGAAATTAATGAAAAACAAGAAGTAATTAATAAAGAAAATCTAGAACTAATAAATACAGAAGTAAATACTCTAGATAAAAATATAATACCTACTACATCAGAAATAAGAAAACCAACCTATAATTATAAAAGTAAGTTTAAAAGATATAATCCAAAAGATGAATATAATAAATGGATACCAAAATAAATAATTAATTACAACTTTTTAGATTTAGACTGTGTAATAGACATAAATAAAACAATACAACTATGGGTAGGATACATGTCAAAATAATTATTAGATAATAAAATAGATACAACAACCACGCCAGAATATATAGAAAAGATATTAATAGGAACAGTAAAATTATGGTGTTTAACCCTAGCCGAAGCAAGTAAAAAAGTATTAAGATCTGATAACAAAATAGAAGGAACATCAACAACTATTAAATACTACCAACAAAAATATTGAAAAAATATGAAATAGTTATAAGAGATGAATTTAGCAGTGTAACAACAGAAGAAGAAGAGCAAAATAAAGAAAAAGATATAAATAGAAATTTAATGTTAAAACTAGCAATATGTAATATGTGCTATATAGATGAGTATATGTGCGCATTTAAAGAATATTATTATAAAGGAACATATAATATAGAAGAAAGTAAAGAAATAAGAAGATTATATTTTAGTAAATTACCCGAACCATTTAGCTCAAAAATAATAAAGAGTTGGGAAGAAGTAAAAACAGTAGATACCCTAGGAGCAAGAATAAAATTTTTACAACAATGGTATAGAAATCTATGTGAAAAATATAGAGAAGAAATAAAAATAGAAAAAACATTAATAAAAAATTTAGCATGTTGCAAAGATAAAATAGCACCTCAATTTGGATGTGAAGATAGTATATTTGAAATTTCAGAGAATGAACCAGATAGTGAATTAGATGAATCAAATAACTGAAGAAGATATAAAAATGAACCAAATAACTGAAGAAGATATAAAAATAATAACAAAGAAAGAATATTTAAATGAAGAAGGAACATATCAAAAAATAATATTTGACAGTAATATATTTGACGAAATAAAAAGAAAAGAGTTAGACCTAAGTGTAGAAAAAATATTTAAAATACCAACAATAAAAAATATATTTAGTAGAAAAAAGTAAGAATACTACGTAGTAAGCCAAAAAGAACATGTAATAGACTGTAGATATGCAAAAGCAAGAGCTAGTATACCACTAGTAACAAAAAGAATAATTAATAAAGAAATAAACAATATAAAAAGTAAAGACCCAATAAAATATGTACACATTGGAGGAACAGAGATATTAATAAACGCATGTTTTAGAGAAGGAATAGATACACCAATAGAATTATATTTAGCAAGTGATAGAATTATAAAACTTATAGAAAAAACTATAATAACAGCCATAAAAGGAAATTTAATATACCAAAAAATTAAATTTATAATAACTGTGAATCATTCAGTAGCAATAACAGATAAAAATATAGATAAATCATTAGTATTATATTGGAAAATATTAGGAATAGAACTAACCCCAGGAAGTAAAATATTTACAGCAAGATGTAAAAATCTATATGTATTAACAACAAAACATAAAATAACAGGAAAAAATAAAATTAATAAAATACAAATAGAAAGTCTTTTTGAACAATTTATAAAAAAAAAATTGATAATAATGATTATAGTTACAAAAATATAAACATAGAAGGAGATTTAGAAATAATAAATGATAGAATAAGTACATCAAAAAGAATAGCTCATGAAAAACCATAATCATCAAGCTCATCAAAAAGAACAAGTTATGAAACAACTTCAACAGTTAATTCAAATCAATATTACATAACAGAAACAATAAATGAAAAAAAATATTTAATACTCTTAAACACAGGACAAGAAGAAAATTATATAGCAAAACATCTAGTAAAAAATGAAGAAATAAAATCGAATAGTAATGTATGCCCAGATCTACCAAGAAGTCTAATAAACATTAACGATACGGCAGAAAAAGAAATAATATTAGGAGTTAGGAAAATAAAAATAGAATTTGAAATAAAGGAAGAAATGCAAAAAAAACAGATATAATATTAGGAATAAAATGGTTAGAACAAGTAAAACCATACAATATAGAACATACACAATTATCTATAACATATGCACTTGTAAAAACAATAGTAGAAGGATATTATAATAGATATTATACACCTATGATAGATACAGGAGCAGAAGCAAACTTATGTAGATACAACTGTTTACCAGAAAATAAATGGGATAAATTAAAAACACCAATAGTAATCAAAGGATTTAATAATGAAGAAAGTTTAATTACTTATAAAACTAAAAATGTAAAAATATAGATATGGGAGAAAGTAATAACAATAGAAGAAATCTATAATTATGAACTAACATCAAAAGATATGCTTTTTAAAATGTCATTTTTAGATAAATTATACCTACATATAATAACTAAAAAAGATTGGTGGTTTGCAACACCATGTAAACAAAAGTAAGAGCAAAAAGAGTTATTAATAAAACAAGAAAGAAAGCTGATTGGATAAAAGGAAGTGAAAAAATTACACAAAAGTTAGAAAATATAAAAAATACAGAAGACACAGTAGAACTAGTTGTATTTTCGATAAATAAAAAAGAAATAACTATATTTTCAATAGATAAAGTAGAAATAATAAAGAAAAAATTAAGACAATTATATAGTGAAGATCCATTAAAAGGATGGAAAAAACATAAAACTACTATAAAAAAAATGAATTAATAGATAAAAATAACATAATAACTCAAAAACCATTAACATATAATTTTGATGATTTAAAAGAATTTAAAATGCATATAGATGAATTATTAGAAAAACAATATATACAAAAAAGCAATAGTAAACATAATAATCCAGCATTTATAGTAAATAAACCTAGTGAACAAAAAAGAGGAAAAAGTAGAATGGTTATTGACTATAGAAATTTAAATGCAAAAACTATGACATACAATTATCCAATACCAAATAAGATATTAAAAATAAGACAAATACAAGGATATAACTACTTTAGTAAATTTGACTGTAAATTAGAATTTTACCACTTAAAGTTAGATGAAGATTCTAAGGAATTAACCGCATTTACGGTACCACAAGGATTTTATGAATGAAATGTATTACCATTTGGATATAAAAATGCACCAGGTAGATACCAACACTTTATGGATAGTTACTTTAAACAATTACCTAATTGCATAGTATACATAGATGATATACTACTATACATAAAAACTAAAGAGGAACATTTAAAATTATTAGAACAATTTACAGATATAATAGAAAAATCAGGAATAAGTTTAAGTGAAAAGAAAGCTGAAATTATGAAAAGCCAGATAGAATTTTTAGGAATACAAATAGATAAAAGTGGAGTAAAAATGCAACAACATATAGTACAAAAAATAATAAATTCAAAAGAAGAATTAGATACAAAAAAAGAAATTACAATCATTTTTAGGATTAGTAAACCAAGTAAGAGAATATACACCAAAATTAGCAGAAAACCTAAAGCCTTTACAGAAAAATTAAAAAAGAAAGTAGAATATAATTACAACGAGGAAGATAAAAACAAGTTCAGAAAATAAAAATATTTTGTAAAGAATTACCAAAATTTTAATTTCCAGACGAAAATAAAAAATTTACATATATAGTAGAAGCAGATGCAAGTGAATATAGTTATGGAGGAGTACTTAAATATAAGTACGAAAATGAAAAAATAGAATATCATTGTAGATATTATTCAAGAACATTTAATGAAACAGAAATAAAATGGAAAATAAATATAAAAGAATTATGTTCATTATACAAATATTTATTAGCCTTTGAACCATATATTGTATATAAAAAATTTATTATGAGAACAGATAATACCCAGGTTCGATGGTGGTTAACAAGAAAAATACAAAACTCAGTTACGACGAAGAAAATTCGGAGATTAGTATTGAATATATTAAATTTTAGATTGATGATTGAAGTAATCAAGACTGACAAGAATGTTATTGCAGATTACATATCAAGACAAAGTTACTCAAACTGATTTACCAATGGAAGAAGCTGATGTCAAAGATATCCAAACAGACTTAATATTACAAGTGTTTGAACAAATGAAGTTATTACAAGAACGAGTTATCATATTAACTACTGAAGTTACAAATGTAAAAGTGCAGGCTGAGCACTACAAAAAACAAGAAGCTATTAGCAAAGATACTGTGCAGGAAGAGCACATTAAAAAACTAGACCTAGAAGGTGACGATGAGAAACACGTAAAAACTCAAATTACTAACGAAACTACAGTTACAGCTGCAGGCGCAAGTGATGTATCCAAGGGAAAGAATATAGTCACTCAAAATAAACCTGAACTACCAAAGAAAAAGAATTATAACCTCAACCAGATATTCTCAAAACCATATACACCAAATATACAAAAATCAGAGTCATCTATACCTCTCCAGATACATACATATTCCGAATACTCAATCAACAAAAGCAGACTTATAACCATATCACTCGTACAGATATTGATAATATTTATACCTAACAAAAATTGTTAAATATAAAACCTATCTAGAGTAAAGATTTAGCAAAACAAAACCAAGGATATATTATACAAAAATGTCAGAACTATAACAAACTTATTGCTTTGCCTGACACCAGTGCAAACTTAATTGTTTCATGTTACTATTATGGACTATTATCTATAGTTTACACAATTACTGGAGAAGAGTTAACAAGAATTCTAGCTATTCACAAAAAATTTATGGATTATAAAAGGATTATGAAGGGACAGTTATTCTATGTCTGTTTCTATTCAGCACTAGCAGAATATTGTTTTATGAAATAAAACAGACAATTACTGTTGTCAAGATAATGATACGAGACTATATTATCCCTGAAGAAATATGCGAATAAGAAGAGATAATCAAAAATCAGATATCCGATTTCTACCGAAACAAGAGAGTTATTGGACTTGGCAGTATATTGACTGAGTTAGCAAATAATTATATAAATCAAAACTCAGTTTGGATTTACTATAATAGAAATCAATTATTGGTTTATTCTACTTGTAAAAATATTTGAGAAAATGATAGAGAAGAGATAAGAAAATGAGTCATAACGATCCTTAAACCAGGAGAGTTACCAGTCACAAGATCTATTACGAAAGGAGTTATTTCAGAAGAAGCTATGGATCAATTCTGTAAACAGGTTGGCCAAAGATACGATGACCAGATATGCAGCAGATGTAATGGCAGATACAACTTTATTCCAGATGTGATGCTACAATAGCAAGAAGATGAAAAAACAGCAGATACGACAAGAAGAAGATAAAAAGAAAATAGTAGCGGAGCAATAATAGAGAAGACAAAGCATTAAAGATAGGAAAATGACATATGAAGAAAAAGCTAAACTTCCTACATAAATTATTGTAAAGTCTTAATAGCCTTTTTGAATTTTCTTTTCATTTATTAGGCTTTTTAACTTTTTGGCCAAAAAACTATTATTAGTTTTTGTTTTTTAGTTAGCCTTAAGTCTTTCTTTTCAGAATGTAAAGACTTCTTTGTAAATTAGATAGAAAATGTGTAAAGTTATATTAGGATAGGTGTAAAGATGTAAAAAATTTACGCTCTTTCTTAGGATTATAAATAGAGAACATTTTGCTCAGTTAGAGGTAAGCCTTCATGAGTTGAAGCAAAACCCTCTCTTGTACACAAAAAATTTTTGAATTATTTAATAAAAAATAGGTATATTTTCAAGGAAAAGCTATGAATCAGACAAATATGGAAAATCTAGAATTATCAGATTTACCAGAACATGTATTTATATTTATGATTATGAATAGCTATATTCATAAATTCCTGACAATCATGATATGATAAAATAAGTTCATGTTAGTTACTTTATAGTAGAATTATTCAAAGAATAGAATGTTAAGAAGTTTATTAGCAAAGTGGAAAAAGAGAAAAATCCCTAAGAACTATGTCATCCTAAAGGTGAAACCGGTGAGGCAAGAAAGCCGTGATAGGGGAGTAGCCAGAGTAGAGGCGCTGTTTAAGGGAAAAGTATCCAGATTACCATGCTAATAGTGACCGAAGAACTTGTTATTTAAGGATAATCTAGTATATAGTAATCTAAAATGATCATATTTTGTTATGTGTATGATTGAAGGGAATATTTTGAAAATAGCATTATATGAAATAAAATGACTACCTATTTATCTGATGGAATGATAGATAAATTTAAAATACTTATTTTGTATGTACTTAAGGATATAGAAATAGTAGATATAAGAAAAATTATATACGAAGAGGTATTTTATTTTAATGAAGATTTATTAAGTTCTATAGAAAACTTACACCTATATAGTGAAAACTACTGCTCATTTTTAGATAGTTGTTATTCATATGGATATTATACAGATTAAAAATGTTGAAATATATTAGAAAAGTCAGAGAAAAACAAAGTGACCTATACGAAGAAATTAATTATAAAAATCAACTCAAAGAAATCATGGAAAATCAAAAAGAAAAATTAATATGGATAGAAAAAAACTTAGAAAATTTAGAAAAAAGTACAGATAATAGTTTACATAACCTGAAAAACTCATTAAGGGATGAAGAAAAAGAGATAATTAATAGTATTAATAACCTTAAATTAGATATAAATTTTAGTACAATTAGAATAGAATATTACACTGAAATTTGTAAACAAGAAACTACTTTAGGATAAAATGATAGACTATGAGTATTTAAAATATTGGAGACAAGATATGGAAGAAATAAGATTAATTATTTATTTTGGTGTCCATTTATTATATTCATCCTTTGGATTATATCTTTTAAACTTATTTTTGTAATTATAGGTTGGTTTTCTTATTTCTTATGTACTGGATATTATATTTTTATCTAGAGTATTTACTTCTGTATTTATTAGTTCTAGATTTTCTTTATTAATTACTTCTTGTTTTTCATTAATTTCTAGTTTTCCTATGTTTTCTAGAATTTCTGTATACGTTTCACTATCTTTCGAGTTATAATTATTTGTTTCTTCAGCATTTATTGTATTTATTTCTAATTCACTAGTTTCTAATTCTTTATTTTATAATTTTTATTTAAATTGATTTATCTCGTTTAATAATTTTTGTTCTTTATCTTTTTCTTCTTTTTTTTTTTGTCTTTTTTCATACAAATCTTTTAGCATTTGTAGTTATTTTTCTAATTCAGCAATCCCACTATTTTTAGTTTCTTCTATTTTTCGTATTTCTTCTGTAGTTTGTTGTTTTATTTTATCTATTTCTTTTTTTCTGTCTATCTCTTCGTTTTCTCTTTCTATTCTTAATATGGCTGTCAACTTATCTTCTAATTTTAATTCTTCTTTTTCTAACATTAAATATAAATGTTCACCTATTTTCTTATATCTTCTTCCTGAATTAGAGAATACTATTTTTATTTTTAATCCTTCGTGATTTTCATATATTTTTTTCGTCTATTATAAATTCTTCTTTGTTCATTTTATTTAAATATATATAGGTTATGTTGGTATATATATTCTAGACTATCTATTGTTGATTCTAAATTTGATATTTCTTCTTTTTGTGCATTTATTGAATTTTTACTAACTCTGATAATTATGTTATATTGTAGTCTTTCTATCCTTATTTTTAATTCTTTACATTTTTCAGATATTATTTGTTTTAATTCTTTATATTTTTGTAATTTCTATACGTTATTCATCTAAATAATATTTATAATATTTTAGTGGATATCTAAATCTAATTTTATCATAATTAATAAATTAATTAAATAAATCCAAATATATACTACTTCCGATAACTTTAAACAACATAGGCTCTAATACCAAATGTAGGGGGTGCGGATAACTTGGGTAACTTAAATAGATCTATT
>NC_061118.1:130619434-130822599 GCF_002878395.1 Capsicum annuum
ACGTAAGTATTAATTATATTTTTGGCACAAAAAATTATTTAATATTGATGTGACAAAATACTGTCAAACTTTATTTTGAAAATCGTGTAAAATGTAAGAATTTGTTACGTTTTATAATTTTTTTTCATAAAACGTAAAAAATTATTACGTTTTACAAATAAATATGTAAAACGTAATAAATTTTTACGTTTTATAAAAAGTCAACTCCGTTAATTGATCGTTATGAAAAAAATAAAAAATATAATAATTTATTACGTTCAACCTATTTTAATAACTTTTTAAATAAATATCTTATTTTGATCACTTTTTTAATTTCTTGACTTATTTTGATTTTGAGTTCTTTTCATTGGACCCCCAGCCCCACCATAGAAAAAGCACAAAGTCTATGCCTCCAAAAGCTAATAAACAAATATCAGTTTTAAATAATATACACCGACAATATTAAATTTCCTATACTATATATCATATTACTTTTACTTTTTCTTCAAGTATTAATATTTCATCTTATACTTCAGATTACCGGTCTCATCTTTTATGGACTATCATTAGATATATTTTAGGTGATATGATTGTGTATAAATTTTCATACTCTATTTATGTATTCAAGTTAAATTGATTTAAGTTACATATTAAGTTATATACATCATCAGTATAAAAGAAATATGTATGATATCACGTCATCTAAAAGATATCTATCATAAGTAAGTCCCCTTAAAATATGAAATTACAATCTTAAAATAAGACAGATTATCTGTCACAATATCTAAAGTGATCCGATATTAAAAATATTTCTTACATTGATAATATACATAGCTTAAACTCATAAATATATTTTATGAACTGAAAAATTTAAACGAAAAGGGCATCAAAAACATGAAAGAACTTCCAAGAATAGCGGACCAAAAACAACCCTTCGTAAACTTCATCTTTCATATCCAACCAAAAGCAAAAAGACATTACACTCAGTGGCTTCATTTTTCCATGGTCTATTGAGTTTACAAAATTTACATAACTATAGTCACTTAGTTTACTCATTATTGCATTCATGTCAGCTCATTTTTCTCCCACAAATCACAATCCCTTAGCTTTGAAATTCAAAACACTTAACCTAATATTGTCTATTTCTTATTTGTCTCTTAAGGATTTTGACTTATGGGTGATTAATTGTTATGGATTCTGGAGTAAATTTTGTCTTTTACATTATGTAGTTACTCCAATATTGGCATAAGGCTCGAAATCTTAAAATCGAGCTTTTTTTGTTACTTATGAGTATGATTAAATTATCTTTGAATCAAGTGCATCTACATTTTACGTTAACATGATGTCATTACCATTTACCAAGTCTGAAGTTACCTGCAGCTAAAGTAAAATTTTTTAAAGTGAATGAATGTGTCTTATTTGTTGTTCTTTAATTTGCAAAGTGTCAAAGCGTTAAATTAAGTTGGGGGAGTTGCTATGTATTTTACTTTCTTTAGATTTGAATTTGGGATCTTTTTATTTATGAACAACATAAAGTCATTTAAACGAATAGGAGAAGGAAAGGGTTAGATGGAAGATTCAGAGAAACTGCAAATTTTGTGACTACGATTTTCAAGATTCTTTTTGACAATATTATATTCTAAAAGTTTTGGTTATCTATTTGTAGTTTACTCACTTGCTAGATTATGCTTTTTCATGTCAAATTTGACGCAGTGTCGTTTTATTTTTTCAAATTAACATAAAGTCATAGCAACAGTAGAGTTAACAAAATCAAAAGAACAAAGCTATTCCCTTTGTTTTAATTTATTTCTCTACTTTTATTTTTAGTCCATTTTAAAAAATTATATTTGGATATTTTTTAATCTTAATTTTTTATATAGCCTTAATCTTAATTTTTTATATAGCCTATTTAAGATTATAAAATTAAATATATCTTTTATTTAAGATCATAAAAATTAATTTTTTTTCTTAAATTTTATATCGCATTAAAATCAAACAAATAAATTTAAATGGAAGTGTCAAACTAGCAGTAGTCACATCATGATTTTGCCCTCAAGCAATAGATAGAAGACTAGAAAAATTTATCTACTCATCATTTTGATAGTATAGATTCTACTTGTTTTTGCTGAAAAAACAAATGTTGTGCTCTCATCTACTCCCATTAGGCTAGCAACCTCTTACAAGCAGCAGACTTTTTTCTCAAAAAAAAAAAAAAAACAATTTTGCCCTTGTGGGTTGATTTATGTCTAAAAATAATAATTGGGATGGAGAGGGGATTATAAGGTGGGAAAATCAATCCTTATCTACAAGGTGAATATTTAAATAATCATTTAACTGAGCTACTAAAATTTTTTCGTGGATCGATTTTATCAACGAAAAAAATTGTTCAACAAGTAAAGATCGGCCTCAAAGTGTGTTGGATAGAGGTCCTCCTCCACCACTAATGGACAGGAAAGTTCATCATCTAGCTCATCAAATAAGGAGCTGAAGCAGATGAGATACGTCGTTTGAAGCTCTGCATGATTCTAAGTTATCCGAAAGAAACTGATGGGTTTGAACAAACTATATGGGCTAATTAATAGCATAATTTTTTTTGGGTAAACTAGATATGCATTAAGTAAAAAGGTAAATAAGGTTAGTACAAAGTTGCCTTAATCAGACTCCACCACATACATAGAGGGATGCTGCTTAATATATTCTATATTACAATACACAGTCCTATTAAAAGAAGTTCTAGATGGATCTTCCCAAATCACTGATCCTGCTAAAGGTGGCGAGGTTACAAAAACATGAACCTTCCTAAAAAACTTCAAGGCTGCTCCTTTCTTGGCAATTGTATCAACCACCTTTTTTGTTTCCTGAAGCTATGTTGTACTGCCGGTCCTCCCAATCTCCTTAGGATTGACCTGCATTCATAAATAAATGAGTCATATAGCAAGTTAACTTTATGCAGCACGTTGACGATTTCTTTGGAGTCAATGTTGATTTCCATTGGCCTTAGATCATGTTCTATACCAAGTTCCAGGCCTTCCTTGAGAGCAAGAAGCTCTATGAATTGTTGGTAGCATCAGTGAAACTCTTGCTAAAGCCAATGACCCAATCTCCTCTACTGTTTCTGATTACCCCTTCAATGCCTTTTTTACTCGAATTCCCAATACAGGAGCCATCGGTATTGAGTTTGTAATGGTAATTTTGGAGGGGGAGAGGGAGACCACTTAACCGCGATGGTATTCCAAGGGTGGTGATAGGTATTGGCACTTAAGTGGTAGAATTCCATAGCTTCAGTATATACAACCTTGAAATTTGGATTAGAGGTTGCATTATTGAAAGAGTTGGCATTCCTAATTTTCCAAATATGTCGAAGGCAGAAAGGGGGAGGGTCTCCCAGGAGATGTAGGTTATTATATTGAGCCTATCTTAAGGTCCTCCAAGTGTTACCCCAATTTTCAGTGGATAACATACTGAGGTCACCACTTGCTTGGCGAATGAGTTCAATCCAAAAGGACCTAGTATGGGTTCAATCAAAGAAGATGTGATGCTAATTTTTAGCGTCCAGACCATAAATCTAACATTCTGGAGTAATATTTATGCCCCTATAGTAAAGGGTGGCCTTTGTGGAAGGTTATTATGCTGGATTAACCATAGGAAGAATTTAAATTTATTGGGAATCTTAGCTTGCCAGATCCAGATGAAAAAGATGTTGTTATTGGTCCTAGTTCTTCTAATGTTGAAAATATAGTGATTGGCACTTTTATAAGAGAAAGAGCCATTGTTATTCAATCTCCAAAGAGGCATGTCAGTGTTGATGGACTTGTTTGCAAGATAAGTGTTTTAGATGTTGAAAGCAATCTCCTTGGGAATGACAAATAGAATAGGGATGAAATTTCAGGTTCTATTTCTCTAAATGTCTGCCAACTTGTGGGAAAGGTTAGGTATAGAGTGAGGCCCTTGTAAGATGCTCGATAGAGGTGGCATGCCTAGATCCCATCTATCATTCCAAGCATTCACCTTAGCCCCATCATGAATAACCCATTGGATGGCATCTTTACAGAGGTTCCATCCTTTGTGGAGGCTTTTCCAAGTCCTAGAAGAAGGGGCACTAGGCTTGTCCCTACAGGGTTTGTACTTAGTAGTGAGGATTCTTTCCCACAAGAGGAAAGGTTAGAGTACGTTCTCCGAGCAAGGCTGCAAAAGAGGGAGTCATTCTTGATGGAAGCCTTTGCATACCAAAACCACCCTCTTTTTTTGTCTTAGTTATTGTATTCGACTTGACCATATGCATCCTTTTATTGGCATCAATGGTGCCTTAGTTGAAGTTTATCAGGGCCCTGTCTATATGATAGTTTATTTTACTAGGCAGATGAATGTATTGCATAACATGGTTTGGAGTGCTTCCTAGAGAGGTTTTGGCAAGGGTGGTTCTTCCAGCCATGTTAAGAAATTTGGTTTTTCAACTAGCAAGCTTGTTTTCATATTATCAATTATGAATTGAAATTCCCAATAGCAAGATTTTTATGGAAAACAAGGAATCCCAAATACTTCCCAATTGAGTTTAAGGCCTGGATGCTTAAGAGGGTGGAAAGTTGTTGTTGGGTGTCCTTTTTGCAGTGTCTTGAGAAGAAGACTTTAGACTTACTGAATTAACCTTCTGGCCAGAGTGGATGCTGAAACTTTCTAAAGTCCTGGTGATTGTGAGGCAGTTCTTCATATGATTAATAGCATAATTGGTATGTAGTAAAATGCAGAAATCTTGGGCTTTAGTCATTGTATGCACGTTAAGCCCATTACACCAATTCAGCAAAATAGAAAATAAGTACAAAGTTAGTTAGGTTTTATCTGATATATTCGTTGTAATTAAATTTAGTCCTTAGAATTTTATAGTAATAGTCCTTAACAGAGTGTATAAATATTTATAATTATAGAGGAATGAGATATGAGAAAAACTTTCAAAACCCTTTATATTTTGTCAACCTATTCCTACATTATGTTAAGAGCAAAAGCTCGATCCTAAATCACTCGCCTCCCTTAAATATCTTCAGTAAGTGCAAAATGGGAGACACAACATCGCCAAACTAAAATTGCAAAAACTATTAAAAAACAATAACAATGTTATAACCAAACTCAAATTGCAAACACTAGAAAAAACAACAATGTTATAATGCCAATCATCTGTGTCATCTCAGCGTATCTGATCCACCAGGTATGAATCTGGATAAAAAAATTTGACGAAAAAAGTCTTTAGGGATGGAGAAGGTCTATCCACATAATGCTTTCTACCAAAACTAAACTTGGTTTCATCAATTGCACGTACAAAGCTCTAAATATCACTGCAACAAATATGAGCAGTGGAGTTGTTGCAATGACATGGTAATATCCTGAATACTGAATTCATTATTGAAGGATATAGAAGCCAATGTAATCTACACTAAGACAGCCAAAGAACTGTGGGACAACCTGGAACATGGGGTTGGGAGATCTAATGATTCTAAGATCTACCACCTGTATAAGAAATTATTAGGTTTAGTTCAGAATAATAATGATATTGCATGGTATTTCACAAAACTCAGACAATTATGGGATGAGTGGAGTTACTTAATTTAATCATATATTGCACATGTGTATGTTATGTGAGGGAAAGTAGAAGTTGACTAAGACTTTGGAGGACCAAAGACCAATTCAATTCCTTATAGGCCTCAATTATATTTATGTACAGGCTAGGGTAAGCATCTTAGCGATGAATACCCTGCCAATTATTGATATTGCCTACTCTTTGCTATTATAGGATTAGATCTTACTTATACAATAGGTAGGTCACTGGGTTATTCAAATAAGTCATATTTTCTGTGATTTTTTTCATGTTACAACTTTCGTACCAATTCGGTCGATCAGGAATGAATCGGTTAAATATTCCATTAGGTAGTCTGATCTTGATTCTTCTATGTGAAATTCATTCTCATTTGGCTCTTGAAATCACATTCAGCAGTGGTTGGAACAACTCACAAAATTCAACTACTTAACCTAATTTATTGCCCTCAACCATTTCTTGTACCTCTATTGAAATAGAATTATTTTATGTTCTTTCATTGATTGATTATTCCTCTCCATTCGTATCTCTTTTTTCAATTACGATCCCAATTAGATCACAAGATTGAATATCAAAGCGAAGAATATGTGAATGCATTTATTCCAACTGATTCTACATCCTTCATAATGACAGGACAGGGAAGAGGAACCTATAAACTTGGAAATCATATGAACAGAAGAGGTTCTACACCTCAAAATTTTGGTGCATCTGGGAATCAAAAGTTCAGAAATTCACCTTAGAAATTCAAGTCAAGGAATACAAAGTTCAACTCAATAATAAGTTTCACATATTATAGAAAAATAGGGTATGTCGACGATGATTGCTACAACTCATAAGGTTCCCAAATGATTTTGAGTTTACAAAAACAAAGAGGTTCGAAGTTCAGTTAAAGGTAATACATTGATGACAGAAGAAGAATATAAGGACACACATGGGCAAATATGAAAAAAAATATTTAGCCAACATTTAAGCAAGAAATAATATGTTGATCAGGTGCAGTAAGTAGAGAGAGATCTGAAGATAAATCATGCAAGAAACTCAGGAACAACAGTAAATGCTAATGTGGTAGGTACAATTCTAAAATATTCAAGTACTTGCTTCTCAATTTATAACTCTAGTACCTGGCATTGATTTAGGTGCTTTAGAACGTGAGTATTTCAATTCTGTTAATAGAACTTTATTGAAAGAAAGAAAGGCTAAGGTTTACAATATAATCTGAAAAGCATGAAAAACTAACTAAAACAAAAGTAGGCTATATATATACATAGCCAATAACCTAAAGGTCCATAAACTAAAGGCCCAATAACATATAACATATGGGCTAACATCCCCCCTCAAACTCACAATGCAACAGCAATAAGCATTGAGAGTTTGTCACACAAAAAACGAAATCGAGACGCCGACTGAGCCTTCGTAAAAAGGTCAGCAATCTGCAAAGACGATGGAACAAAAGGAAGCGATATGGTCCCGAGCTGTAAATGATGACGGGTGAAGTGACAATCAATCTCAATGTGCTTCGTACGCTCATGGAAGACAGAATTCTTTGCAATTTGTACCGCACTTTTGTTATCACAATGCAGGGGAGTAGGCATAGAAATGTGAACCCCCATATCTGCAAGAAGCCAACGTAACCAAATAATCTCACATGTAGTCACAGCCATAGCACGATACTCAACCTCCGTGGAAGATCTAGAGACAACATCTTGTTTCTTGCTCTTCCACGAGATTAAAGAGTCTCCAAGAAACACACAAAAACCAGTGGTGGATTTACGATCATTGCGATCTCCATCCCAATCAGCATCACTATAGGCTCGCAACTCGAGAGATGACGTCGAGGGAAACAAGAGATTCTGAAACTGAGTGCCACGAAGATACCTTAGAATACGAAGTACAGCTCCCCAGTGAACAGAAGTAGGAGCAGTAACAAACTGGCTAACAACATGAACTGCATGTGCTATATCTGGACGAGTAACCGTAAGATAAACCAAACTACCCACAATAGTCCGATAAAGACTCGGATCTGATAATGGAACACCATCACTAGGAGAGTAACGTGCATTGGTTTCAAGGGGAGTATCTACAGTCCTGTTGTCAGAAAGACGCGCCCGTGTAAACAAGTCAGATATATACTTAGTCTGAGAAAGAAGATACCCTTTCTTAGACTGAGCCACCTCAATACCCAGAAAATAACGCAGCAAGCCCAAGTCCTTCATTGCAAATCGATGAGCCAAATCATGCTTCAATAACTCAATACCACTATGATCATCACCAGTAATAATCATATCATCTACATATAAGGACAATAGAATTCGCCCTGCACTTGTACATCTAACAAACAATGCTGAATCATGGTTACTCGGGACAAATCCAAGGGAAGTAATAACAGTGGAGAATTTCTCAAACCAAGCACGAGGGGCTTGTTTGAGACCGTATAAAGCTTTTCGAAGCCGACAAACTTCACCTGGCTGGTGGTCAATACCTGGGGGAGGAGTCATATAAACTTCCTCGTGGAGATCACCATTCAGAAAAGCATTCTTGACATCCATCTGAAATATCTTCCACTGTCGAACGGATGCAACAGCAATCATAGTGCGAACAGTCGTCATCTTTGCTACGGGGGAAAAAGTCTCCTCATAATCCATACCATATTGTTGTGAGTACCCTTTTGCCACAAGTCTTGCCTTGTATCGCTCAACAGACCCATCAGATTTTGTTTTTATCTTATACACCCATCGACAACCAATCGCATGCTTACCAGGTGGGAGAGTAACCAAATCCCATGTATGTGTATGATGAAGAGCAGCAAGTTCCTCAGCCATAGCATTCTGCCAAAGAGGATCAGACACAGCCTCTCTATACGACTCAGGTTCAGACAAATGATGTATGTTTGCAATAAAGGAAGCAAATGAGGCTGAATATGTAGAATAGGAAAAGTCTGGCAGTTTGGTGGACTTACAAGGTCGAGTAGACCTCCTCAGAGGTGGTGGGTCTCCAGTCTCAACAGTTGAAGGAGCAGACTCAGGCACAGGCGAGGCTGAAGCACTATCAGGTGGCACACCAGAAGGCATGGATGGATCCGGAACTGGAACCTCTATGTCAATCCCAAAGGGATCAATAAGCCGAATATCTGACTTTGTCACATCATGGGTTTTAGCTGGAATGGAATAAAAAGGAATATGTTCCAAAAAAGTGACATGTCGTGAAACATATAATTTCTGACTTACAGGATCATAGCAACGATATCCTTTTTGTCCAATACCATACCCCAAAAACACACATATAGCTGATTTTGACCCTAACTTATTTCGTTCAACATGAGGACGAAGAACAAAGCAAGTACATCCAAAAACTCGTAATGCAGAATAATTCGGCGGGTGACCATATAGTTTCTCAAACGGAGACATCCCTGAAGTCAATGCAGTAGGAATACGATTAATCACATATACAGCAGTTAGGACTGCTTCTCCCCAAAAAATACTAGGAACCTCTGCAGACAAAAGTAAAGAGCGTGCTGTCTCAACAATATGACGATGTTTTCTTTCTGCCAGACCGTTCTGCTCAGGAGTGTCGGTACACGATGACTGGTGTATGGTACCATCAGAGGCAAGTAACTGAGTGAAGTCATTAGAGGTATATTCACCCCCTAAGTCACACCTGAAACACTTTATCACAGCCGAATGTTGTGTTTTAACAAGGGCTCTAAAGTTGTTGTAAATGCCAAAGAAATCAGATCTGCGTTTCATAAGATACACCCAGGTATAACGAGTATAGTCATCTATAAACGAAACATAATAGGTCGATCCACCCTTAGTGGATACTGGCGCTGGTCCCCATATATCAGAATGAATAATATCAAAAGGAGCAACAGAATAAGACACACTTTTATTAAACGGTAAGGCAGAAAATTTTGCCAGTTTACAACCACTACAATCTGAAATATCACTAGTGTTCACATGACCCAAAGCACCACTAGAGACCAAAAAACGTAAACGTGAAACTGACACATGTCCTAATCTGGAATGCCAAAGATAAAACTGAGAAGACAAAGGACTCAAACGAAAAGAAGATAAATCTATGCTAGAGGCAGCAACTGCAGACAATTTGAGATTCTCCAAGACATAGAGTTCCCCCAACCTATGGCCGGTCCCAATCACCCTCTGAGTGTGTTGGTCCTGTATAACACAAACAGAATCAGAAAAAAACACCCAATTACCAGCCTTACACAACTGACTGACCGAAACAAGATTTAAAGCAAGTTTGGGAATGTAATAAACATCAGAGAGGACAATGTGAGGGGTAGTAACAGAACCAACACCCTCGACTGACATAGGTACAGCACTCGCGGACATAACAGAGATTGGTGAAATGGGTGACAAAGAACCAAACGATGACAAATGAGGGGACATGTGATGAGACGCACCAGAATCCAATATCCACAAGGAGGAAGGAATACCTGAGGTACTAGAAGAAACTGAACCCGAATGAGACATAGATGCTGACATGGCCGTAGGATTAGAAACGAAGAACTGTCTGAACTGTTCGAAAACCTGGGGATCCAACGCAGAAGGTGGCATAGTGCTAACAGACTCAACATCTACAGATGGTGCAGCAGCAGCGAACTGTGGAGGACGAGATGACCATGGAGGAGCACCAGAGGAGCGTGACGGAGACTTTTGCTGCCCATATTTCTGTTGCTGCCCAGATTGAGGCTGTTTGACCTTGTTAAGTAACAACGGACACTGAGCCTTCCAATGATTTTTCTGTTTGCAGAATGCACACTCATCAAATGCAACGTTAGGAGATTGTCGAGTCTGAGTACGTGGTGGCCTAGACTGATCAGTTGAAGCAGCAAACACGACAGGAGTAGTAGTTACTTTAGACCCTTTATCCACTTGAGACTTGATACGAGTCTCCTCTGCAATCAGTTCATGAACCACAGAATCAACAGTAGGGAGGGGAGATCGATGAAGGATTGTTCCACGTAGGCCCTCAAAGTCAGAACGTAGTGCCATCAAAAACTGAACCAAGCGTTGCTCTTCCCGTCTAGCAATGTACGGCCCAAAACCTTTTAACTCTGCAGATTCAGTAAGTGCCAATTGATCCCACAAATCCGACATGGCAGCATAAAAATCTTGAATACTGAGATCATGCTGTTGAAGAGCACGGATATCATACTCCAACTGGTACTGCTTAGCAAAATTAGACTGAGTGTACAGTCTTTCCAAATGATCCCAGACCTCCTTTGCTGTGTCATACTTAGCCAATTGCATACCAATTGACTGAGTTACAGAATTGTTGATTCAAGTGATAATCTTGGAGTTATTAGTTTCCCATAAGTCCACCAACAAATCAAAATTTTCAGTTTTATCATCGATAGGTCTTAGTTTTACTCCAGTGATATAACCCCACATATTCTTCCCACGAAGAAAATTCTTCATGACATAACTCCAATAGGCATAGTTCTTACCATCTAATTGAGTACTAATGGACTGGAGAGAATCATCCTTTCCAGTCATTGTAAACACAGCAACACACAAACAATTCAAAAAAACAAAAAGATGCAAAACCCTAGGTTGAACAATTCCGAACGAACAACAATGGCAGCAAGCAAAAGAACGAAAGACGAACAATACCAGACAGCAAACGAATACAGCAGCACCTCAAAATTCGGGGCTCCGCCCCGAACCCCGGACGGGGGCGCGCCGCCCCCCGTACCCCCCAGCAAACTCACCGCGGAGTTCGATCCGCGCAGTAGGTGCCTGCTACAAAATCTTCAACCAACAAATCAAAGGACATGGATCAAACTAGCTCTGATACCATGTTAATAGAACTTTATTGAAAGAAAGAAAGGCTAAGGTTTACAATATAATCTGAAAAGCATGAAAAACTAACTAAAACAAAAGTAGGCTATATATATACATAGCCAATAACCTAAAGGTCCATAAACTAAAGGCCACATCATTTACATCTTTGACTTCTTTTCTTGTGCCTTGAGCATTAGTTAACCAAATTACTTTGGGATCGATGAGACTCACATAGAAAGTATCTCTATCCTTTCTAATCTTACTTTGTATAATGTTCTTCATATATCAGAATTTAAGTACAACTTATTATTTGTATACAAGTTATGCATTCAATCTAATGTAATGTTTTATTTATTCCAACTGAATGTGACTTGCAGGATCTTTTAATAAATAAGACATGAGTTTTTGTGAAGTAAGATACGATCTATATCTGCTCAAGTACTAAAATAGAGCCAAAGTCTGCTAAGAGTGCTATCTTATTTTCAATAATAAGAAATTCTAATGTTGCTTAGTTAGGTGTTTTCTATTCAAGATGGAAATTATTCCAATAATGTGCCAAATTTTATTTTTATTCATAGTTCTACTTTTTCATGTGTTTCGGTTCATGTTTCGGCAAATACTATTTCTAATATAAACATATGGCGTGTCAGATTAGGATATTAGCCTATTGCAGTAAGGAAATTTTTTTCTTTCATCTAGTTCCCCTCCAATTTAAAATGTGTTTGTTCTATATGTCCTCAAGTAAGGTAAAGTAGGCTGTCTTTTTCTATTAGTAGCATTAAATCTCAAATATTTTTTGATCTAGTACATATTAATACAAGATGTCCTCTTAACACATCTACTTACAATGATTATAATTATTTCTTAATCATAATAGATGATTTTAGCATGAGTTTTTGAAAATAAAGAGCAATGATTTTTCTATTCTAAAAGACTCTTATCTATGATTGAAAGAAGATTTGCCTTAAACGTTAGAAAAATCGGGTTTGACAATGTCGTGGAACTAGGAAGAGATTCTCGGGGAGCAACCTTTCTTAGTTTATTCTAATTTTGTTCATTCCATTGAATCCACCATTGTTTCTTTTGTACCATTATCTATTCCTAATCAACAGATAATTCAGTCTTTATCAAATATCACAAAACCTAATAATTTTGTTGAAGCGTTAAGTCATTATGAGTGAAGAAAAGTCATAGAAGTGAGAATTGAGGATCTACAGCTGAATCATACCTGAGATGTGGCAGAGTTATCCCCCAGTAAACCGTTGAAAGTTATAGACCAGATTAGTGGTGAAAGGGGATATTTAGAAAGAAAGGATAAAGTACACAGAGATATTTTCTCCAATTGTCAAAATGATCACTATCAGATGTTTACTCATTGTTACAATCAGAAAAGAATGGAAGGTGTTATATCTCTATACTTGTTGTCTATGTAAATGATAGTTTACTTATAGGAGATAATCTAGTAGAAATCAATGATATCACAACTTCAACACTGAGTTCAAAGTAAGGAACTTGAGAAACATCAACTTCTTTCTATGGATAGGAATTATCAGGGAAAAATAAGGACTCTTCATTAATCAGAGAAAGTTTACCCATGGTCTCTTATAAGAATTTGATTGTTCTAGATCTATTGTCTCTTTTACACTTAATCCATACTCATTGCTCCAGGCCTACTATCGCTCTACTCTTGATTTATACTCAAAGATACAAGTAGATAATAGCTCATTATTGTATGACCCTACAGTTTATAAATATCTTATGGTAAAGCTCAACTATCTTATCCATACAAGGCTGGACTTATATTTTACAGTTTTTAGTCTCAGTCAGCATATGCAATGATCCAGTTTTTCACATTTTTTAGTAGCTCTCTACATTTTATGGTACCTCAAGTCTGATCTCTGACAGGGGATTTTCCTCTCTTTTGTCCTATCTCTTAACCTTTCTGCTTTTATGATGTAGATTGGGACTTCTATAGAGAAACATACAAATTAATTAATGGGTATTTCATTACTTTAAGAGGAGCTCCCATTTCATAGAAGTCAAAGAAATAGGTTTAAATTTCTCTATCATCCGCTGAAGTAGAATACATATCTATGAGGCAAATTATGGAAAAAATTATTTGAAAATTACCTAGTTAGTTCATTTTCTTGAGGATCTGTCCATCTCACCAATGCTTTCAGTTTAAGTTCACTCTGATAGAAAAATAATTATCCATATCACTTACAACCTTGTCTTTCATGAAAGGACGAAATATGTGGATCTGAGCTATCATTTTGTAAGACAACAGTTTCTATCTAGCATTATCTGTTTGTCATTTGTTGCATTGGAACTTTAGCTTGTTGATATATTTACCTAGCCCCTCTCCGGAGTCTCTCATTGCTCTATACTGAACAAGTTAGGGGTTCACTCACTCAACACCAACTTGAGGGGGGATATTGGATAGAGGTCTTTACAAGTTAGGGGTTTACTCACTCATCCCCAACTTGAGAAGGATGTTGGATAGAGGTCCTTATCCATCATTAATGGACAGGAAAGCTCACCATCTACTCATCTAACAAGGAGATGAAGCAGAAGAGAAATGGTGTTTGGAGCTCTTCATGATTTTATGTCTGTCTGAAAGAAATTGATGGGTCAGGACAAACTATTTGGATTGATTAATTGCATAGTTGATATGTGGTAAATGCACAAGTCCACGACTTCAGTCATATAATGACCCTCGCAATGAAATTTAAAAATTTTTGTATTTTGACCATTCTAATTATCCCCGTAGTTGCTACAAGTTGATGTTGGGATATGGAGATGGTTGGCATGGTGCCCAAGACCTTCGAGAAGGTTTGAGGTTATTTTGAGGCTTTAAGAGCCAATAGTTAATTTTTGGTCAACATTTCTTGATCTGATTGTCGAATGGCAAGTGGACTGCACCAGTAAATTTTAAATGTCGAATTTGGGTTAGCAGCGAGGTTGGTTTAGTTTTGAGACCCTTATATCTCATTTTGATTATTCATTTAGAAAATATTAAAGAGAGTCTCGAGGGTTAATTTTTTTAAAAATGATACTTTTTTAAAAATATGACATTTTCATTGAGTCCAAAATATCAAAATTAGTTTTGTAGCATTATTACTTTAATTTTATGAGGTCCCAAACAAATCTCGAGAGTCCGTTTGGAGATATTTGACTTGTGCCTTTATTGTTTTTCAACTATCATCTGGTGCATGATCCTTTCCTCTTTGCACTTGCAGCCTTAGGCTGACGCTCGCGGAGCTCTATTGTCCCTACCTTTGCATTCGTGGTCAGAGGCTTGTGTTCATAAAGGATTATGTCGTTGCTTCTTTGCATTTATAGCCAGAGGCCTGTGTTCTGAAGGTACAGATCGATAAACCTCATAATCACAACAAAGGGCCTATGTTCGCATAGCCAATGACATGGATAAATTAAAAATTCCCATTTTGGCTCCAAATTATATTTTCTCAATTTTTAGACTTCTAGAGCTCAGATTAAGTTAATTTCAAAGGTATTTTCATGATTTATTCCATGGTTGAGATCCTAGATCTTTATTCCATCATTCTCTAATGATTTCATACTAAACAACTTCAAATATGTGATTTTAAACATGGGAGGTTTTGCTCGATAAATTGTTATATGAGTTTTTCTTTGATTCAAGGTTCGATTTCTATTTGATTTTGTGTAGGTTTTCAACTGTAGACTCCTATTGATATGGAAAAATTATTCTTAAATAAAACCTCTGGTTTTACCCCTTTCGTTTGGACTCATTTTTCAAATCTATTTTTGGATCTATTTTAAATAGGGTCAGTATGGGTATTATTAGCTTTTTTGACTTGTAGGTATTATTTTTAGTAGATTAGATGTATTTGGTGTTGATTAAAGGTATTCAAGCTTCTAATTGAGGCTTTGGATGGTGTTTGGAATTGCTAATCTTCACTTAAGTCAAGTTGAGATGTACCTTGACTTTTTCCAAAGTATTTTTGTATTGTATGCTTTTCTGTAGGCATTTTTGCTTTCGTTTAGGATTAGGTGTCCCTCTTAGGTAATATGGAGAGCATCTTTATGGGTACCTGATGTTTCGGCTTTTGACGAAATATTTTAGGCCTTTTCATTAGGGTAATTGTGTGTTTTCAAGCAACCATGGTTGTATTTAACATGATATTTTAGTGTTTTCAGGATAAGGACTGAGTGTGAAGGATAACTTGGGCAATCTGAGCAAAACAAAGGTAAAATTGAGCAGCGATGAACCGTCGACCTTGCGACAATCCGTTAGTCTAAAACATCAACAAAAAGCATAAGGCATAGACTCTGGATGTACTGCGACGGTCCAAGCGACGGACCGCTGGCCCTGTGATCAACCGTCGGTGTAAACCGTAGCCATATTACAGAAGGCATCATCACTGGAAGTCCTGCGACGGTCCAGGCGATGGACCGTCGACCTTGCGATGGGCGTCACACTACCCGTCTCCCAGAAGAAGAACATGGAGTCACTGGACACCCAGCGATGGTTCAGCGATGGAAAGTCGAACTTGCGATGGATCGTCACTTGACCCGTCCACCAAAATGCGGAGAGTTTGAGTTTAAATTTTTAAAAAACCTAGTTTTGGAATGATATAAATACCAAGTATTAGGATTTATTCCATATCTTTGTCTTCAGTTTCATACTTTCTCCTCTATTGAGAGCTTTGTACTACTTTTCATTGAGATTTGAACCTACAGATTGAGACGTGATTATTAGGTTTCATATTTTCCATCTAAGATTGAGAAGAACAATATTGTGACTTTTGTAAGTACTCTTCTGAAGTTATTTATGCACATCAATATAGCTTTGATTTCTGACATGAAGATGAGTAGCTAAACTCCCATAACTAAGGTTATGGGAGCCTTGATGTAGAGAACTACTTTGGGGGTTGTGAATGGGTTTCTTTTCTAATATCTATCGAAATTGCATGAATCTTTCTTCATTTTAATGACATCTCTTGGTTGCAAACTTGATAAGTGAGCCCATAGACTCCACTTGTCTGACAAGAAAATAGATGTTGAGAAAAGAAGTGATTCACATGAACTCCATAAGTTTACCCTTTGGGATAACGAATTAATGCCTTAACAAGATCAACCCTCATGAGAGTTTTATTGAATAATGCATGAATCCTTTAAGTTCGAGAGAAGTAAAGGGTGAAATACTCATTAGGTTGAGAAATACGTGGGTAATCTTTAGAATTCAATAATTCTTGCAAATTGGATACATAAGTTAGAATTCGAACACAAACTCACAACCCTAATTGTTTGAACATCTTGGTGAGCATAACTCTAGTTAATTCATTCTTATTGGAATTACATCTACATTCACTCTCAGTAGCTGGACTTTTGTGTAACACAAATACAAAAGAACACTGTTAACATTTCCAAACCCCTTTTTTATTTTGGAGCCTTAGATCAACAGTCTAATAACAATCACAATACTTAATGAACACGATATTCCCTACGGGATTCAACACCCAACCCAGTTAGGTTCTATATTTGACAGCGACCACTTACTCTCTCGTAAGAGAGTTGTAATTTTGGCACATCAAATTTTGGGTACCAGAGTCTTTGGTGGATTGTATTTATATAAATGTCTATTTTAGTTAGTTTTGCTACTTGTAAGTATCTCTAGAATAGATTGTAAATGGATAACTAAGTGTTCTTGAATAATTGATAGGAATTACCTCTATTATGATATTTTATCAAACTTGGTTATTTTTATAGGATAGTTAGGTTATTCTTACCTTATGTTTAAGCATTTATTTCATTTCATTACATTGTCTTATATCACCTTCTACTGATTTGGAGGTTGGAAAATTAAGAGATGTGCGGTATGGTTGACGTTGATAGGAGAGATAAATGTGTAGCCCTATTGGTAGTATGAGATACACTTGTATCTATGTGCACTCTCTCCGTGTTTTAATCCCATATTACTTGGTTGATTATAATTGACTAATCCTGGTGTATCTTATTAATGAGTCTTCTTCATAAATAACTTCTCTTATAGATTAATCATGAAATGAATAGTGTTGACTTACCTAGGTTAGTGTGCCTATCCTATTTTTGGTGAATCTGTTAACCATTGTGTTGGTTTATCCTGATAGTCTAAAGAGATATAATTTTGGGATATAGATTATTGGGGAACCTTTGGTAGTTAAGGTGGTGGTTCTCGCCATTATTTTGGATTAGGATCGGTTATCAACGATGCTTGTTGAGTATTTATGGTTTCGTACTTACCTTTGATCTTTCTTTTCTTTTTCTTATTTTTTATGTACCCCGTGCAACTATTGGTTCAATTGATAGATGGTAGATGGTATTCTATTGGAGTTGAAGTTGTGGAGATCGAGGTAGTGACTGATGGACTTTGAAACATCTCAGATTTCTCTATTTATGTCTTATGTTTTATTTTACATCTAAGTTATTTTAAATGATTATTATTTGTTAAATATGTATTAAAGGCGCGTACTGATGACAACTAGACCTGAGATGTATCTTTGAGACTCATGTTTCGTAATTATATATATATATACACATATAGATGTTCACATTAGGATTATTAATTCTCATTTTTTTTATTTCCTCTTTCTTAACTGAATTATGTTGGATGGGTTAGGCTTACTTGTCCGATGAGGTTTGACAAGTGCCATCACTTGTCTATTTTGGATCATGAAAAATTGGTATTAGCGCCCAGGTTTATTAATCTCATTAGTACAAGCCGAGTCTAGTAGAGTCTTACGAATTGGTGTAGAGACGTTCATTATCTATCTTTGAGAGACTACAGGACTTTAGGAGATTATTATTTCTTTACTCTATTCTTAGATGTTTGGAGCTTTATATAACTCAAAAACTTCTCATTCACTCTCTCACAAATGGTGAGTGCATATTCTTCCATGCATAGAGATTTAGAGCCCATGCCTTTGGTGCATGAAAAGGTATGGGTTGGAATGGAGGTCAAATTGGGATGACCAAACCACTTAGAGGTCAGTTTAGAGTTGTCTCTTTTGGTTTTAAGGCTGCTAGTAGCAGTAAGTCTAGAGTATTAAAAGGGTTGAGTCCAGTACAGACACCACCTATAATCATACTTATGATTGAGGATTTTCTGGTTTGAGTGTTGGGTTTCTTTCAAATGGTGGATCCTATTTTGGTTTGGCGTGCTACTTAAGGGCTTCAGACTTCAAATTCACATGTGATTGCTACTGGTTCCTCTAGTATTGGTGAGGTATTATCATAGATTTCTCCACCTCCAGTGACTTTACCCTTTATTTCCATAGAAGGACTAATTAGATATATAGAGTTCATGAGGATAGATCCTCCTCGGTTCGATGGAGATCCTAGGTTTGATACTTATATATTCTTACTTGGTTTCTGTGAGAGGTTGCATAAGTTGGGTTTGATGGATTCTAATAGAGTATACATCACTTTTTTTAGTTCTTTAGGGCAGCTAGATAGTGGTAGAGGACCTTTGAAGAGGGTATACCAGTTGGGTCACCTTCTCTTTTATGGGAATAGTTTGTTTGAGTGTTCTTAGAGGAGTTTGTCTGGATATATGAGAGGCCTATAGGCCATAGGGCCCAGGGATTTAATAATATAGTGTTATGCATGATGAAGGTCAGGATTTTTGTGGTTATGCTTGAAGAGGGTTAGATTAGGTTGGTCTA
Source organism: Capsicum annuum (assembly GCF_002878395.1). Taxonomy (NCBI): domain Eukaryota; kingdom Viridiplantae; phylum Streptophyta; class Magnoliopsida; order Solanales; family Solanaceae; genus Capsicum; species Capsicum annuum. The sequence continues at coordinate 130,638,487 of NC_061118.1, forward strand.
TTGGTTCTTCAAGTTTGGTTTAGTGGGCTCCAACTTCTTTAATTTGTTTTCAATGTGAAGGTCTCGGTCACTATAAGAAAAATTTCCTATAGCTTAGCCAAAGAGATGTTTCATTAGTTGCTCTGAGAGATGGCAGGTATCAGTATCATGTTCCATGGGATAGACTCAAGGCTAAAACTTTTGGTACAGTACCCACAGGTATGATTTTAACACGCTTTTTAAGTTGTTTTGGTAGCATCTAATTATGGTTTTGCATTTTTCTATGTGTTTATTTTTTTGGCATTGGGTTTTAATGTGACATGAATTTTGTCGGGTCTATTGATATTGATGTCTCATAGATGATTCCTTAGTGGTGGATCGGGTGTATCAATCTTATATTATGACTCATTTAGAGTGCATAGCAAGATTACGCTTGATTTTTTGAGTTTGATGGATTTGGTGTATTTGGGTGTGGCTTTTTTATGGTTATATTATAGACTAGTGGTGGATCGGCGGTGGGTTTTGGTACATTCAGATTATTGAAGGTGATCCAGAGGTTCTCTAGAGAGTCGTTGGTTAGTTAGGGTTGAGAAAACATTTTGATTATTGGTCTAACGAGCTGTGAGTAAAGAAAATTACAACAGAAAGGCTTGTGTAGAATTTCCTGTAGGTGTTATTGACAGTATGTGTGCATAAGTTAGTTATTTTAGGGAGGTCTCTTTTATGTATCGATGGTATAAGTTAATGTCGTATTGATGATATCGACTTTATGAGATGATGACTGGTGCTTGCTAGATTATGCAAAAAGATCTTGTGGTGGGTCAAACTTGGTACAACTAACTGGAGGGATCGCCTTTGAAAGATTTTAGTTGGATAAGGGAAGATTTTCAGGCATTCATGCCTTTAGTATTGATTACTTCCTTAGTGACTAGCTTTTTTGCATGGTAATATTTAATGGTATTAAGACACATTTGTTAGGTTTGAAGGATTTCAGCTTAAGGGATTCTTGCTTTGGTTAGGGAAGAGTTTCAAATGGAAAGAACAACTTACTTGTAGCAAATATTACTTCTATCGCTAAGTGTCCTAATGGAATATTCTGCTCATGATTTTTGATTTTAGACAATGTGCTACTATGTCATAGTTCTTGTATTAAAGAAAATGTTGGAAGAAAAATTAAGAAAAGGTTAAGAAACCTGTTTATATAGAGTTTTGATAAATTCCAAGTTTAGTTGTGGGTTTGAGTTGTAAATTAGTATCCCTGGTAGTGTGGTTTACCAGTAGCTTATGTAGAGTTTATCAATGATTTTTCTGAGTTTGACATGTGATTTGGGCGTTCGTCAGTAAGATATAGTGATTATTGTACTTCTTTTGCTGGTTGTTTGTTCCCTGTTATGATTGGTTTCTTATGTGTGCATGATTGGAAAGATTCCTTGTTCTTCCAGGTAAATGAGACCTTCGGGTTGTTTGATGGCTTTTGCGTATTAAGGACTGGACATATTATTTAATGAGTAGTTTGAGTTTTTGATGTCATTTAGAGATTTCATGCCTATGATTTATAGTGTTATGGTGAGCCTCAGTTGCCTCGAAAGGGTTGAATTATAGGTTTTGGATATTAGGTGGTGACCTAGTGTGCGAATTGTGGCATTTATGGTTTTGTGTAGCTTTGATACCGATTTTTGACCTAGTAGTTGTAACCTAAGGTTGTTGTGTGGTTTGGCTTGATAGTGATAGTATCGGACTTAGGAGGTTTTATTTAGTATTTTGAAGAGTGGATAGGTGATTTATGGGTTCCTTGGCCTTTGGTGGATCTGAGGATGATTTTACATCTTGTGGTCGTAGCCATTGTCTTGTGGTGTCTTGGTTAGATTTAGTTTAGCCAAGTAAATGTATGCCTTCTATTGTGTTCGACTTAGTTTTTGGGTTTAGAGGAAGCTTACAAATATACAAATTTGACTTCACTGATGTTTTAGCCTTAAAGACTTGTGATATGACCTGGTGAGTCCTTATGTGATATATTTCTGGTTCTATGGTGAGACTGGTAGTTCTATGGTGAGACTGGTAGTTCTATGATTGTGACTCCATGTTGGAGTGCTTGTTTGATGTTTCTCGAGGGTATTTTATATCCTAAACCTATTTTGACATTTTCTTACTTTTACATTCGAGGATGAACGTAAATTTTAGTGGTGGATACTATAATGACCCTCGTAGTGAAATTTAGAAATTACTGTATTTTGACCATTCTACCTTTCCCATAGTTTCAACATATTTCATCTGGGTGTGGGGATAGTTGGCACAACTCCCAAGGTCTTCAGGAAGGTTTTGGGAGAGTTATTTTGAGGCTTTAAGAACCAATAGTTGACTTCGATAAACATTTCTTAATCCGAGTATTGGATGACAATTTGGACTGCACCAATACATCCAAAATGTTGAATTTGGGTTAGTAGCAGGGTTAGTTCAATTTTGGGACCTTTATATCTCATTTCGACCCTTTATTTAAAAAATAGTAAAAAAAAAAGTCCTAGTGGTTAATTTTGTTAAAATAATATTTTTTTAATCTAACATTGTCATTGAGTCTAAAATGTTGAAATTAGCCTACTAGCATTATTTATTTAGTTTTGTAGGGTTCCTAAAGAATCCCGAGGGTCCGTTTAAAGAGTTTTGAGGTTTGCCATTACTGGTTTTCAGTTGCCATCTAGTGAATGCTCCTTTCATCTTTGCTTTCGCGGTCTTAGGCTCATGTTTACGGAGCTCCATTGTCCATACATTCGCGTTCGTATCCATAGGCTTACATTCATAAAAGGTAGTGCCATTACTTCTTCGCATTCGCGGCTAGAGGACCGCGTTTGCAAAGGTTCGAATCGGGCAACCTCCCAATTGCGACCAAGGGCCCGCAATTGCGAAGGTCAATGACCTGGACAGATTAAAATGCCTATTTCATCCCCAAATCGTATTTTCTCCATTTTTGGACTTTTGGAGAGAGAATTAAGGTGATTTCAAAGAAGTTTTCATGCTTTCTTCCATAGGTGAGTTCCTAGATCCTTATTCCATCATTACCCAAAGATTTAATCTTCGAAAACACCTCACATTCGCAATTCTAAACATGTGTTTAGGGTTTCGCCTAGTAAATTAATAAATGAGTTTTTGTTCGATTCAAGGCCTGATTCCTACTCAATTTTTGTGTGGGCTTTCAACTATAGAATCCTCTTTATATGGATAATATTATTCTTAAATAAAAAATTTGGTATTACTCTTTTCATTTTTGGACTTATTTTTTGAACCCGCTTTGGACTCATTTTATATAAGGTTAATATGGGTATCATTAGCGTTCTTTTGACTTGTAGATGTCATTTTTCAGTAGATTAGATGCATTTGGTATTAGTTCAAGGGAGTAAAGCTTACGATTGAAACTTTGGATGGTGTTTGGATTTGCGGATCTTCACTTAAGGCAAGTTGAGATGTACCTTGATTTATTTCAAAGTGTTTATGTTGTATGCTTGTTTGTATGTCTTTTTGCATTTCATTTAGGATTGAGGGTCCCACTTAGTTGATATGACGAGCATCTCTATGGATACCAGAGTCTTTGATGAATTGTATTTAGATAAATGGCTATTCTAAATAGTGCTGCTACTTGTAAATACCTTTAGGATGCATTGTAAATGGATAACATGGTGTTCTTGAATAGTTGGTTGGGATTACCTATATTATGAGTTTGTATCAAACTTGGTTACTTTTTAGATGATATTTAGGTTATTTTTACCTTGTTATGGAAGGGTTGAAGTTTAGTAAACACTTAAAGTATAAGCAGTCTTATATTAACTAATGTATGGACCAAACGAGATTTGTGTAGTTCTGTTATTTATTATAGTAAGGATTGTTGTTTTTTTCTGGTTGCCCATGAGGGGCTTATATGAATATATTTATAGACTTGAGTAACTATTTTTGATTATGTGTCCGAATAGGGATTTATATGCATATTGCCTGTTGATTTAAAAGGCTATATTATTGTGATATCAGGATGGGGGCTTGACTTGATGTTACTAGTCATGTTTATACATTAAATATCTTATTTATTATTATGTCGCTTAAGTGGGGCATAACTTATCATTATAGGCTTTATCTGCGCATTAGAATGACTTGTCTATTATGGTGTCGCTCGAGTGGGGGTTTGACTTGACATAGAAGGCCTTATATAAGCATTTAATTGCATTATCACTATAGCGATGCCGAGTGAGGGGTAGAAAATGATATTATTAATGACTACATGACTACTTATTCTGGTGGTGCCAAGTGAGAATTGAAAACATGAATTATTGATACATTAAGTTGATTTTGAGCTTACTTATACATGTATTGAATGAATTTTGACCTTCATACTAATTGGTTATGAGCATTACATCCTCATATCACACATGCATATTCATGAGACATTGGTACCACTGAAAAATACTATTTTTGAAAGAAAATGAGACATTTTTATGAAAATCCTCTTCATGAACATGAGCTGGAGAGGAGAGTTGAGATTGAGATTGAGGTATGAGATACAGTAAATGGGTTGCGAACCCCCCATAGGTCCTTTTTGGTAGTTGCGAACTCGATGGATGTATATAAAAAGTCATGCGATAACTTTCACCATTCATCATCATCACTCCATCGCATTGTATTATATTCCTTGGTTTGGTTTGATACAGTATTCGTAGTTACTTTTGTATTGTATTGTTGTTAAAGAACCTTGTTTGTGATATTGTGTTTGAGCATTCATTTCATTTCATTACATTGTCTTAGATCACCTTACTAATTTAGAGGTTGGAAAATTAAGAGATGTGGGGTATGACTGAGGCTTGATAGGAGAGATATATGTGTAGCCCTGTTGTAGTATGAGATACACTCGTATATATGCGCACTTTCTTCCTATTTTCATCTCATATTATTTGATTGATTATATTTAATTAAGCTTGATGTATTTTATTAGTGAGTCTTCTTCATAAATAACGTTTCTTGCCTAGATTAGTGTGCATACCCTATTTTTGGTGAATCTATTGATCATTGTGTTGGGTTATTCTAATAGATTGAAAGAATATAATTTTAGGATATAGATTGTTGGGGAATCGTGGGTAGACGGGGTGGTGGTTCTTGCTATCACTTTGAATTAGGGTCGTTTATCAACAATGCTTGCTAAGTACATGTGGTTTCGTACTCACCCTTGCTCTTTTTTTTTTCTGTGCCCCGTACAGGTATTGGTTGGATTGGTAGACAGAGTTCTGTCAGAGTTGAAATTGTGAAGATCGAGGTAGTGGCTTGTGGACTTCAGAACATCTCGAATTTCTCTATTTATGTATCATCTTTTATTTCACATCTAAGATATTTTAGATGATTGTTATTAGTTGAATCTGTATTAGAGACTTGTACTGGTGACAACTGGACCTGAGATGTCTTTTTGAAACTCGTTTCTCGTAATATTATTTATATATATACATATATATATATATGTTCATATTGGGATTATTCATTCTCCTATTTTCGTTTACTCTTCCTTAACTGTATTCTCTAGGTTGGATTAGATGTTGGGAAGGTGTATATGTGAATGGAAAATGGAGGGAAGAGAGACATCAAATTAGAAAGTGTACTCTTAAAATGGGAAAGTTCACTACTTCTCCCACATTGGTGGGAGAAGGGAACTTTGAAGTGTTTTTAATAAGGAACACTAACTCCACATGGATAGTGAGGAAAGAACAAGGTGGTGCCTCACGCCGTCGTCGTCGTCGTCGTCGTCGCTCGCTCGGCTCGGCTTTGGAATTGGAATTAGAAAATGATCGATCGATGAGATTTATCTTTTTAGACGAATTTTATTTGAAACTTGTGTTACAAGTGAAAAACTTATAATTATTTTTATCCAAGTGTGGGCGCAATTTTAAAGCCATGCAAACGTATACGCAATGCATCACGAAGGGATGTGACCCTTCGAGGTAAAAGGCACACTGTTTCGCGCTTTAGGGTGACCTATGGGCGCAGATGCAGCGCAGATACGCAACCTGTGGGTGCAGATGTAGAGCAGAAGCTACTAGAAATTGTAAAACGTCACCTGCGGCCGTAGATCAGGTGCAGGTCCAGGACAGACTGGGTGTAGGGACGTGACTGCTACTGAATAAGTGTCATTCTGCTGAACCAGTGTATCCCTTCTGAAAACACTCTTCTTCTATACAAAAACTCTGTGTGATCATTAAGATGTTGAGTGAGTTTGAAGAATCCAATAATTTGAGGTACTGCTATTGTTTGGATTGAAAGCCATTTTATCCTAGAAGGAAGATTCCACAACCTAGGGTACAGTAGGGGGAATTATTCCTTAAGGACACTCCGTGAAGTCGGAGGCCTTGGCTTTACATTTCTATTTCATCTCATTTTTGAAAAATAACATACCTCTTGGATAGATTATTCATAATCTTGTGTTAAGGAACTTCAGTAGTGTTCTTGTCTTAGACTTGAACTTGGGTTAGAGTTATTGTTGCATATGTATACAGATTCTTGTACCTGAAAATATTGAAAATAACATTAGACTTACTTGTTCGGTGGGATTTGAAAAGTGCCATCACGTGCTCATTTTGAATCGTGACAAGCCACCAAATGAACGTTAAGCCCAATACACCTAGGGGTGGGCATTCGGTTTATTTGGTTTGATTGTTGAATATCGGTTCGGTTTTTTGATTTTTGGATTGACGAAGATGAAAACCATAACCAAACCAAAATTATTTCGGCTTGGTTCGGTTTTTGCAAATTCGCTTCAGTTATTTCAATTTTTTTTTCGGTTTTAAAGATTAAAGTAGTGAGCATTTAAAATTGGAGATTTTTCTAAAAAAATAATCTTTTTTTCAAACCTATTTTTCATTCCCAAATATAATTGATTCAACATGCATGAAATAATCATAAATATCTACCTCCCTGAGTCATCATCGTTGGCGTGACGACAGTGGCCACATTCGGCAGCAACTGCCGACGGCAGTGACGAACTGAGCAAACGACAGTCGTTGGCGATGTTGAAATTTCAAATGAACTGACTAACTGAGGATGGTTGAGCGCTGCTGCAGCCTTCACGTTAATGTTAGGGTCGAAAGCAAAGCAGTATATTAAGATTTAGGGTTACTAAATGATTATAATTTATATATTTATATGTTATATCATATTATATTATATTTTTAGTATATTTACATATATATTAAATTTTATTTTTGTATATATATATATATATATATATATATATATATATATATATATTTTATACAATTTATATATATATTATAATATATTATTTATATAATTTTGATTTTTCAGTTTATCCAAATTTTTTTTTGTAAATCCAAAAACCAAACCGTTTAATCAAATTTCTAAAATTTGAAACCGAAACCAATCCGAAAAAACCGAAAAATCAAACCAAAATTAAATTTTGGTTCGATTTTTCGATTTTTTCGGTTTAAACAAAATATGTCCAGCCCTAATTACACCAATTGAGCAAAATGGAAAATAAGTACAAAGTTATGTTTTATTTATTGTATTCTTTGTAACTAAATGTTGTCCTTAGAATTTTGAGTAGTGGTCCTTAATAGAGTGTATAAAAATTTGTAATTACAGAGGAATGAGATGCGAGAAACACTCCAAAATCCTTGATAGTTTGTCTGTCAACCTATTTCTTCAAAGTGATCGGTTCTTTAACTTAAAGACAAAAGGAAATAAAAGTCCTATCTGGAAACACTCTTAAGAGACATCCACTTTTATGGGATTTTATTTTTACTTAATGTATTATTACAAGTTAAAACATCAGTTTCGAATTCTCTCTCCACGTTGAAGTTTCAAATTCTCTAGCAAATCTTTGCAAATCAACTCTAAAAATCCATATTTAATGTGACACTTGTTTGATGTTGCATATGCGCTGAATACTTATTACTCATAAAAGGAGGTTTAGTTGAAAAAATTAATTGAATGTTGCGAATAAAATATTATTTTTTATAGATGAAATGTTAATATAAAATTATTAAATATTAATACAACAATTAAAAGTGTGAATGCTTGTACGAATATTATTGTGCATATTATGAATACTTATTAGTTGTAAAGGGGAATTAAATTGAAAATTTGGAAGGTTATTATTATCAATTAAATATTAATATAATATTACTGAATACCATAATAGCATTCTGATTTATAACGATTTGACATACGTTTCATTGCAACAGATGAATATTCTTAGGAATGCGATAAAGTTGTGCGCTTTATAATTTTGAAGTGATGGTGAATAAGGATAACTACCGTATTTTTTGGGTAATTTGATGTGATTAGAAGACCATGTGTCACTATCATTTTGTCGGTATTGAATAAATTGGGTATAAGAGGTAATAAATTTTAGGGTAATTTGCGTGATTACAATAGAACCTCGCTATAATAGTTATTTTATAACAATATTTCATTATAATGTCTTAAGTTTTTCCAAAGTCAAATTTTCTTGTTATATTTATTTTTCTATAACAACAATGACATTCATTATAATGATACACTATTCATAAAATTATATCTCTGTCATATAATTCTCAAATATAGTATGATGATATTTTGTATATGCATAAAATATAATATTTAAATATTTATGATAATCATCATCAACATCATGCATAGAGCTGTCAAAAAAGGTCGACCTAAGCCTCATGGGTAAGAGATTTGATGGACTAGAGTAGGCCACCCCTTCAATTGAAAGGGACTTAAAATGATCATCCCAAGCTAACCTAAAAGCATCGCAAATTGGGCGGACTAGCCCTTCATCTTTTGTAATTTCTTTTATTGGCATTTTAATTTTTAATTTAAATTCAACCCTATAAGTAAAACAATTTTCTAATGTTTCTAACATATAATTATATGAAAGTACATATTAAGACAACTTATAACATATTCAAGTTTGAATTAAAAGGAATAAACAAGTTTTTTAATTAAGTGAGAGTCCTTCAAGTTTTAAAAATTAGGTAAAAGGAACAAAAAAAAAAGTCTTTTTTTAATATTTTCGCTTCAATAACTAGAAAGGCTGTCTCAACAACTGTAGAAGTTATCGCAACAACTATCGAAGCTGTTAGACAACTTTGCAAAGTTATTTGACAACTGTGCAAAATTGTTGGACAAATTTAATAATTGTTGAGACAACTAACGCAGTTATTGAACAACTGTCCCAGTTATTTAAGCGACTTTATTTTTTTTAACTTAATAATACTGTGGAACTCATTTATCTCCTTTTTTAATTAAAGCTTTGAGAGGTCTTTCAGCTTATTTTTCTCCATAATGCTACATCAAGCATCCTCAAGCACATTTGGATCTGTTAAAGATAATTGTGTTCATTAACATCTTTATTTCTGTTTTCATTCACATGCAAATTTAATTAGTTAAACATCATCAAAGAACTTTAATTCAAACATTAATAATATTTAAATTCACTTTAAAAAAGAAAATATTACCACTTTGAATTTAGGTATAGTCGTGCAATTAACTTTGAATAGCAACAAGTGTTTGAATTTTTGTATGACAGTTGGAACTTTATACTTGCTGATTTTGTATGACAGTTGGAACTTTATACTTGCTGATTACTAATTTTAGTAGGAGGAAATGAGTTAAGTATTAAATAAGACTCTAAGACTTATTTGGTCATCACTATTTCTAAAATTTGCTTCTTGTTCACAATTTTCTTTCAAATTTAAATTCAAATTAAATCACAATTATGAATGCAACTTACGTACTTGAAGATTATGATTTAATGCTAAATAAATAGAAGTATTTATATAAGATACTGAGACTTATTCGGTAATCGCTATTTCTAGCTTTTACCTTTTATGTATGATTTATTATAATTTTTTAATTTAAATTAAATAGTTTTTTGACCCACGAACAAGCCTGGCTCAAGCCTCAAGGTACAATGGGATGACTGGAATTGGCGTACGAATCCCAATTTTAAATAGGTTTGATAAATCTTAACTTAGTCCTACCCCAAAAGCAAGTTGGGTTGGATTGGCTTCAATCACGAAATTACATGAGATGGCCTCCATGGTAGATGGCTTTGATTTTTTTATCTTCCATAAGAAAAGTGTTAAAAGATTAGTTTTTCTTTTTTTTTATGTTTTACCCCTCTATATCTCAAATATTTTTATGCCCTTCATGTTCTTTGTCCCTCAACTTCTTTTTTTATTTTTTTTCTTCACTTTTTTTTTAATTTTTTTTCTTGTTTTAATTCATTTGTCTCAACCTTTATTTTTCTTGTATTTTTTTCTTAAACACTATCTATTTCTTCATTTCTCTCTTTTTTTTTAATTTATTTGTCTCAATTTTTTTTTGGTTTTATCACTTCTTATTTTTTTATTTTTTTCATTTTTCTCAAACTTTATTTTTATTTTTTCTTCTCGTTTTTGTTTTTCTCAATCTTTAATCGTTTTTGTTTTTCTCAATCTTTACTTTTTTTTTCTTCTCTTTTTTCTTAACCTTTATTTTTCTCTTCTCTTTTTTTATATCTATTTTTTTCTTCTCTTTTTTCTTTTTTTTTACCCTCAACTTCTATTATATTTTTCTAATAAATTGAATGTTGAATAATCCACAAAAGGATCTTCTTTCTTTGACATCAAAATAAATTTAATGTCATGACTTATTGTTTAAAAGTCCTTTGGGATAAGTCTTTCTCTAAGACAAAAGTTATAGAACATTTCATAAATCAAGACACAATATGGTAGTGTCAAGTCTTGCTCGTAGGGCCTAATTTGTTGTTTGAAAATTCTAGAATTTAGTCTTGCATCTAAGGTAAGAGTTATAGAAAATCTTATAAAACAAGATACAATGTGGTAGTGTTAACACTTGCCCATTAGCGTAACTTGTTTTTCTTGGGAGGTGCTTTGGCTAAGTCTTGTATTAGAGGCAAGACTAATAGAGCATCTCATAAATCAACACACAATATGGTAGTGTCAACTCTTGTCCATGGAACATAACTTGTGGGCTAAGTTTTGCCTCTAAAGCAAGTGTTATAGAACATCTCGTATATCAAGACATGATGTGATAGTATCAACTCTTGCCCATGGGGTGTAACTTGTTCTTTGAAAGTCCTTGGATTAAGTCGTGTCTCTAAGGCAAGAGTTATAGACATCTCATAAATCAATACAATAATGTGGTAGTATCAACTCTTAAAATGGGGCACAACTTGTAGTTTGAAAGTCTTTGATTTATAAAATATCTCAGAAATTAAGACACAATGCGGTAGTGTCAACTTTTTTCCATAGGGCGTAACATATTATTTAAAAGTCCTTGGGCTAAGTCTTGCCTCTAAGGCAAGAGTTATAGACCATCTCATAAATCAAAATATAATGTGGTAGTGTCAACTCTTACCCATGAGGCAGAACTTATTTGAAAGTCCTTGAGTTAAGTCTTGTCTGTAAGGCAAGAGCTATAGAGCATCTCATAAATCAATACGCAATGTAGTAGTGTCAACTCTTGTCCATGGGACATAACTTGTTGTTTGATTGTCCTTCGTCTAAGTATTGCATCTAAGGCAAGAGGTATCAAGCCTTTCATAAGTAAAAACACAATATGGTAGTGTGGAATTTTGCTCAATGTGCGTAACTTGTTGTTTGAAAATCCCTGAGATAAGTCGTGCCACTAAGGCAGGGGTTGTAGATCCTCTCATAAATCAAGATATAACGTGATAGTGTGTCAACTCTTCCTCGTGGGACATAACTTGTTGATTTAAAGTCCTTGGATTAAGTCTTGCATCTAAGATAAGAGTTATAGAACATCTCATAAATCAAAACACAATGTGGAAGTGTCAATTTTTGCACATTAAACATAACTTGTTTTTTGAAAGTCCTAAGTCTTGCCTCTAAGGCAAGATTTATAGAACATATCATAGATCAAAATACAATGTGATAGTGTCAAATCTTGACCATTGGGAGAAACTTATTTTTTTGGTAAATAAACAAACTTTATTTAATACCAAATTTGTTCATACAGAATAATTAGATAGGAGCAGACCCCCCGTCTCTCAACAAAATAAATGACTAAATTATGCTAGGTACGAGGTATATAGGAAGCAAATCGGTAAGAGATGAAAATATAGACAAGTAGGATCTGGAACTCTTGCCTACTTTAGCTCTAGATTAATCCTAGGGGACTATGATCATTATGGAAACTTGTTCAGTTACAGCAAAATAGGTTTCTAGTGTATTAGCTCACCACCTCTGTTATGAAGAAATAAAGCTACTTCTTTACATACCTTGCCAGGTTCATAATGCCCGTGATGAAGAAAATTTCGTTCTCTCCAAATCACATGAATCTCCATAGCAAAGAGACAACTAATTATACAACCCCTACCAGTCCTCTTCTTTGCCCAATTAACCACCCAATCCACTTCTGTCTGCCATAGACCAATGGACCTGTGCACTCCAATCCACCTTAGAAATCTTTGTCAAAGTTTTTGAGTGATATTGCATTCAAAAATTAAGTGCTCTTTGGTCTCATCTGCAGTCATACAAAATACACTAGTATATGCAGTGGTGGACCCAGAATTTAAGGATAGTGGGTGCTTAAAAAATTTAAAAACTGAAAAAAGTGAAAAAAATCACCTCAATGAGGTTCGAACCTAGGTCCTCCTTCTAATGAAGCACCTTAAGATCAACCTAAATGCCAATGCACCCAACCAAATTTTTATTATAGTGGGTGTTTTTATATGTTTTATCCCTATTTTTCTATATTTTTTATGTAATTATACCTATTTTGCATTGAGTTTAGTGGGTTCTGGAGCACCCCAAAATCCTATATAGGTCCGCCTCTGGGTATGAGAAACCACAATACCAAGATTCAAGAGTCTTTCTACTATAGGCAAACTTCTTATGCAATGCCATACATAAGAAGAACTTATGTTAAAGATGAATAGTCGGGTGCTCAGTCAAGCTCTTCTAAAGTGCTTTAGGAAGCGTAGGAGTTAGGGTAGTGTACAGCTTCTTGATTAAGAATTTGTTCCTTAATATGATAGTGTGTAATCTTTATATAACTCCACCATTTAGAGAACTCATATTAAAAAACATCTTCTTGGATTCAAGGATTCTCCTAATGACCCATGTAGCAATCTTAGGTACAAGAGAGTTGTCCACTGATTCCTGCTTCATATAAAAGATATGAACCTACTTCACCCATAAACAATCCATTTTTGTGGCCAGAGCCAAAAGTTGTTTCATCATTATAGCCTTGTTCCACCTGTACATATTCAATACATTGGGACCACTTACTGCTCTTGGTTGACATACCTTCTCCAATGATACTAGGTCTCTTTTAGATACCTCAACTGAACCTGTCTATAGAAAGGTTCTACAGGCATTTTCAATAAGTTTTAGAATTCTTTTGGGTAGCACAAAGATTTGTGCCCAATAAGTTTGAGAACCAAAAATCACAGCCTTAATAAGTTGCAACCTTCCTACTAACACGGCCTAAACAGGGCCTGATTGTAATGGGTATCTCAAGTCCAACAAAGACTGGAGACCACCCCAATAGCCAAACCGTAGACCAACTTACAACCATGTCGGATAATTTTGAACATATAACAAGATAAGTGAATTTAAAATTAAAGATATTATGATATGTGTATAACAAAACCAACTAACAACCAAATCATCCCAAGTCCACAGTAGTCCAACAAAGCCTCTACCAAACTGAATATCAATAAAGTATTAGGACATGCCCCCAACTATAGCCAAAAATAGTATCCAATAGTCTATAACATAAAAGAAATACATAATCCTGAAATGAAGCCTTCCAAAGTATGTAAGCTCACCACTTCAAGTCGACTCTCGATAAATCCACAATCACTAAGCAGGAGAAGTAGAGGTATGGCCAAATCCTGCATCGCATGGGGATACAACATCCGAAGACGATTAGCGAAGTGAATGCTAGCATGCAACTCAGGAATAAAGATAAAATAATGTCGTCAATTCAAACCAAGTAAACCAATGTACATAACCATATGCAAATATATATATATATATATATATATATATTTCATGTTGGGATAGGGAACAAGGTTTAACATGTGTTTAAAAAGTTTAGCCTGAATTGTATAGCTCAACCGTCATAACATGTACCCATGGGCTATATGGGCCCCAGCTCTCACCCCCTGGTTGGGTCCCGGTGTGTGTAGCCGGTTGAATCAGAGAATGCAAATGAGGGATTCGAACCTCCCAACATATACTAAGGTAACTTAAGCACCCGATCATGTAATGATTTATGGGGGACTCAAACCTCCCTAATCATAAAATAATAATAAGGGGTACTCAAACCTCCCTAGTCACTTTGACCCCCGCGTCGGCAAATACAATTTCCAGTATCGATCACCCGAACCTCCACTTTCACGACTCAGCTACACAATCCTTATAGAGCCTAATTAAAATATTTATCACACAATCCCTGCCATGAAACACATTTCACATCAAGGAATACATCGTTGGTATTGTCATAGCAACCACACTTGCAAGGTAATAACAACAAGCCAAAATAATTATCCATTAACATGGGGAAAACAACTCCCTTTGTTCATTAATACAAGATGAGGGACACCAACTCCCTTTGTTCATTAAAGCAGACCATTGTGTTTCAAATGCCTCTTTATATCATGCAATAGTTCAAGACTAGTTCAATTTTACAAATTCCCACCTTTCTCGTAACTCAAAACCAATTTCACACTATGGAGTTGGGGTTATAACCACTTCAAAAGCAACAAGTTTGGCAAAATCACAATTCCCTAGTTTATTCACCACACCCATGCCCACACGTTCAAAACCAGAATTAAATCATAAAAATCATATATAATCCATGCGAAATATTGTTCACTTAATAAACATTCAAAACCCCTAACCTTTATTTCAAAACCATCTATACATCTCATGAACAATACTTTAAAACATATTTTTTTACAAAATTAACAATAAGGGAAGAGTAACATGCCTAAAATAGTAAGATTTATGGAGAGAAATCACCCTTGAAAGCCCTAATTGATCAACCTCTAGGAAACTTTAAGTGTTCTTGAACTTCAGGAATTTGAGAGTGCTGATAAGTTACTTTGATGTGTTTCTAAGTTATAATAACACCCTAAAGGGGTTATAAGATGTGGGTTTCAAGTTGGGTAAGAGGGGAAATGTCTAGAATGCCTTAACTTAAAAGCTGAAAAGGTATCGCCTTCTACTACGGGTCAACCCTTGACTCGTAGGCACTCCTTACAACTCGTCACCACGAGTCGTAACCAAGGGATTATCACCAAGGCACCCTATACTGTTATCCTTACAACTCAATGGCACTCGTAATGGGACCCTACGACTCGTAGGGTCCAGCCGTAGTCGACACAGAAACCAAATTGGGACTTACACTAGACACCCCAAGATTACACCTAATGACTTATGACATATCCTTAAGGCTTTTAGTGAGACACTCATACTCAGAGCAGAATCAAGCCACAAACTTACTTATTTGGTTACGAATTGGTTCCTAGGACCCATAATGACACCCTATGACTCATCGAGTGAGTCGTTACCAAAGTAGTGAGCTCAAAATTCAAGAAATTTTCAGGGGCCAAAAATTTGGGGTGTTTTAATTCTCCCCCACTTGGATCATTCGTCCTCAAATGATGGGTCAAGGTATACACAAACACGACAAAAACAACTAATAACCACATTTTCCTTTAACAAAGTTAGAAAACAAAGATATCAAGGAATCATAATTTCCTTAACAAAGTCAGAAAATAAAGATAACAACAACACATACCTTAAACACGATTTTCCAAAATAGGGGATGGGAATGGATACTTGGACTTCATGTCCTCTTCGGCTTCCCAAGTAGCCTCTTCAACCATGTGGTTCCTCTATAGAACCTTTACCAAAGCTACATCCTTTGTTCACAATCGACGAACTTGTCAATCCAAAATTTCAATCGGGACTTTCTCATAAGATAAGAAATCTAAAATACCCACCTCCTCCAAAGGAACAACCATCGAAGGATCACCCACGCACTTTCTCAATATCGAAACATGAAACACCAGATGAATAGAGCTCAAAATAGGAGGCAATTCTAATTCATATACAATACTATCAACCCTTTTCAAGACCAAGTAAGTTCCGATATACCGGGAACTGAGCTTTCCCTTCTTCCCAAACTGCATTACTCCCTTTATGGGAGATACCTTTAAGAACACTCAATCGCCAGCCTCAAACTTTAACTCCCTACGCCTTAAATTTGCATAGGAATTTTATCGACTTTAGGCAGTCTTAAGTCTATCCTGAATCACCTTCACCTTATCCATAGAATGGTAAACCAAATTAGGGCCAAACATCTCTGACTCACTAACCTCGAACCACCCAATAGGAGATCTACACCTCCTACCATATAACGCCTCAAACGAAGCCATCCAATACTAGAGTGGTGGTTATTATTATATGCAAACTCTATAAGAGGCAAATGATCATTCCAACTACCACCATAGTCAATCATGCAAGCTCGAAGTATATCTTCCAATGTCTGAATAGTTCTTTTCGCTTGCCATCTAACTGCGGGTGGAAAGTTGTACTAAGGCTCACCTTAGTTCCCAAACCTCTCTGAAATGAATGCCAAAAGTATGATGAGAACTGAGTACCATGATCTAATATAATAGAAACATGCACCTCATGCAACTTCACAATCTCTTGGAGGAACAACTTTGCTTAATCATATGTTGAATAATTAGCTGTCACTGGCAAGAAGTGAGCAGACATAGTCATCCTTTCCATGATGACCCAAATCAAATCAAACTGATTTCGAGACTGAGGAAGACCGGTAATGAAATCCATATTAAGCATTTCCCACTTTCACACAGGCAACTCAATTTCTTGATGTAACCCTCCGGGCAGCAAGTACTCAACCTTTACTTAATGACATACCATTCATTTAGCCACAAAACTGGCCATATCTCACTTCATATTATTCCACTATTAAATCTTCTTAAGGTTATGATACATCTTCGTCGAACCAAGATGAATGGAATAACGTGACTCATGAGCCTCAGCCAAGATTCTTCTCGCAACCCGTCTACTTCGGGAACACATAATCTGTCTTAGTACCTCAAGATACCATTGCCAGCAATCTCAAAATCTACAACCTTTTTGTCCCACATCTCTCTTAATCTTTATTAAGACAGGATCCAGTTCCTACTTCTCTTTCATTTCAGCAACAAAGGATGACTTTGCCACCACTTGCACATATACACCACCATCCTTTGAGTCTAAGAGAAGAATACTAAGGTTATCCAAATAGTGAATATCTTTCACCAACTCCTACTTATCCTCATCCACATAAGCTAGATTCCCTATGGATCACCTGTTAAGAGCCTCAGCAACCACATTAGCATTACCTAGGTGATAGTGGAGACTCATGTCATAGTCTTTTAGCAACTCAAGCCACCTCCTCTGCCTGTAATTTAATTTTTTCTGGGTAAACACGTATTGCAGGCTCTTATGATCAGAAAAGATATAAACATGGACTCCATATAAATAGTGACACCAAATCTTTAATACGAATACTACAGCCAGCAACTCTACGTCATAAGTCGAATAATGCCTCTTATGAACTTTTAACTTCCTAGAAGAATTGTCCACTACCCTACCATGCTGTATCAACACACAACCAATTCCCATGTGGGATGCATCACAATAAACCATAAATCTATCATCACCCTCGGGCAATTTATCTTTCAGTTTCTCTAAACTACCCTCACAAGCATCAGACCATAAGAACTTCAGCTTCATCTAGTTTAACTTAGTCAGTCGAGCAGCTATAGTCGAGAAACTCTCCATAAATCTCCTATAGTAATCGGCTAAACCCAAGAATCTCCAAATATCGGTTGGAGTCATAGGCCTAGGCTATTTCTTAACCACTGCAACTTTCTGTGGATCCATCATGATCCCTTCAGTAGAAATGACATGACCCAAAAAAGTAACAGCTTTCAACCAGAACTCGCACTTCTAAAACTTATCATATAAATACTAATCTTTCAAGGTCTACAATATAATACAGAGATAGTCGGCGTGATCCACCTCGATCCTAGAGTACACCAAAAATCATCAATAAACACTATGAAGAACGAATCCAAGAACTGACAAAATACCCAATTCATGAGATCCATAAATATCGTTGGGGCATTATTTAGACCAAAAGACATAACTAGGAACTCATAGTGACCATATCAGGTTTGAAAGGTAGTCTTAGGGATATCCACCTTCCTAGTCTTTAGCTGATGATAACCCGAACGAAGATCAATCTTAGAGAAATATCTAGAACCCTGAAGTTGGTCAAATAAAACATCAATTCGAGGAAGAGGATACTTATTCTGCACCATAACCTTAGTCAAATAACGGTAATTGATACATATCCGAAGGGAACCATCCTTCTTATGCAGGAATAGAATAGGAGTGCTCCATAAAGACACACCGAGATGGATAAAACCCTTGTCAATAAGGTCTTTCAAATGCTTCTTAAGCTTCTTCAACTCAGTCGAAGCCATTATATAAGGAGGTATATAGATAGGACGAGTGTTCAAAACAAGGTCAATCCCAAAATTAATCTCTCTATCCTGAAGGATTCTAGGAAGATTGTCAGGAAAACCCCTAGAGAATTCATTAACTACGGGAATGAATTATAAGGAAGGACCCTCCGAGTTAGAATCTTTAACTCAGACCAAATGATAAAAACATCCCTTGGAAATCAACTTTTGGTCTCTAAGATATGATACGAATCTCTTCTTAGGCACAAGAGAACCCCATTCCTACTCAATGACTGGCTCATAAGGAAATTTAAATATGACCTTACTGGTTCGATAATCTAAGGAGGCATAGCATGAGTGCAACCAGTTCATCCCCAATATGACATTAAAATCAACCATATCTAACTTTATCAGATCTACCAGAGTTTCTCTTCCACCAACAGATATCACATAACCTCTATAGACTCTTCTAGCTACTACAGAGTCACCCACAGGGGTAGAAATATAAAAGGGATCAGGGATACACTCAAGATCGAAACCAAAATATATAGCCATAAATGGGGTCACATAAGAAAGAGTTGACCCCGGATCAAGCAAGCAATACACATCACAAGAAAAGAGTCGTAACATACTAGTGACAACATCGAGAAATACCTTGGAGTCCTGGCAAGTATCAAGAGCATACAAGCGATTCCAGCTAGTGTTGGTACCAAAAGAAAAAGTAGGTGAAGGAGCTGATGAAATAGAAACAAGAATCATATTTTCCCCTGAAGCAACCTTAGAAGGATAATCCCTCTAAAAGTGACCAATCTGAACATATTTAAAATACTTGTTCCTTTCTCTTCACAAAACCCACAATGTGCCTGCCCGCAGAATCTACAAGGAGGAAATGATGGAGCTGATTGAGCGCTACCAGCCTAAAATTAGGCACCATATGCCTTAAACCCACTATCATGCTGAGAACGATGATCACCCAACAACTTCGGATAAGAAAAACTAGTCGTAGAGTAGGAACTAAAACTTCCCCACTTCTTATACTACTTTTCACCATCCTTACCACTCTGCTGCTGATCTCCACCCTGATTAAAAAATCTAAACTTCTTACTCTATCTTTCCCTTATTTTCGCTGGTTCTTCTTCTTTTTCTCAACCTGCTGCATGTACACAACCAACTGGAGATGTCCATATCCTTATTCAACAAGGTAGACTTACTCTCTAGAATCAAATCACAGGATAACCCAGAAGCAAATTTCCTTATTCTATCCCTTATGCTAGATACTAACTCAGAAGCATATCGAGACTGATGGAATTTTAAGGATACTCCTTCACCGTCATCCTGTAATTCCTTAGATTAACAAACTCTTCCATTTTTTCCTTCCTCAACTCCTAAGGAAAGAAGTTGTCCAGAAAAGCACAAGAGAAATCATCCCACAATCCAGATTCGACCTCATCTCCCCTAGACTGTTCTTATTTCTCAGACCATTGGTATGCTATATCCTTCAGTTTATCGGCAGCGAATTTCATACCCTCAATATCTGAAGCATGCATAACCCAGATGATCTTCTCCATCACATCCATAAAACCTTAAGGATCCTCTTCAACTGCAACACCAGTAAAAGTTGGAGGACTCAACCTCATAAATTGGACAACCCTTATGGCCACAGAAGATGGAGTAACAGAAGCTACACGCTCATATTAAGAAGCTACCAACTGAGCCAATATATGATTAGACTGAAGAAATTTTGCATTCGATACATCAGTCCGAGGAGCTCTAGGAGGACTAGAGGGGACCGGTGGAACTCCAGAAGGGCAATCAGGAACTGAACCCCTAAACTAGGTTTGTACCTTATAAGTAGGGTGTGTCCCATCAACATTGTCTTCAAGTGGGACAGAGGAGTTTCCATGAGCTTTAAATCATCTCGGATTCATGATTTGAAAAGTGAACAAATGAGAATTAGAGGAGATTTCAAGACCTTAGACTCTACATCCCAAAATAAGACAACAAGAAAGAAAAATATTCCTAAATGTCTCGTAGCCTCTCCCTTATAAGTATGGAGCGCTACACACCCATAAAAGAGACTCTATTTAACATGACTTTGTGGACACCCAATTGACCATGAACCTAGGCTCTGATACCACCTGACACGACCGAACTAGGCCTGTTCATGAAGGGTATCTCAAGTCTAACAAGGACTGAAGACCATCCTTAACACCCGAATCATAGACCATCTTACACCCGTGTCGTATGAATTTTCAACATATAACAAGATAATAGAACTTAAAATTAAATATATTATTATATATGTATTTCCAAACCAACCAACAACCAAACCATCCCAAGTCCACGGTAGTCCAACAAAGCCTCTACCAACTTGAATCTCAATAAAGTGTCGGGACATGTACCTGACTATAGCCAAAAATAGTATCCAATAGTTTATAACTCAAAATAAAAATATAATCCTAAAATAGAGCCCTCCAAAGCATGAAAGCTCACTACTTCAAGTTAACTTTTTATCAATCCACAATTACTTAGCAGGTGGCCAAATCTGCATTGCGTGGAGATAGAGCATCCAAAGATAGTTAGCAAGGCGAATGCTAGCATGCAACTCAGGGATGAAGATAAAATAATGTCATCAATTCAAACCAAGTCAACCAATGCACATAACCGTATATAAATACATATATTTATATATCATGTTGGGATAGGAAACAAGACTTAACATGCGTTTCAATAATTCAACCTGGATTGTGCAGTTCAAGCATCATAATATGTACCCACGGGCTATATGGGCCCTATCTCTCACTCTCTGGTCAGGCCCTAGTACGTGTAGCCATACCAATCAGAGAATACCCTCATATATATACATAAGGGGGACTCGAACCTCCAAATAGATACCAAGGTAACTTAAGCACCTGATCGTATAATGATTTACGGGGGACTCGAGCCTCCCTTAACTTAAAAGCTGAAAAAATGTCACCATCCACTACGTGTCAACCCTTGACTCATAGCCAATACTTATGATTTATTACCACAAGTTGTAACCAACACAGTACCACTAAGGCACCTTTATAAATCAATGGCACCACTCACGACTCATAGGGTCCAATCGAAGTCGACACAAAATCCAAATTAGGACTTACACTGGACACCCCACAATTACACCTAATGATTTGTGACATATCCTTATGGATCTTAGTGAGTCACCGTACTCAGAGAAGAATCAAGACACAAACTTACTAATTTAGTTACGACTTGGTCCCTAGGACCCGTAATGACACCCTATGACTCGTAGGGTGAGTTGTACCAAGGTAGTGAGCTCAAAGTTTAAGAAATTTTTAAAGGCCAAAAATCTGGGTATTTCACCTGCATATATAAGAAGTCTTTCTATCCATCATGTAATCTTTTCAACAATCTTGTCAACAAGAGGCATACACTGGTCTATTGTCAATTTTTTTTAAGATAGAGGCATGCCTAAATACCTATATGGTAAGAAACCTTCTACAAAACCCAACTCTCTTAGAATTGCCTGATTCACCTGATTTTGCACTTCACTCATATAGATGGAGCTTTTTTTTATATTCATATGTAGACCTGTCACCTTAGAGAATTTATAAAATGCCTCAAATAATAACTTCACAGAGGGGATATCAACCTTGTAGAACATCAAAAGATCATATATAAACATATATTCATAACTACCGAATTCTTGCACCTGGGGTGGAATTTAAATAGAGGATGATCAGTTATCACACTTAGTTTTCTTTGAAGGTACTATATTGCAATTACAAAGAGATACAGTCATACTGGGTCACCCGACCTGATGCCTATTTTTCCTTGAAAAGGGTTGGTGAGTCCTTCATTAATGACTAGCGAATAAGAGACAGAGGTAATGCATTTAAAAACCCATTAAATAAATTTGAAAGGAAAGCCAAGATGTTCAAGTTTGTCCTTTAGGAATTCCCACTAAATTGAGTCATAAGCTTTGTGTAAATCTACGTTCATCACACACCTTGGAGATAGTCCTTTTATAGAGTATCACTTTAAGAGTTCATGGCTAAACAAGTTATTATCAATAATGCTCCTTCTTTCTACAAAAGTAGATTGTGAGGGACTAATGATAGTATAAATCACACATTTAATTCAGTTAGTGAGGATTTTTTTGATGAGCTTATAGAAGGTTGTGCAACAAGTTATAGGTCTATAATTTTTTTCATTGGTAGGTGTTTTAACCTTTGAAGTTTTGAGCAGTTTACCAAAAGAGAAAAATTTAGCAACAACATTCATCACATCATCTTTTATTACCTCCCTCTATTGAGTAAAGAACATCACAGGATATCCCAGGGTATTTCTCAATTGGCATCTCTTTTAAAGCAAATTAGATTTTCTCTACTGATACATTTCTAATTAAGGAGCATTTCTAGTGGTGGGATAGGTATAGATCTCTCCTTATGATATTTTCATCTGGACATAGAAGTTCACTTACAGAGGTGCCCATTTTTTTTGTACAGAGAGATAAATTCCTTCTCAATTAACTCAGGCGCATTAAGTTTAGTGCCCTGTTCAATATACACAGTAGAGATAGCATTTCTGTGAGCTCTTAACTTATCCTGAGCATGGAAGTATCTTGTGTTTGAATATCCATATTTTATCCAAGTTGCTCTTGATTTCTACCTAAGAGTTTGTTCCTCAATGTTACCCTATTTAATTATATCCTTTTTCACTTGCCTTTCTTCCTCAATCAGAGACTAATCCTGTAGGTGTTGGAGCAGATGCCTCTATACTAATTTAAATTTTCCCTAATAGTTTTCAACCCTATCATAGGAGGTCAGATAAGTGTTCAGATTTTGAACCTCTGATTTGAGTGGTTTAACTTCAACCAGAGCTTATACATAGATGTGTCATAACATGGTTTACACCAAGCTTCTCTCACAAGATTAGGAAAATCAGATGTTGCAAAATAGTGTTGAACTTCCTAAAAGGCTTTGGGTGGCTAGTAGCAATAATCTTATATTTAATTAGGATAGGGGTATAATCAGAGGCCCCAGGATTTAAAAAATTCTTCCTCCACCTGATTATACTTCTGTAGCCACTGGAAGTTACCAAAAGCCCAATCAATTTTGGAGTACATCTTTGTAGACACATCTTGCTTATTACAAAAGATGTAATTATAACCTTTTCATCTTAGTGAAATAAGTTGTAAATCATCCACACACTCTTAGAATTACTGAACTTCACCTGGTGTCCCAAGTGAGCCAATTATATCATTTGTAGATAGGACATTATTGAAATCACCACTCAACAACCAAGGCTCCCACACAGTTCTTTATAGCAACATCAATTCCTTCCATAATAGTAACTATTGTTGGGCTTTATTTTTAGCGTAAAATACAGTCAAAAGGGTCAAGAAAAAGCCTGTGAAGTCCTCTACATGACAGTGCACAAACTGTTCCCGGACTCGAAGGACCTGTAATTTCACATGCCCTTTCCAAAGCAGCCATATTCTTCTATTTGATCCCATTGGATAATTATAACTATGGCTCCACCCTTTCACCATTTTTAGCAAAATACTTTTAGATTTATGCTCTTTCACTCAATTTTCAAGACACCCAAACATATTTATTTCATATTTATGCAAAAAGAGTCGCACCTCTTTTTGCTTTAGGGGCTGATTTAAGCCCCTAATATTCTAAGTTGCAATGCTCATGGAGGGTTATAGCTCCTCTTATGGTCACTCTCATGTCCAAACTCAGCCTCGTGACCTGAGTAAGGAGGGGCCCAAAATAATTACCAATTGACACTCAAGCAACACTAGAGCATAACATAACAGAACTAATAGTTTTATCATTAATAAACTATCTACTTGATTCAGCGTGAAGTTTGAGGGAATCCTTACCTGGATGTTGCAGCGTTATGGTTTTAAGCAGCTCATTCTTTTCACCATCCTCATTTTTAGGTATCCAGTCTTGGTATGGGGGACATTAATGTCTTCTATGACCTCTATTTCATCTTCTTCTTTGAGGCATTCCTTGTGTCTCATCTTTGTTAGGTTACTGTTTATGTTTAACCTAGCAATGCTCCTCAACATGCCCAAATTTCATATAATAGTAATAATAGTGGGGTTTACATTCATAGTCCACCCTTTGTTGAATCTCACCCCTAGGTGTATTTAGAGTAATTGTATCAACTAGTGGTTGTGAGACATCCATTTCTACCAAGATCCTTACATATGCAATTTGTTGCATCTCTTCCATAACCCCATCGGTGTATACAGGTCTCCCCACAACACTCGTAATTTTGCTTAATGCTTCAGTCGACCAGTATCCCACAGGTAGTCCTGGCAGTGTAATCCATAAAGAGGTCGTAGTAAGGCAATCAGGTTGAAATTCAAAATTTAACTCCCATGCACGCACTACAAAAAGGTTTATTATGAAGTGTATATGGCCCCTCATTCAAAATACAATCACAATCCTCCTGAGGAGCAAAACAGAAGATGAAGTAACCCTCATATGAGCTAGAATTTACGACATTTGTACCCCTTTCCATACTGTTGAAACATAACTTTCCATGCTTTTCACGAAAGGGATTTCTTCCAACACATAGTCAATCAGAGCAGTCTTCCAATACGCCACCTGAGCTTTGAGGTCATTTCCATTTAGAAGGAAGCGAAGAAAAAAAGAAAAAAAAAAGAAAAGTTGCGAAAAAAGAAAAAAAATAAAGAAAAATCTTTAAAAAGAAAAAATAAAATTCAAAGAAAACAAAAAAGAGAGAGAAAAAAAATATAAAAGTTGAGAGGAGAAAAGGAAAAAAATAAAGATTGAGTAAAAAGGAAAAAAAGCACAAATAAAAATAAAGACCCAGAAAAATTTAAAAAGAGAAAAATAAAAAATATAAATCACAGAAAAATAAAAAAGAGAAAAAATGAAATATAGAAGTTGAGAGATAAAAAAAAAGTAAAGGCTGAGAAAAATTAAAAAAATGAGAAAATCAAAGTAAAATAAAATAGAAAAAAATTTAAAAAAAAACTAGAAGTTGAGAGGAGAAAAGGAAAAAAAGTAAGGGTTGAGAAAAACTAAAAAAAATATATAAAAAGAGAAAATAAAATAACAAAAATCAAAGTAAACTAAAAAGAGAAAAAAAAATAAAGGATAAATAAGTATGGAGTTGGTTAGAAATATCTAATATATAGAGGGGCAAATAGGTATTTGTTCTATGCATAAAAAGGAATGATTACTAATTTTGTAGGACCTTTTTTTGGTAAATAATTCTTTTTTATTACCAAATGGAAGAATTACAGCAAAGGAGCAATGGATTTACAATTAGCACCTATCCAGTACTTCAAGCACACACATCTCTCTAAGACACTAAGAACTTATCAACTATCAAGTAGGATAAAAATTCAGTGTTCTTATATGTCTTTCCATATTTGGCTGCAAATTACTTTTATAGCACAAATCCTGAATGATGCTTCTAACCAGCATTGATCTCTTGTAGTTTATGTTGGAAAATTCTAAGATTGTGCTCCTTCCGTATGTGGTAGACACTACTAACAACTGTTATTCGAAAAAGATTATCACTTGTTGCTCTTTTCTTGTACGTGCTAATCCACTTTAACTCTTCCTCCCAACACATAGGCCTGCGAATAATATATTGACATCTCAACACCTTCCTCCATACCTCAAAGGAATAACGACATTCGAAGAAAAGATGATTCATATTTTTCAGGCCCTCATTACATAGGCTCAATTCCAGAACACTAGTGATACCCCTATCTTGCCAGTCGATCACGCATAGACAACCTTTCTAAAGTTGTGAGATGAAAGGTGTATTTCTCCATATTACTTTGTTGTACGATCCCTGCAATACCTTGTACATCTTATAAATAGAGAAATTGGGCATAGTCTGAAACTGAGCATAGTTGTATCCAGCAGTCTCAAAGTATTTTTTACTTCTGAAAATCTTTCTCAACAACCAGGATGCTTGTTTTGTTTCTACGTTCCAAATTGTTGATTTCTGGATGTAGTAACAATGAACCCATTGAACCCATAGCTTATCCGTCTTACGGCTGAGGCTCCATAATAGTTTAGCAATCGCAACTTTGTTTCACACCTCAATATCAATAATATTTAAGCCTCCAGTAATCAGTGGCAGAGATAATTGCTCCCACGTAATCAATGTTTTCTTGCTCACCTCTGCCTCGCCCGCCCATAGATACCTTTTATGCACAGCAATAATCATTGTGATGATATTCTTTGGAAACACGAATAGCTGGGCCTAGTAGTTTTGGATGGCTAATAGGACACTCCTAATCAGTTGCACTATGCATGCATAAGAGGGAAATTTGGCTGCCGAAGAAGTGATCCTGCCTATCATCTTTTCCAAGAGAGGTTGGCATTATATTATTGATATTCTTTTGGTACTTAACGGCACACCCAAGTATTAAAAAGAAAGTTTTCCTTTTTTTAAGCCTATCAGTTGAAGGATTTGGGATTGACACTCTATAGATACCTCCAAAATAAATGCAGCTTTTCTGAGGATTTGCAACAAGACCTGAAACTGTTAAAAACCTATTGAAACAATCCACCACAAGCCGAACTAACTCAGTATTCCCTCTCGAGAACAAAAGTACGTCATAGGCAAAGCCTAGTTGGGCAATTTTCATCTTAACATATTTAGGATTATAGATGAAGCTCTTCATTGCAATAAACTTCCCCAACATTCTACTAAAGTATTCAATTACAATCACAAAGAGGTAAGGTGAGAGGGAATCTCCCTGCCTAAGCCCTTATTTTGCATGAAAAGGTTGCATTGGAGCATGATTATGACTTTTCTTATAGGGGGCAAAAAAGCAAAATCAACAATTATGAGGGTCATTTATGTGGATTATCCGGTTTCAATGACCAAGTCTATTTTGACTGCTCTAGCCATGCACACAATAAATTTTATCTACAGACATCTTAAAGGGAAAAAATGTATTTAATGGTGTCCATTAATTATGGTTATAACTTCACAAGGAAAGGCTAATGGAATATGTTTTTTTTTTCATATTTATACTCTTTCCATTCTTTGGTTAACAAATACATTTCTTCTTCTTGGTACTCAAAGCCATTAAATAATTTTTTTTCATACTTTTTCTTATAATAATTAAATAAGATCTAAACGCCAAACTGACCCAACTCAACAAGATTAAGGATGTGCAAAAATCAAATTAATGAATAAATTGAATCAAAAATAGTTATAGAATTATCGATATTGGATTATTGGGTTAATAATTTTTAAATTACTTTAGAATTATTTTTATTAAAATATTGATTCAATTTTTTATTTTAAGATTTTAGTTAATGGTTAAAACGATAATCCAATAATATTATATTAAAATAATATATTTTTATCCATATTTATATAATGGTGATTTTATATTTTAGATATTTACATTATTAATTTTTGCATTTTATGATTGTTGTTTTAGTGTCATTCTTTTCTTTACAAACTTGTTGGCTTGTTTGGTTACCACTCATTAATGTAAGAAAAAATTCACAAAACCACAACTTAAGATAGCTAAAATACTAAAAATTTCTTCACTTAGAAAAAATTAGAAATATTTCTAATTTACATTCTCTCTCTTAAAATTTGTAGACATATATTTTCTACCCTAAAAATTAGGATATATTAATAACCCTCCTAAAAATTTGTCTTAATATCTTCTCTTCATCAATTTAATATCATTAATGTCTAACCTTCTCCTACTCCAAAGTATTTTCCAGAAAACTTTCTCCTCCCTATCCTTTCATCGCATCTCTCTCCTCCTATCCTCCTTCCCCCTCTCTCTCTCCCCCTTTCTCCATAGTTCACATTTCTTTCTCCTCCATAATATTTTTGGTACTTATTTTGTTAGTTTTTCTTGTATAAATATATATATATATATATATATATATATATATATATGCGTGTTTCATTATTTTTCTTCTATTTTAATCCTAAACAATGTCAAGAGTTTTATTGTTTTCTCCTCTAACCTCAAACAAAAAATCTATGTTACTGGTTGTATTTTCGAAGATACATCACGAAAATCATTGTGATGTTGCCTAAAATCTTTGTCACTGATTGGATTGATCTTGTTGATACAATAGGCGATAAAGATGAAGATACATCACGAAATTCTCTATCACTGGTTGTATTTTTGAAGACCAAGAATTGATTCTACCTCATGTACCATAGCCATGGCAGTTCTATTTATTATTTCATATGTATCAACCCTTTTACAATAAGTATAGTCTAAAAAATTTATAATAATATATTTGATACATTATTATAACTTATTTTAGACTATAATATATATCAGATATATGAATATAATAAATGAAATTAAATATTTATCTGATACAAATGTATATTTTATTTCTCTTACATTTATGTTTTTTTATAGAAAAAAGTATAATGTAATGTATTTACACCAAGATACATAATTATATACTGAAGATACATAAGATATCTTAGTTCTCTGTGTTCAATACAAATGCATGTTGTATCTCTTATATTTGTTTTTTTTATTAAAAAATGTATAATGCAATGTATTTATTTTAGATGCATAATTATGTATTGAAGATACATAGTATATTTTAGTTTTGTATGTCTATTACAAATGTATATTTTGTATCTCTTATATTTATGTTTTTATTGAAAAAAGTATAATTTAATCTATTTATACTAAGATACATAAATAACAATTGATAAGCACAAGTAATGTATCTTAGGTATTAACTAGGTTATGTATCTCTACAGTTACATACAAAAATGATAGTTAACAAATGTTTTCACCTTTAATGCATATGTTAGATGAGTACTCCCTCCGTTTAAAAAAGAATGACCTACTTTGACTTGTCACAAAATTTAGAAAATAAAGAAGACTTTTGAATCTTGTGGCCTTAAATTAAAGTTGTGTCAAATGTACCAAAATATCCTTTAATCTTGTGGTCCGAAAAATGTCATGTGAAAAGTTGAAATTAAAGTATTGCCAAAAAAGAAAAGGGGTCATTCTTTTTGAAACGGACTAAAAAGGAAAGTAGGTCATTCTTTTTTAAACGGAGGGAGTATTATACAACCAATTCTAGTTATGTATCAAATGTGTCTTATCATTTGTAATAAGTATATCTAATATAACATGTATTTATTGTTATTATAAACAACAATTGATGTCTTGTACAAGAATAATGTTTAGTAATTGAATGATTCACAGTATCAGTTGATTAAGTTACATTGCTATACAAATTTTTTTTAATGTTGAAAAAAATATGTATCGGATAACACGAAAAAAGATAATCTAAACTTCATTATAATAAAAATAAAAAATTCAAGAAAGATTCATCATTACAACTAAAAATATATATCGGATACATAACTATGGAGACTTGAACATTATACATTAATAACAACATTACAAATTATTATAGTTATGTATATATACAATTTAAATATAAATGTGTTGTACAACAAATATGTAACAAAATGTAATATGATATCTTTAATTGTGTCCACATCAAAAGCAAATTTGATATCTTCAATTATTTTGGTTGGTGTGTGTGTTCTTTTATGATTGACTAGTTTCGGAGTCGTAAAATCGCTAATGAATGAAACTATAGCTTGAACTTGGGTGAACATTTTATCTTTCAAGGGCAGGTGTGTAAATCACAAAAACCCTTACTTTGAAGAGTTTCGAGCCCTTTTGACATGACACCTTAAGAGTCCAACTACAATCCTCTGAAAATATTTTAGGACGTAGCTGCAAAACACCAACAACAATATTGAAATAAACACATTTATCAATAAATGTATCACTAATTAATAACTACATGATGATTATTTATGAAATTACAACATTAATTTACACTATTCACTTTAACGCTTAAAGTATCTCACCAATTTTGTCCTATACATAAACTAAATTTTGTATCTCACTCTACACTAGCCAATCAATTATGTATCTCGATCAAATCTTTTTATAAATTGTGTCCAATACATAAACTAAATTACGTATCTTAGTATGCTCTTGCTAACGTAATATGTATATAGACCAAATCTGTTCGTAAATAAATGTATCTCAACAATCATAAATTTTGTATCTATACCTCAAGAAGAGGCAACACGTGAGATACATAATTTATGAACTAACAACAACATCATCTTTACCTCAAATTAAAAATATTTTATATTTTCGCTGAAATATAACAAAACAGATACATACCTTTGCTTGTTGGATTTTTTGACATTGAAATTGAAAGAATGAGCAATGACACACTTTTATTAATCTCTATGAATAGCTTCACTCTGTATCATTACATGTTCTCCGATTACAATGCCTCAATATTTTATCTTCTTACTTAACATCAGTAATCCAAACATTAAAATTTCGTAATAACACGAATATATTCATTGAGAATCGTTGATTCTGCAAAATGCAACAAAAAACAGAGAAAAAATAAAACGTAAAAAAAAATACAACAAAAAAAGAGAATAGGGGAGAAGATAATTCTGCAAGTTGAATAAGGAGAAGATTAGTAACTTAAACACTAAAATGCCGTAATAACACCAATACATTCATTGCAAATCGTTGAAAAGAAAAATCGCACCAAAAAATCAGAAAACAAAGGAGAAGAAGGAATCTGAAAGTTGATTGGGGAGAAGAATATTTGAAAATATACATTATTAATGAAAATACGTTTCTTAAGGGATATTTGACTGTTAATTAGAAGATATGCAGAGTAATTTACTCCTTAATTGCATTAATTCTGTTACTTTCCTTAATCAATGCTAATTAGTTGATTATCAGGATGTATCATCAGTCACGTATTTCTTTTAATATTATGTATCTGGAAAAAAAAACATAAAAATGAGATTTTATGAAATTTTAAAAAAAATTGGGATAGGATGTAATAATGGATAAACTACTCGAGATTTATGTAAGTTTTACTTAATATAAACTATAAACCTACATTTATTTTCTTTTTTGAGAGATCGTCATCGAGTGCTACTGCGTTCAAGTTCATCATTAAACTAAAAAGAAACACAAGTTTGTTTTAGTAATAATGCATTTGCTTCTACTTATACTTTGTGTAGACTTTTATGCATGAAGATAGTGTATATATATGAACATATTAAAATAAGAAGAGAAGGAGAAAAAATAAAAGAAACTTTTTTAGCGGTTAAATCGCTAAACCGAATCGTTAAGTACCAAAATCAATAACAAATATCTTATTGATTTGATTTTCGATTTAGCATGTTAATAAATCAAAATCCAATAAATCAAATTAATAATACACAAAATCGAATAGAATCGATCAATGCACCCCCCAATAAAGAGACCCTAAAAAAATTTTGAATGTGAAAGTTTTTAACCTTTTTTAAATGCGAAGTGATATTTTCTTGTTGACATTTAAATTGAATAAATTCTAGTAATAATTAAAATAAGAATGTATACTTATGAAGTATATCAATAATGACAAAACATTAATTAAAAAAACTACAAAATTAGAATGATAAAATGTGGATAAAAAATTTGCTAAGTTGATATAATAATATTAAAATAGCATTATATTACTTCAATATAATTAGTGGTTGTTACAACGTTTGAAATTTAAAAAACGACACCAAAAGACAAATTTTGAACTTTTAAACTTTTTGGAGCAGATTACAATAGTTTTGCCCATATTAGTAGTTATCATATCTATATTTATAATTTATAATATTCTAAAAGTGGAATGCCCTAGTTGAAAGTTGAATTACGATTGTATCCTTCAAAAGTTGATTGATCATTATAACCTTTTATTATATGTTAAATATTTATTGGATCAAATTTGGCTTAATAAAATCCAATTAATGATAAATTACTACCACTGTACACTTGGTTAATTGGAAATGTATTTGATATGTGAATATAAGGCTTTTCACCTTGTTAGTTAAGGACCTTCGGTTTGCCATTTGACCGTGTCTAACCACAGCTATAAATGAACTTTGGAAGAAGAGAAAAAATGCTCAGGATCGTCTTTGTAAATTCATAGTGTCATCTTTTTCTTTATTTTTCTTGAAGTTCTTAATTGCTTATATAATTTTTTTTTCAGGACCACTACCTTCAAAGTTGTGGCATTCTAGAAGCCCTTCAGAACACTTTCTTCAGAAGCCTTAAAGGATACATGGAGGGTCGCTGTGTTTGTTTTAGGTCAAAATGTGTTGATGCACATGGAAGATGTGGTCCCAACGGTTGAACAACACACTTTTATCGAGCGTTGCTCCATGCATCTTTTTCAACCAATTTGATAAATTAGTAAGCATGGAGTTACGTAGCATGTGATTTAAACCGGCTCTACCAAGCCTATCAAACGTTACGTAGCTCCAAGCTCATTACCCTATCAAAATAATATGCCCGAGTTAGTGCACAAATCAAAAAAGCCCAATCTGTCAGCCTTTCTGCTGATCACTCTTCTCCAATATAGATGACAAGATATCTGCTATGCAAAAGTCTACACCATCGCCAGACATGCTTGCCTGGGAGCAATTCTTTAGAAGACATCAACAGATATCTTCAAAAGAATTGCTCCCAGGCAAACATATTTGACGACGGTGTAGACTTTTGCATAGCAGATATCTTGTCATCTATATTGGAGAAGAGCGATCAGCAGAAAGGCTGAGAAATTGAACTCATTCGATTTGTGCACTAACTCGGTCATATTTTTTTGATAGAGTAATGAGCTTAGAGTTACGTAATGTTTGATAGGCTTGGTAGAGCCGGTTTAGATCACACACTGCGTAACTTCATGCTTACTAATTTATCGAATTGGTTAAGCAAGATGCATGGAGCAACGCTCGATAAAAGTGTGTTGTTCAACTGTTGGGACCACATCTTCAATGTGCATCAACACATTTTGACCTAAAATAAACATAGAGACCCTCCCTCCATGTATTCTTTAAGGCATCTGAAGAAAGTGTTCTGAAGGGCTTCTAGAATGCCACAACTTTGAAGGTAGTGTTCCTGATCGAGCTCACAAAAGACGAGGTATTCTTTACCAACTTCAAAGACGGCAACGACCAACTTGAATACAGAATCAACAAGCTAGAGGTAAGCTTGAAAATTATCGGGATTCACATACTATAGCAAGCATCTGATCTTCTCCAAGAAATGTTGAAAGCATGTCAAGGCAAGAAAACACAATCAATTATAACCATATTGCTAAGGAAGCAATGATACTCTATTTGCCTTTCAATCTCATTTGTGGTTCCGATCAGGTCAACGACAGTGGACCTGATCAAAAACACAAATAAGAAAGCATGGGATGAAATTTAAAATTCAGAAATTTGTCGCCTTCGCTTAGATTCCTTATTTTAACTGCAGTTGTTGTTGGCATAAGTTTTCTAGACTTATTGTACATCATTTCAATCCTCGATGCCTGTGAGGCTTCTTTATTGGTCTTTCCCTATTTTTTACCTAGGTGATAATCCCGACCACGCAGCTCCCTAGCAAAGTATTCAGATACATTATTTTTCTTTAAGAGACATAACAAATGAAATTACATTACCGGATACACTTTCATATTTGTACTTGATTCAGATCTCGCATCTGTTAAGATAATTCCACCGGTCAGATTCGTTAGAAGTTGTATCTACCCTATGACTCTTCTTCAATTAGCTCTCAGATGATATAGTCTTCCATCAACCACCCATTTTTCTTCGAAAGCATTCTCCTATCGCACATTCTGGCATATAATCATCACCCCGAGCGAGCAACCCAGCCATATAAATTTTGGCCAGGGCAATAACTATACTGGTTTTTCGTTCTTGTTAGATGCAGTACTAAGCTTCGAAGGCCCTCTAAGGGTCCAATGCACCCTAAAAGTTAGTCCAATCGCTATGAATCTCTTTACAATGACACAATAACTAGATCCCTTCACAATGCTTGACAAATAAACATGATCAACAACTGACATTAAATCTTAACAGGCTATTAGAACCATATTCATGGTCCCTCAGCCTTATCAGTTCGGACCAACCAAACTTAACTGTAAAATTGCAGACATCTTGTTTGAACTATGTATGACTAATCAGTAAAAAAATTATTCACAAAATCAGTGTACTCTACGTGTGTTTTCATGATAATATTAACAGTAATACATACCTCCCACATATGAAGTGGTTCCATCTGCAAGCAGCTTATTTCTCTGATCCCATCTTTACTGCAGCCTCTTGTGATAGTCCATCAAAAGTTGATCAACTGTCAATTCCTTATATCTACAAAGAAGAGAAAAAATTGATGTAATAAAAAGAACATTATCCATCTGTTGCAATAGATGTGGAGTCTATTGCAACAGATGTGGAGTCTGTTGCAACAGATATGGAGTCTGATGAAATACATCAAACCAACTTTTCTGGTGGTTTTATTTGTTCCAATAATTTCTCCATCTGTTGCAACATCAACAACAGCATAAACATCAATAAAAAAAAAACAACATTTATTCCAACAACATCATCAACAACAAAGAAGTAATATCTTTTGTTCCAGAACCATCAACAACACCACACCACAAGTTTCAACAACGCCAACTCCACCAACAACATTAATAACTGCATCAACAATAATAAAACAAACAAAATACATACAACAAAAATAATACTGCCAACAAGGCTTTTAAACTTCTCCCAATAGATGATTTTTTCTCATATTATAATAAAAATTCTTGGATTATTTATTCAACACTGACAAGTTCCTTAAATTTTTTTCAATAAATATGATATGGATAAATAGTAATTAAATAAAAAAACAGATATAAATAACTTGCAAACAAGAAGACGAGAATGAAAAAGCAATAATGAACCATACCTTAATATAAAAGGATCAAAATAGAAATTTAAGTCGAGAAAAGATATGGATAGGTTTAGATTTGAAAAGATCTTTATGAGAAGAGAAAAGAAAAGAGAGAAAAAATGTTGTGACCCTAAAGAGGAGAGAGAAAAAGATGAGAGTTGAATAGAATAAACTGCAGCTGAAGGAAGAGATGAGATAATTTCTATAGATGTATTGTGTACGTAGACGTGGTGGTTTTCAATATTTATTAATTAATATTCATTAATTTCATTAATAATTTGAGGGGCACGAGGAAGACTAAGACTACTGACATTGAAAAGACAAGACAAGACTGCTCAATGAACTCACTTTTGAGATATCCAAGAAATATTTTTTACCACCTTTAGTAGTAAGTACTACTACTTGATATTATCTACTCGGACCAGAAGCTTCTTGCTTTAAAATTAAAAGATAAAAAAAGATTTTCAAACAAATATGTCATCTGTTGCAACATATATAAATATCTGTTTAGAAATCTGAACAGCTCAGTCATCTGTTACAATAGATATAAATATCTGTTTAAAAATCCCAACAGCTCAGTAATCTGTGACAACAGATGAAAAT
Organism: Capsicum annuum; assembly: GCF_002878395.1. NCBI lineage: Eukaryota > Viridiplantae > Streptophyta > Magnoliopsida > Solanales > Solanaceae > Capsicum > Capsicum annuum. The sequence goes on from NC_061118.1 coordinate 130,674,465, forward strand.
ATTCATTTGATAATTAATAAAATCAGATATGTCATCTGTTACAACAGATATAAATATCTGTTTGAAAATTTTCAACAGCTCAGTCATCTGTCACAACAGATGTAAATATCTATTTGATAATTAAATCAGATATGTCATCTATTGCAACATATATGTACCTGTTTGAAAATTTTCAACAGCTTAGTCATTTGTTGCAACAGATTTTATTGCAATTGATTTAGGTAGAACTAGGGATGAATGAATGAGCTCGCAGGCTCAACTATAAATCCAATCGAGTCTTTACAATTGCATGGCGTTGGTATTACTTCATCCCGACCCGAGTGGTCGATCGATCACTTTGAGTTGAAATAAGTTCTCATCAACTCAATGTTAGGATAGTGATAGTACCTAAGTTGATTTAGGTAGAACTAGGGATGAATGAATGGGCTCGCAGGGTCAACTACAAATCCAATGGAGTCTTTGCAATTGCATGGCGTTGGTATTAGGTTCATACCGACCCGAGTCATTGATCGATCACTCTGAGTTTGAATGAGTTCTCATTAACTCAATGTTAGGATAGTGATAGTACCTAAGTTGATTTAGGTGGAACTAGGGATGAATGAATGAGCTCGCAGGGTCAACTACAAATCCAATCGAGTCTTTACAATTATATGGCATTGGTATTGCGTTCATCCCGACCCGAGTCATCGATCGATCACTCTGAGTTGAAATGAGTTTTCATCAACTCAATATTTTAAAACCTATATCTTTTAAAAATTTTAAAATTAATTAAGATCAATTCGAACCAAATTAGCAATTTCAAAACTTGTCATTCTTTTCCAAAATTACAAATCAACCCATACAAATCATCCATTTAGGCGAAAAACTTTTCATTTCAAATTCCAAGTTCTCTCTCTTCTCTTTCTCTTTCTCTCGGGGTGTCCTCTCCCTCTCAATAATATAAACAACAACTACTCAACATATTGCTCAACCCTTCAAAATAAGTTAATTTTTTTTCATTTACGACTACATATAGTTATTTTTTTCGACTTCATTCCCACTTGTATCCGTTGTTTTCTCTATCTTCGCATGTAACAGAGTTCGAGAAGAGTTATATATTTGTTCTTTATTCTAAAAAATAGGGCTTTTAGTTAATGATAAAAAAGGAGACTTTTAGTTGTATTATCTTCGAGAATGGGTTAACAATTTTGAGTTTTGATGCTAAAAAAGTAGGAAGCACCCGAGAAAACCCTAGTTTTTCTCTCAGTGCTTTATTGACTGTCGTGGTATTGTTGGATGGTGTTTGTGGTGTTATTGGTGGCTGTTGGTGGTGGTGTTGGTATTTATGTTTTTTAGTGGTGGTGTCGGTGGTCTTGGTGTTGGTATTGGTGGCATTGGTGGTGGTCTTGGTGGCATTGGTTGTGGCATTAGTTATGGTGGTGGTGGTCCATTTGTTGCAACGGGTGGAAGATCTATTGGGAGATATTAAATAGGTCTTCAAACAGATTCCCCATCTGTTCCAACTGGTGGGTTATCTATTGGAGTATTTTTTTGTAATGTGGCATAGAATAATTTATTGAAATATCTCCACCTGTTGCAACAAGTGGAATATTTGTGGGGAGATATTAAATAGGTCTTCAAACAGATTCGGGTTTCCCATCTGTTCCAACTGATGGGTTGTCCGTTAGAGTTTTTTTTTTTTTGTTATGTGGTAAGAATAATTTATTGAAATTTCTCTCACCTTTTTTAAAAAATTATGCAGACATCAAATGCAATATATTTTTTATTTTTCTTTTGTTTGTAGTTAAAAGATGTCTCCCAAAAGAAAAGAAACTAAAAGTGGAGAAAGTGGATCAACTTCCGATCACCAAACAAAAAAGGCTAGAGTACAGATAGATTCGGAGGAACTTCAGAACAATCTCAATCAGGGAAAAATGAAGTCAAGGAAAGTGATGACTCCTCCTCACCAATGGGGCGTAAAATAATATCGAAATTCCAGCATGATTCTGTCAAAACCATTATTATTGACAAGTTTTGAGTTGCGATGCCGATGAATAACCCTAATGCAGTATTTGGTGATCTTGTACTTAAATGCCAGTTGGGAAAACCTTTTCACAAACTTAGGAGTATTATGAAGAAGGAAAACATAGATGGACTTTTTAAGAAGAGCTGCTTTGTACACTTTCTTGAGCTGTCTGGGCCCCGCCCTCTCTGTTTCCCAATGATCATGGTATATGGCTTCTTAATCGCAGAATCATGTATGTGGAGGATGATGGAGGTTCGAAGGAGGGCGAAAATAAGATGGATGAAGTCTGGATCAACTACTGTGGCATGCCGATTTGTTTTGGATTGAAAGAGTTTGCCATTGTGACGGGCTTGAGATACGATCGTCCAGAAGAACCTGACATCAAGAAAACACCCCACAAAGGGTCCAACAAATGCAAGGTAAAAAAAGATGGGTTGTTGGGAATTGTTGGACCTAGCTACAAAGTGAAGGATTTGATAGCGGATCTCAAGAATAAAGACATACCAAAGCACTACAGGGAGAAATTGTGCTTAGTTTGGTTTGTCCATTCCGTTTTATTGGCAAGAGACATCAAGAAAGTCATAGAACGTGATTTGTTGGCGTTTACTGATGATTTTGGGAAATTCAATGATTATCCCTGGGGCTACGACATCTACTACTTGACTGTCAAATATTTACTGAAAGAGCTAAAGCCAAAGACGACCACATTATACGGATTTTCTTGGGCTTTCATGGTAAAATTGATCAATATTTTACTCATTCATTAATTTATATTGAATATACTTGCGATTTTTTTTTATTGCTTGCTTCCTGTTTACAATTTTTAGGCTTGGGCATGTGAAGCCATTCCTCTCCTTCGAAAGTATTTCACGGATTACCCGGATAAGGTTTCTCATCCAAGAATTCTTAGGTAGTTGGCTACAGTAGAGATCAGTGAAAAAAAATTAACGAGGCAGATCTCTTTAACCCTTCAGATGATGCAGTACGTCTTCTTTCAACTAAAATAATTTGCCTAAAAGAAAGATATGAAACAGATGTTCCATCTGTTGCAACAGATTACCCATCAACTGCAATTGGTGCAACAGATGGGTAATCTGTTACAACAAACGATCCATATTTTGCAACAGATTAACCATATGTTGCTCTGTTCTCTAAACCCTACTCAACAGATTACCCATCTTCTGTAAATTATGCAACAGATGGGTATTTTGATGCAACATACTATCAATCTATTTCAACATACAGATCAGCTGTTGCGGTAGCTAGATTTTCTGTTGCATAAGTTGGCTGTGTTAACATAATCCGAGCCCCATGTATCCCAACTGACTGCAAATTATTATTATATGATTTAAATTCCTCCTAGTCATTTTTTATAGGTTGTGCATCCTTGGATCGTGCCTACCATTGATGAGCTAGAGATGACTTTTTTTCTTACTCTGGGTCTTGTTGATACAAAAGAAGACCCAATGGTGGAGTTAATAAAGAAGAAATTGGATGGAGTAACATCCATAAGAAGAGCAGTTAGGCAAGGTCAGTCTAATATTGAAGCTCTTCACGACAAAACTTAAACTGCAACAGATCCGGGTGCTTCTTATGGGGATGTTGCTGGTGGAGTTATTTGTGATTGTGGTAGCCATCCTGCTGCTGCTTCTACTGCCAGTCGTGATTATGAGCATGTTGGTGCTCAGTAAAAAATAAATATATTTGAAAACACCCCTTGCACAGGTCCTTCCTCTCACCCCTACACCGCTCCCTCCCACCCTTATAGTGGTCCCTCTCACCCCTCCTCACCCTCATGTTCTCATTGTAAATGCAAAGTGTGCAAGGATAGAGAGAATAAACTCCTCGACAAGCTAGAGGCTATTGTTGAAGCTGTCGAGGAGTTAAAATCTAGTAGGGATGTCATACCATCCAACGAGGTGAGGGAGCCATGCACTCCTACAGTGGAGGTTAGGAGGAAGAGAAGAAAAATTAGACAAATTCTCTCCATTCTAAAATCAGCAAAAATTACAACTCCCCCCGCTCTAATAGTTGTTGAAGTTCAGGGGTCGCTGAAGAAGGTGGACATATTCGCGGTGCTTGGCAAGGAGAAGAAGAAGGAACTGGAAGAATTCATCATGATGAAGGTTCAAAAAGAATACACCATGCATTCATTTATGGCCAAAAACTTCTCGAATATGACAAATATGTGTGTGTGGTATGAGGACAAGGTAAGTTTACTTTTGCTAACCTACCCTTCCAATCTACTCCATAAAGAAGAATCTACGCAGCAGATATGTAATCTGTTGCGAAAACTTGGTATTCTATTGCAACATAATACACTTTTGTTGCATAAGTTGTGTTGGCTAGGTAATCTGTGAACTGATTCAGAGAACCCTCTGCATCGAATTCTTTTGACTGTGTTTTTATTCTTTACAATTCCTAAACTATTTAAAAATTGTCTTCTTATACCACAGTATGTTGATGAAATTCTCTGCCTCATGAGGGGCAGGCAATTAGCATACCCAGATGCTTATGATGCTGCCATAGAATAATGGACCTCAACTTCTACAACAATTTTAAGGATAGGTACGCTAAACTCTGTAAGATAGCTGATTTCGGTGGCTCAAGATTTGATCAGTTAGTTTCTATGTTCCAATGGGATGAAGAAGCGATTAAATATATTAGAGGGTAGAGGTCATATCCACACGGCAAGAGCTAGACCAAGGTCAAGAGAATTCTTGCAGTCATGAATGTTGATGTCACCCATTTTCTCACTGTTGAGATACTACTATAAGAGGAAAAGATTAAGGTTTATGACTGCAACTTACCTGTGTTCAGCGAGAAGACGTTTTTAACCCACATGCAGCCACTCTTGAAGTTGTTGCCCAAGTTGTTGACACAGAGTAAGCTGATGGATCATTTGCCGGCTGAAGTCTAGGAAAATTAATCATGGGTTTTTGAAGGTCGAAATAAGAACATCCAGCTCCCAAAAAATACAACCAGTGCAGCGTGCGGGCTGTACTTCCTTGTATACATCGAGTGTTTGCTGACCGACACATAAATGACTGGTGTGTGCGACACCATTGTAGAAAAGATGCAATGGGTCTGGGCATATGGGGTACTAACTAAATGGTTGGAGCCCATGTATAAAAATGAACATGTACAAAAACAGAGAAGAACATGATAACAAATTTTTATTTCAAGCCAATTCACTATAGATGTAGGGGCAATAATTTTTATGTCTGGCAAAGTTGAAATTTTATAATGCAATAAATTTTATATCTGTCGTAACAGATATAGTACCTGTTGTGACAGATTGATTATCTATTGGAATAGGTTGGTCATCTGTTGCGTTATACAGATATTCCCCGTCTGTCTATCGCAACAGATTTATGATTTATTGCAATATATAACTTATCTATTGCAACTGATTGGTAATCTATTGGAGCAAATCAAAAAAGTAGGAAAACCTGTTATATAATTTTTAGCAGATGACCTACATGTTACATCTCATGTTACAACATATGTCTAAATCTGTCTGATAAGATATGTCGTCTGTTGCAGCAGATGTATTATCTGTTGTGATATTTGAATCTAGTATTCTATTTCAATTAACATGTTCAAAACTCAGAATTAATTATATTCATAGACAGTATAAAATAAATCGAAGCCTTCGAAAATTACATGAAATAACTCAACAAATAAATGAAATGTAAAAAAAATCATTATGGGTACAAACGATATACTCTACAAATAAATCAACAAGTTAAACCAAGGAGGATAGGTTATTACATTGATAGACTCAAGCTATAAAGATCTAATAAATATGGACAAGTTGTTCTTCATCCAGTGCTATGGAATTCAATTTCGGTTGTCGTGGATCTTTAACGTCAGTTGCGTACGGCTTCTGAGCTTTCACTTCTCCATATTTCCATAAAAGAGCAGCATATGTTTGAAGAGTAATCCGGCATCAAGTCTATCATTTGGTACTTGTAATCCATCGCTCAAATACTCGACATAAGCGGCAATAAAAGAACCGCAATCCCTACGTTATAGAAAAATAGATAATCCATATCTTGAAGTTCATGCAAGCGTTGTGAAATTTGTGAAATGAAACTAAATCATGACACTTAAACTTATAGGCTACCAATAGTTTATTGAGCAATTCCGTCAAAATATTGTACATCAAATGGATTAGCTATTTTATCTCGGTATGCTTCAATTGTCGACCAATCAGTACGAACCTTTTGATCCAAAAAGCCACTCATATCAAGGTAAGTAGGCAATATTTTGGCCAGCTTTTGTATCTCAGACGACGGCCCAGAATGTCTCCTTCGCAACATCGAGTCGTAAACTTGGATACGCCTTTCTTTTAGAACGATAACAGCCAACACCCAATGGAATTCATCACCATAATTGATTGGGATGTACACTTCATCACCAAATGCCAAGGTAAGCCAGCCGAAATGCTAAAACCTTTGATGATGTTGATTAAGCATTCCTCATTTCGGAAAACTTCTGGCTGCTGTTGACAATACCTATCGTAGGCATTATTGATGTAAACTTTGTACAAATAATTTCCTGTTGTGTATTTGTAATATTCTTGTGTTTGCAACTTGGCCTTCTTTCATAGGTAGTAAAAAATGACATCGATGTGCTGTATATATTATCAAATATTTCGAATTACGTGATGAAAAAATTAATATGTAGATGCAATTAAATAAAGTATTAATTAATAGTAATATGTATGGCATTTAAACCTCATCATTCCAGCAAGTTTGGGGCTGTGACATCAAATAGAACCAATTCTTCGTTCCGGGATGTGCAATAACAAAGTCGAACATATCAAAACCAAGACTCGATTCATTCACTTTGTAGCACTCGTCATTTTATTTTCTACATGATGATCTATATGTGTTAATGTCAGGTTCTTACAACAAGAATTGTATAAATCAATATCCATAAAATTAATTTATGTACCTACCGGCATGATGCTTTAACGGCCCATCGACAATCCATTCTGAATAGTCGTTGATTAACTGTGTTAGTTTTTTTGGAGCCTCGTCCGAGATGTTGAACCCTTAAAATAGGTAATTCTTTCGTTCTCCCAAACTGACAGGCTCCATTTTTTCTTTATCTTTGGAAGCAGTTGATGGATTATCAACTGTCATATTATGCTCTTCGGTAGTAGCTGTGACATCCACCTGGAAAGCCAGAATGGTCAATGCTAAGTAGAGATATATAATAGATTTTCCATCTGTTACAATAGATGAGTCTTATATTGTATCAGATGGATTATCTGTTGGGATAAATTCGAATAGGTAAATTAGAGCAGTACGATAATTTTGAACAGATGACCCATATGTTGAAACATAAGACTCATCTGTTGAAATAGATAACGAATCTGATGTAATAGGTTAGACAACAGTTGCAACAGATGTATATATTTGTTTGATAATTTTTAGTAGATGTATCATCTGTTGAAACAGATATGTGCCTGTTTGTTTTTTGGAGCAGATGATGTACATTCACCTTCTTCAGCTCATACTGCTCTTCTGTGGCCCTTGCACACTGAACATCGGTGCAAGACAAAGATAGAGGCGTTGCAATCTTACTTTTTTTTGTGATTGATGATGCCTTGGAAGTGTCTTTCCTTCTCCTCTTAGCCGCCTTGATCTCTAGTGGAGTGTCTGGATATGAAATCCTCTTTGATGGAATGACACCCCTCTTAGATGTCATTTTCTTTACAGAAGCAGTTAGTGCATTAATAACATTAATCACTCCATCATGTTTTGCCTTGAAGTCTTGACATTTGCATGAAGAACATTCGCTAGATGTGGCAAAATCTGGAGAAAAATCTGTACAACTATTATGATCATAATCATAATGGCTTGTTGTTTCAAAAACTGTAAGAGGAGCATCCTTAGCCCCACCCTCCAAAATTATTTTTCTTGTGATGGTTGTTGCTTTAAACAATTCCATTTTTATTCCATCAATGACCTTAGGGTCCGATAAAGTTTGCACAAACCGTGGAGTAAGAAAAATGGCATCTTCAACTCTCGATTGGTCGGAACAAGCCACGGATGGACAATATAAAATAAATCGGTACATATATTAAGAATGATGATGAAATCATTTAATCATCAATTAAAATAAAAACTTGATTAGAATTGGACTTACTGCTTCCTTGGGGGGATTGAAAAGATCAAGAAATTTTGCATTTTTATCGATTTTGGCCGACAACCATCTCAGAATTCTTGGACAGGAAACTTCTTCCTCGTAGTTCACTTGTTGTCTCAAATAAGGAATGGCTTCAAATGCCCAAGCCTATAACATAACGCCAATAAATCAAAAACATTATTGAATAAAAAAATGATGAATCATATCATGATAAAAGAAATATTTACCATGAAGGCCCATGGAAAACCATATAAGTTGACTGTTTTTGGCATTAATGGAGTCAACAAATATTCGACATTTATTTTAAAGCTTTCATAACCCCAAGGATAGTTGTTAAATGCCTCAAGATCCTCGAAGAGATTTATTAAACCAAGGCTTATGTTGTTGTTAACATCTCTCGCCCAAAGAACATTATGTACAAACCAAACCAAGCACAATGATTGCTTGTGCTTCTTTGAAAGTCCTTTACCTTTCAACGCTTCAATCAGATTTTTGTTTTGAAGCATGGACCAACAATGGACACCAAGTCATCACGATCACTCGACTTCCCTTTTCCTTTTTTGGGTGTGTAGGGTGCTTTTTTGGGTCAGAGTAGGTATAACTTGAGAAGGAGAAGGAGGATAACATTTTAGTCCAGTAACTATGGCAAACTCCTCCCAACCAAAACAAACAGGCATACCACAGTAATTTATCTACACCTCATCCATCTTATCTTTATTTTCATACATAAACCTGCACTTGAGAAGATCATATATCATTTTCATCTGGAAACGAGCATTGTTGTCCTCCAGCAAATCAAGATATTGCCCAAAGCAGCTTTCCCTAAAATAAGAATCCAATTTTTGTTCATGAAGTATTTTTCTGAAGGCGTAGAAAGATTTTTCTATGACTAACTTAACCACGAGATCACCCGTTAAATCTATGGCACCATCGCATTGCATTCTCACAGGATAACGATCAATGCTGAAGGTTTTGATCAACTCTTCGGCGGAAGAGCTATTAGCATTTGGATCATCTCTTTTAAAAGATTCCTCCTCCCCGTGTTCATTATCTTCTGCTCCTGATTGAGATAACGTTTGTAAAACAAGCTCATAGAGTGGTGGATGTAGCTGAGTTGCTGCACTTGTTCCTTTACTTGGACTTGATTCGATTTCTTTTCTTTTGGGAGCCATGTTATGTTAAATTAACAGGAACATAACATAGATTATAATTGATTAATGCATAACAGTAATATAACAATTCCAACAGACAACTAATCTGTTGCACCAGGTATGTTATCTGTTGAAACATATAACTGACTTGTTGCAACGGATGAGTAATCCGTGGGAACTATAAAAACAGCACTATCTGTTGCACCTGGTATTTTATCTGATGCAGCACATAACTGACCTGTTGCAATGGATGAGTAATCTATTGGAAACTATAAAAACAAATCACTAATCTGTTGCACCAGGTATTTTATCCGTTGTAACATATAACCGACCTATTGCAACGGATGAGTAAACCATTAGAAAGAATAAAATTGGATAACTAATTTGTTGCACCAGGTATGTTATCTGTTGCAACAGATAACTGACCTGTTGCAACGGATGAGTAAACCGTTGGAAAGAATAAAAACAGTCCTAATATGTTGCAAAATGAAGAGTAAACCATTGGAAAGAATAAAAACAGATCACTAATCAGTGATCTGTTGGATCAATATTGTTTAGATTTCTTCCAAACAGAAGAGTCGTCTATCGCAACAGATGAATGATCTGTTAGATTGTTCACCTGTTGCATCAGATTTTTAATCTATTGCATCAGATTTTCATCTGTTGCATCATATGTTTCATCTATTACATCAGATATTTCAACTGTTGCAATACCATTTCTACCAAGACAAACAACAAATCAACTCAGCAACACCAACACATCACACACACATACTAAAAACATCAACTATGACCAAAATTACCAACAAATTCGAATCAACAGTACGACAAAAAGAAGAAGAAATGCCAGAAATTAGGATTTTATTCAGTCCACATGTCAATACCAGAAGATTAATTGGCTCAAGTTCCTCTGTTTCTTCATAATTTTTTACATGTGAAAAAGGAAATGGGAGAACGAAAAACTCAAAGTTGTTGTCGCCGGAGAAGTATTCACGTCGATTGACGGTTGAAAGTCGAAAAGGAACTCGCCCGACTATTTGTCGCCAGAGGTTGAAGGAAAAAATTTTGCAGAACTGTTGGTTGGGAGAGAGTTGAGAGAAACTGGAGAGAGAGGAGAGAGTGGTTGATTTTGATTGAAGAGGGGTGTAGGTTGAGTTGATTTGTATTTTTGAAAAGATTAGAAAGTTTTAAAAATATTAATCAAGTCCACAATTAACTTAATCAAGTATTCTAATGATGTTTGACCCTATCTGTTGGTCAATGTCACCAATTCTTTATTCAAGACTTAAAAGACAACTTTCCTTCAATTTTCTCGACATACTTACAGTTATATTTTACTCAGCATGGTTTTATTCACGCTGATAGATTTTATGAGTAATTTTTATTTTTTGTTGCATTTTTTATAAACGTAGTTCTTTCTGATTGTTTCACTTGAAGTAATAATCTTATATTTTCTTATAGGTGTATTATAAATATCTGATAAAGTAAATAGATACTATACTGAATCGTATCATAAATAATTTAATGAGACAAATCTCACATTTTACGCCATCAGAGAAGAAAAGAAGCTAAAATTTTGACTCTCTTTCGTTGGGATTGTTTGATTATGAAAAGTTATTTTGGAATGTAGGACGGTCTAATTTAATAAGTACATATGCTAAGAGAAGTTTCAAAGAACATCAAGAAATACTACATAAAGACAATAAATTATTTCCATCTCCCTCAAGGTTGTTTTCAGGTGAAAATCATTTACACTCCCAAACTTTATTTTTAAAATCAAACTCTCCCCTAATAGACATTCTCCCTTCCTTATTTTATATAACATCTATAATACCCTTGACATTTGTAGTCTCCATCTATATAACATATTTTGAAGGGGAGCCTTGGAGTAACTGAAAAAGTTGTTGTCATGTGACCAAGAGATCACGGGTTCAAGCTTTGGAAACAGCCTCTGGCAGAAATGCAAGATAGGTTGCGTACAATACATCCTTGTGGGGCCCTTTCCCGGACATCGCGCATAGCGATAGCTTTAATGCACCGAACTGCCCTTTTTTTTATCTGTATAACATATTTTATAATAATATTATAAATTATTTATTTACTTTACTCAATTATTTATTTATTTTATTTAAATTCGTTAGTGTTATAAGTAGAATAATTCTTTTATAAATTGGTTATAAAAGCTAAGGTATATTTTATGAATGTTATTTTATTACCTGCATTAAGTGCTTATATATGTATGTGTGTGTATATTTAAACTTTATTTTTTCGTTATTTTTTATTATTTGTATAGATAAATGAGTTTTGATTGTCATTAATGAGATATTCTAAAGTATAATTGAAAGTTATTAACAATGTTAAAATTTAAGGAATTAATTTATTTTAAAATGAATCTCCATTTTATTAATTATTTTTATGTTGCACGCATCAGAATATATTTATAAAGTTATTATTATCTGTCATTGATTTTTAAGAAGGTGTGGGGAGTGTGAATTAGTATAGAAGAATAGGAGGTGGAGTAAGTTCATGCTTATAGGTAGGAGTGTTGTCCTTATTATTTATTAGTTGTAGTGAAATACTTGTAATTTTATTTTCTTTGATTCTTATCTATACATGTTGTTTTAGGTAGATTATCTTTGTGTGATAGTATTGATCTGTTACTATATGTTATTGTGTTAGTCCTTATTATCTTCTATCCTCTTTGTCTTGAGCTGAGAGTCTATCAAAAATAGTCTTACTATCTAACCTCAAAAATAGTTATATGAACTGCATACACTCTATCCTCCACAAACCCTACTGACACTACATATGTTGTTGTTTTTACTATTATGTTCATTTATTTTATTTTGAACATCATTAATTTATATGCTACATTAATGCTTTTCACTTTCTTTTTTTCTTCTAAAAAATAATATTTATATTTTCTAAATAAAATTTACTATATAGATTAAAAAATAAAAATAATCACTATTTTAAATAAGTAAAGAAAAATAAATATTAATAGAGTAAGGGTAAAGTAGACATTTAGAAAAAGTAAATAGGATAAAGAGGGGAATTCAAAATTGAGGTGAGAGTTTGATTTTTAAACCAAAGTTGAAGAGGGTAAATAATTTTCACCCATTGTTTTCTTGTTAAGCTGATATTTTCTAATCTCGTCGGTTTTCGTTTTTTTTTTTTTTTCTTTTTCCTCTCCTTTATTTTTCCTTAAAGGATGGGCTTTGTTTCTTTTGGAAGTTCGATTTTAGAAATTTTCATTAGTTGATTCATTCTTTGAGTGTATTGGGATTACAATTTTTATGGTAAACCATGTTAATCTCACTTTACTCATGTTGTCCATCACGGAGTCATTCGTACCTTGTTCATATTGCATCATTCTTAATCTTGACGCTCCCAATATGAACACACATATGCACCTCGACATTCTCATCTCAATAACTTTCATTTTTTAGAAGTGAGATTTCTTAACAGTCCAACATTCGGCCCCATACTGTTGGGTTCAAAATTGAGAAGGGTCATGCAGAAGCGTAAAGTTTGCAAATCAAGAGGATGATAATTCAGATGACAAATAAAAATATACTAAAAAGATATATTATTGATATTATTTGGCCAATTGACCTACACATGAAAATTAATATTAAAGAAAACGTAAAACTGTTAGGAGAAAATCTCCCCTTAAATAAGACTCTTAAACGACTACATTGTGAATATTATTGTGTTGTTATATGAGAATGGGATTTTCTATTTATAAGGTTCCAAAATCTTTCTTCCTAGAAAGTGGTTAGTCAAATATGGAAAAGTTTTATATTTTTCTTTCAGGAAAAATAAAAGTAATTATGATATTACTTTTATTTTCCTTTTAAGAAAAATAAAACTTAAATTTGGTAAGAAAATCAGGGCAAAAATCTTAACGCATACAACATAATCGGTCTAACAATCAAAAAATATTTGAAAATATTAAATTAATCTAATCTAATTTAGCATTAAAATTTAGTCAAATTGACTCTAAAAAAATGAAACATAACAATAATAAAAAAAATGAAGGAGTAGGAGCAAGTATCCACAAAGGCAAATTATTTATTTTAAGTCTTACATTTTTATTTGCTTAAACAACTTTGTCCCGGAAGCTTGAAACACTTTTTGACATAAATATAAAATTTAATATTTTTTTAATAAAACTCCTTTTTTCAAGATTGGATATACATTCAACAATCCATCTTTTTTTGTATTGGTGCGAGTGCTCTTCATCGATATGAATAGCTGTAAGTTCTTTTTTACTTGAGTAACTCCTTTCTTTCTCGAGAATGAAAACCTAATTCCTATACTCATAATTGAAAAATAGGAGCTACTACATGTCAATCCTAATTCCTTCACTCATAATTGAGAAATAGGAGTTGCTACATGTCAATCTCTTTTCAATTCTCTTTAAATTTTTAATTTCAAAGATGATGTTATTATTATTGTGCCCGACTCTCTCTTCAATGCTCTTCGGCTTCACAGTCTTTTTTTATTTTCTTTCTCCGATTAATTTGTTCCTTCTACATGATCTTCATACTACTCTTAGATATTTTTTGATGATGAAAAATACAATAAACACATAATACTTAAAATGTTACAATCAATACCTCGACATATATAGGAGTACTAAATATCTCTTACCAAGAAACATTGGTAAAAGTAAAAGAATCTGAATCATTTTTTCACATTTAATTTCTAAATGGTCTGACAATGCTTAATTGTGATCTTCAGTTCCATATGAATCGATTAGGAATATCCATAAAATGATAAAGGTTTTTATTTCTTACGTATATGATGATCTACATACACAAATCAGATGTCTAAAATTTTCAACAACAAATCATGAATGTAGCCAAATTGTAACTCATTAAAACATAATATATATGGTAGCTAGTAATAAACTACTTCCCCATTACTTTCATTTTTTTTTCATTTTACAATATGGTTTTTGCCTAATCAAAAAATGTAAGAAGCAAAATGAAAAGCTTATGCCACATGACAAAAGATGTCGTTAATCATCCTTCGCTACTTTAGAGTCAATCTAAATTAATTAGATTAATGTAATATTAGAAAATTAAAATTTAGATATTAAAATTCTATATCTCGATCAAGCATTACTTCTTTCAGTAAAAAGCAGATATACATGTATTACCGGCATAATTAGGGATTATAATAGTACAGTTGAGATATCTAACCTCAAAAGTGCGTCCTCATTTTAAATTGCATGCTGCAAAGCGCCTACGTAAAACTAAAAACATCTGTAAAAGTTTGTCACTTTCAACATACTGTAGACACGTAATTTTGTCCCTCCCCAAAAGCATTCTTACTATTTTACCCTCGTCTTAGTGTATGCCCTCACCCGTGTGATTATATCCCAAAAAGTACAAAATTAACAACCCTAAACAAAATTCCTAATAAATTTTTATCTTGTTTTAATCACATCATAACCAACTCACCCATCCCACATCCTAACCCTACCACCACCTCACCACTCTACCCCCTACCCCACGTTATTTTTCTAACAGAAATACATACACTAGGTTACGTACACCGTAAAAAAAAAGGAACCTCTCTTAACATTTTTTCACTCACGAGGGCCCCACCTAAAAGATTCCTCCTTTTTTATCTTTTTTGAATTCCATAAAGGACATGGTCCATTAACAGAATAGGGAGATCTCACATACAGCTAGGGGGCCCACAGGAGAGGCTTTCTTTTGGCTTCTTCTTTCTTTTCCAAAATTAAAAAAAAAAAAAGTTAGACAGCAATACATTCTTCATTTTTTTTATTTCACTGGACCTCACCATATATAGACGATACACCACCTTCATCAAAAAGGTGATTATCTTCATCATCGGCGGGAGCACATAGAGAAACAAGAAAAACACCATTTTGTTTTCTTTTCTCTTGGTTCGCATACACACATATCTCTATCACATATCTATACACTGTTACATGCAAAAAATCGAGAGAGAAAAGGGAGAATAAAAAAAAAAAAGGTAAAAAATGGACTGAAAAGGGAGAGGCTATTTTTTTTTCTCATTTTCAATTTTGGATCCAACGGGGAGAAAATCATTCTGCTTCTCCATTGAAAAAGAGGTAAAAACAGAGAGAGAGGGGACGAAAAGGGGGGCCTCCATTTTTTTTTCTTCCTCGCTAAGAGAAAATCAAAAGTTCTCCATTTTCTTGTTACTTAATAAACACACTGAGATCAAGAGGGGGGTAGAGGTAGAGCACAATTCAAAAAATGGGAGTGAACAGTCCAAAATCCAATGAAAAATAGCTGAAACGGATTCGTCGATATGGATTTAGGTGTGGGTCTTCGTGAGTTTATGTTCGGGTTGGTTTTTGGGTGTTGATTCGAGTCGTTGGTTTTTTTTAATGAAGTTTCAATTCGAGGGTAAAATCTGACTAGGATTTCGAGGTCGAGGTTCGACGTTGAGGCTCCGTTGGACGCGGTTCTATTCGAAAAGGTAAATTAATCAATAATGCCTAATTTGAGGTCCAATTTTATATCTTTTATCTCTCTTTTCGTAAACATTTTTGAATGATGTGATTTTGGTTGAACTTGGTTGAGGTGATTTTACTCGTTGTTATTTGATTGTTAATCTTGGTGTGAAGTATGTTAATCACGTAGTTGATTTGGGGTTAAGTTGGATTTTGGAGAAAAGATCGAAAATTGTTAAAAGTGATTTTAGTTGAATTTGGTTGAAGTGATTTTACTCGTTGTTATTTGATTGTTAATATTGGTGTGAAGTATGTTAATCACTTAGTTGATTTGGGGTTAAGTTGGATTTTGGAGAAAAGATCGAAAATTGTTAAAAGTGAATATAGTTTTATGTTAATTCATTGACAGTTGCTTGATCTAGAATAAGCATTGACTTTTGTTTTATTCGATAGTCGCATGTTTTAGGTCGATAATTGTTAGGCAAACGATAGGGGGTAGGCAAATATAAGAATTGTGAAATATTGAATGCTTGACATGTGTTGAATGGCTTGGTTTTATTGTTTTTGGATCAAATGTATTATTTGACCGGGGAATGACCCGAGGCATTTGTGTTTATTCACCAGGGAATGCCCCGACGTATCATGTGGGCGGAGGATGATCGAGATGAAGGCCCGAGGCATCAGGTAACGCACAGTCTAGGTTAGTTTAGAATAGGATTTAATTTTTTGCATTTTTCTATTTTAGGACTGTACAAATCGGACAGACATTATTTTGGTTTATTTAAAATTTTATTTGGTTTGTATTTTGTTTGTTTGATTGTTGTGTCTTTATGTGGTTTATACATTCTTAATCTCAAAATTAGCCGATGCGCTCCACCAAGCGATCGTGGTCAAACCACGGGACCGAGGGGTGTCTAACACCTTCCCCTCAGTCAACAGAATTCCTTAGCCGGAATCTTTGTTTGCGGATTAGTTTTAGAGTCAAAACCATTTTGAAAAGGATTTCCAAAGGTGACTTGGCACACCGGATTATGACAAGTGGTGACTCTGAGTTTTGAATATAAAAATAATCCTTTTTTGGAAAAAATTCTTTATTTTGTCACTTTAATAATAAAAACCCTTTCGAACCTAAAATCTGTTTCGGAGTTAAAAAAAAAGGAGTGTGACAGCTCTGACGACTCTGCTGGGGAATCAATTTCAGAATCCGAGCTTATTTTTGGAGTTGTATCGACTTTGTTTGGCTTTACTAGTGTATAAGCATTGTTTGTGATTTTTGTTTGTGTTATTGTTATTGCTTTTGTGTGTTTACGTGCTCTTTGTTTACAATATTTATCATATGTGTTATCGCTTTTATATCTGGCATCATGTGCATAACCCGAGTTATTTTTTTTCTGCAACAAGTTCGTAGTATACGCTGTGTGGAGTAGGTGGAAAGCAAAGCAGCCACTATCGACCATACGCTCCCCCGAACAGCCTTGTTAGTAAATCTCAATGTAGGTCAGCCATTAGGTCATGCTTATGTGCATCATATTGAAGACCTAGCAGGGCCCACTTGGCCTTTTGTAGGAGACTCGCCTCTAAAGCATCTCTACGTGCTAAATGTTGCATCTTTGGGGGTAACGTGGTCATTTGACGGACTGATTTGGGGAAAGCATGTGTTAGAAGTAAAGTGTATAGACAAGAAATTGTTGAAAAAAGGGAGAAAAAGAAAAGTGAGTCGAAAAGAAAAAAAAGAGAGAGTTTCGTAAGTGTTTAGAGTTCTTTATGGCTTTTGATTTTTTTTCTTCATAATTCAAAAATTCAAAAAGATTTTTTTACCTTTTGCACTCATTTTGTCAAAAACAAAAACATCAAAAAGATTTTTTTTTTATTTCTTTAGTAAGCTTCCATAATTTGAAATTTTCGAAAAGATTTCTTTTAATAGGAGATTTTTATAAAAGAAAAATTCAAAAAAATATAGTAGAAGTTTTGTACATTTTATGTAACGAAAATATCCAAACGACTTTTTCTTTCATAGTTGTTGGTGTTAGTTTCTAATTAAAAACCCAAAAAAGATTTTATTCGTTTGTCTTTAGTCGTGTCTCTCAATTCAGTCTTAGTTCGTTTTAATCTTTAACTGTCCAATCTGGACGAACTACGCACCCCTGATTCTCATCTCTCGGGAGTGAGATACGTAGGCAGCCTATTGTGGGTTCGGAGATCTGATTTCAAAAATCCAAAAATATTTTTCTTCACTCTTCATTTAGAGTAGGTGTTTATGCATCAATAAAATAAAACTACAAAAAGATTTTTCTTTAATAGATTCAAGTTTCATTTCTGTATGAAATTGAAAATCAAAAATCCAAAAAGATTTTCTTTGGTAACCATAGATTTCATTTTGTATAGGGATGTTAAAGCTGAAAAATTCAAAAAGATTTTCGTCAATTCTTTTAACATTTTGTTATTTTCTTTTCCTTTTTTAAAGTTTCAAGAAAAAGAAAGAAGAATGGAAAAAGAGTTTAATTGGACATTTTGGCAAGACTTCACGAACTACGCACACCTGATTCACCCCTCTCGAGGGTGAGATATGTAGGCGCCCTTCTTGGGTTCGGTGATCTTTTCAAAAAAAAAAAAGGTTTAGAAAAATTGTTGAACTCTAACATATTTGTTGTCTCTTGTTCAGTTAGTTTAAGGTGGTTGGTTTGTGGCTTCCTGGCCGGTCCTCCATATCACACCAAATCCAAGGAAGGATTAGTTGTGTCCAACAAGGATATAGAGAGTGGCATCATGGATGACACAAAGATAATTTGAGACTGAGACAACAAAGCTTGGGCCAGTGGGCTGCCTCCACCTCCGTTCCCCACTTTTGACCCTGCAAATACCTTGTGTCTTCCACCAAAATCACAAAGTCAGTTTCCTACAGTTGTTGATGCACCACAGCATGCCTCAGAATCCATTCCACGTCAAATGCACCTCAATACTTCCACCACTCTTTCTTTAGCTCCTCAGTATAAGTCTACCACATTCATAATACCACATACCATCTGTGCTTTTGTTACTCAACCTTCTAGTAAGGCTTCCACTTTGGCTATAAATCCAACGATTGTGCTTCCCCAATCCACTAGAGAATTCACATTCAATAATCTTGATGATCATTGTTATACTCTTGAGCCTGCAGTTAAGTTAAGTGGACCGCCAAAATTTTTTACTAAGAAAGCTAGCATGCTAGAAGAGCCAGAGAAAATGGTTGGGAAAGTTAAGAGTGTAGATAATGATATGAAAAGTTCCTTGGGACTTGTGGGCTATGAAGATGTTTCATATAAAAATTGGGGCATGTTTTTAAGTGTTATACTTCCTCCAAGCTTTGAGACATCAAAATTTAAGGAGCTTGATGGACAGAATGATTCTGTGAAACGTTTGGGACGATATTGCAGTTGATCAAGGGAAACTGAAGGAAAGAAGAAGGAAAACGCACCTATTGTTGTGCCAGGGCCAAAGAAGAGTTTAAGAGGTCCAACTCACCAATACTGTCAGCCTCAATCCCGAGCTTACATATCAAATCCACTTACTCATCTGCAACAAGATTCCTCTTTTCAAAATCCAAGGAGTTTCATTCCACTTCCTTAATGTCCTTTGAAAAATGAACAATTGTTTACCCATCCATCTTCTTATCCACAATGGCATACACCTGTCCCTCAACATCATCCTCGGCCTCCACAAATTTACCAAGGAACCTCTAAATCCACGTTTCATCCGAGGCCAGAGTTCGCAAGATGAGGACGAAAAAGGATAATTTTACTCCTTTTGGGGAATCTTATGCCTGTTTGTTCCAGAGATTGAGACAAAGAGGCATGATTACTCCTCTCCTTGGGCACACTCTTAATCAGCGTTCAAGAAATTTTGATCCTAATGCACGATGTGCGTATCATTCTAATGCTCAGGGTCATAGTATTAAAGATTATCGATATTTGAAAAGAGAAATTAAAAAGATGATTCAAGATGGATCAATTATGGTGCAGAATATTAACAGCGAGGAAAGCTCTAGTCATGCTGATATGCAAACCAGTCGCTAAGATGTCAGGCTGAGCAATTGAGAAGTCACCCCTCTCCCTACTAGGAAGAGGTCTGGTAGCTTTTTTTGTTTTATTTTCTGTTGTCCGAATTATTTCAGGGTTGTAGTTCGGGATCTATCTTGTTTAGTCCTTTTGTCGTTTATGTTCAAACCCTTCTATCTTTTGTTTCAACTAAATGAAATGTCTCATTTTTCTTTATGTTTTAAGTATGTGTTGTTTGTTTGTTTTCTTTACATAGTATATTTTATGTTAACTCTAGCGATATGACATGCTAGTGAAATTTTCAGCCAGATCTTAGAATCCAGTTTAAGCATGAACATTGAATCAGAGGGTTAAAGTTAGAAAAGAGAGCACCTGAGAAAATAGGTAGAGTGCTGAGACATTTGGTGTCAAGTTCAATCCTTCTTTGAAAATTAAGGCATTATTTTGAGAATCACAAGAATAACTTGGTCATCAATTGAAAAACAAAGCTCAATTAGGTCAAATAGCGGATGTGTGATTTTGAGGAACAGAAAAATTAGCTCCATGAAAGCATGGGTCAGTCGATGTGACGGATCTATAACATAGGTGGAGTTATGTGTTTGACAAGCCCGGAAGAAATAGTGGCACACATGCTCAGTTAAAGTTAGTATTGTGAAAGTGTCACAAATGATCTTCATCTTTCACTTTCATATTGCATTATGTGTACTGGCATTTTCAAGGATTGCTATGACGAAGGTATTTTATTCTGCTATCCATACATTGTGTCATCCTTTGTGTACCCCATTTGAGCCTTAGTGTTATTTTCTTTCATACACCTCTTTTGGAATCAAGATAGAGTCAGCAAAGCTCAAAAGAAAAGTGTCAAAAAAAATAGTGCCAAGAAAGTTTCCCAAAAAAAAAGAGAAAATGTGTCCAAAAAGAAAGAAAAAAGAAGAATGTCAAGAAAAAATAGAGTCAGAAAAAATCACAAAGAGAAAAAGAGTCAATAAAATAAAAAAACAAAGAAGTCAAAATCAATCAAGCAATAAGGCATGCAGGAAGTTTTTTCAACAGAATATACCAGGAATTTATGGAAATACCAAGGTTTTTTAAAGGTTTTATTTGATAAGTATGGCAAAGCGGAGATACTGTGTTGTTTCAGAGTCACTCTTAATAATCTGAGTTTGGATCAATGATGCAGCGAGTAATGACATATGCAAATGGTTGAAAGTAAGATTAATGTGACAGGGGCAAGAGAGATTGCCACGAAAGTCAAAGCCACAAACCAACAACCATGTTTTTAAACTAACAAGTTTTCTTTATATGAAACAAGAACCCATGTTTCCTTCGAATCAAGGATTTCAAAGCCTAAATATCAAAAGTTGCAATGCCTCACTTCCACAAATGTAGGAGACAATATTGTTGCACAGGTTTGGTAATCAAAACCATGGTAAAACTTATCATCCAATATCGCTAGGAGACACACTTCTTTGAATAATTCAAGAAACATTTGTAAGGGGACGCACTTCCTTATTTTGGTAATTCCAACAACATTTTTAAGGAGACGCACTTCCTTATTTGGGTAATTCCAGCAACATTTGTAAGGAGACGCACTTTCTTGTTTGGTGATTCAAGCGGCATTTGTAAGGAGATGCACTTCCTTATTTGGGTAATTCCAGCAACATTTGTAAGGAGACACACTTCTTTGCTTGGGTAATTCAAGCAAAATTTATGAGGAGACGCACTTCCTGGTTTGGGTAATTCGAGCAACATTTGTAAGGATACGCACTTTCTTGTTTGGTTAATTCATGAAACATTTGTAAGGAGATGCACTTCCTTATTTAGTTAATTCAAGAAACATTTGTGAGGAGACGCACTTCCTTGTTTTGATAATTCAAGCAACATTAGTAAGGTGATGCACTTCCTTGATTGGGTAATTCAAACTTTGCTTTTTGGATAATGCACTTTCTAACTTAAGTCTTGATTCCTAGTAGATGTACCTCCTAGTCTATTCAGTCCCCTTGATTTCTAGAAAATGCACTTTATAGTTGAGTTATTGCACTTAATCCTTAGGAGACGCACTTCCTTGCTAGTTTTTATTTGTCAGGTGGCACACTTTTTAATTTAAACTTCTATCTCTAGAAGACGCACTGTCTAGTCAGAATTCCTTACTTTAATTCTTAGGAGACGCACTTCCTAGTCGTGGTCATTTAATTTTACTCTCAACAGATGCATTTCTTGGTCAGAGTCTTGATTTATCATTGCAACATACAAGTAGGTATGATGTGACTTTCTTAAAAGTCTTCTGATGATAAATTGGGGCAAAAAAAATCTGTTTTTGGAACTTTACTTTTCTGGCAAACAGAATTTCTCTTTACAATAATTTTGTTTGGGATAATTTTCTTTCTAGTTTTGATGTGATTTCAGGAGCCCACTTGAAGAACAGGGAAAATAAGTGGAAAGTCAAGCAACAAAGTGAAAAAGTTGAAAACCAAGCAACAAGGTGAAGAAATAGAAAGTCAAGCAATAAGGTGAAGAAGTTAAAAACAAAGCAACAAAGTGAAAAGTTGAAAGTTAACAGTTTGAAAAAAAACAAGTCAGGAGCCCGCCTGAAGAACAGGGTGAAGAAATTGAAAGTTAAGCAACAAGGTGAAACAATTGAAAGCCAAACAACAAGTTGAAGAAATTGCAAATCAGGAGCCCACCTGAAGAATAGGGTGATGAAGTAGCGAGTCAAGAGTCCAACAGAAGCTGCATAGATAGGATTTTTGTATTTTCATTCATGTTTTAACTTGTAATTTTTATTTTTGATGTAAAGACAGAGTCGCGGATCAGAACCTCGATGGAACCTCACTCGACTCTCCAACTCGGTATAGTCCTTCTCTTTCAAATCCTTTGAAATACCCGTCACTTGATTTCTCCATAACTTGGGTAGGTAGGATGTCCTAAGTAAAGACTCGATTGTCCTTTTTCCCTCTGTTTCTTCCTTTGAATAATGGTTGGGTCAAAATTCTGTCTCGTTGTCTACTTCTTTGTATGAAAATACTTTGTGTTTACATGCAAAGAGGGGAATGATGTAGACACGTAATTTTGTCCCTCCCCAAAAGCATTCTTACTATTTTACCCTCGTCTTAGTGTATGCCCTCACCCGTGTGATTATATCCCACAAAAGTACAAAAATAACAACCCTAAACTAAATCCCTAACAAATTTTTATCTTGTTTTAATCCTATCATAACCAACTCACCCATCCCACACTCCTACCCCTACCAGCACCTCACTACTCTACCCTCTACCCCACGTTATTTTTCTAACAGAAATACATACACTAGGACACGTACATCGAAAAAAAAAGAACCTCTCTTAACATTTTTCCACTCACGAGGGCCCCACCTAAAAGATTCCTCCTTTTTTATCTTTTTTAAATTCCATAAAGGACATGGTCCATTAACAGAATAGGGAGATCTCACATACAGCTAGGGGGCCCACAGGAGAGGCTTTCTTTTGGCTTTTTCTTTCTTTTCCAAAATTAAAAAAAAAAAAAAGGTTAGACAGCAATACATTCTTCATTTTTTTTATTTCACTGGACCTCACCATATATAGACGTTACACCACCTTAATCAAAAAGGGGATCATCTTCATCATCGGGGGGAGCACACAGAGAAATAAGAAAAACACCATTCTATTTTATTTTCTCTTGGTTCGCATACACACATATCTCTCTCACATATCTATACACTGTTACATGCAAAAAATCGAGCGAGAAAAGGGAGAATAAAAAAAGGGAGGTCAAAAATGGACTGAAAAGGGAGAGGCTATTTTTTTTTCTCATTTTCAATTTTAGATCCAACGGAGAGAAAAAGCATTCTGCTTCTCCATTGAAAAAGAGGTAAAAATAGAGAGAGGGGACGAAAAGGGGGTCCTCCATTTTTTTTTCTTCCTCGCCAAGAGAAAATCAAAAGTTCTCCATTTTATTGTTACTTAATAAACACACTGAGATCGAGAGGGAGGTAGAGGTAGATCAAAATTCAAAAAATGGGAGTGAACAGTCCAAAATACAACGAAATAGCTGAAACGGATTCGTCGATATGGAATTAGGTGTGGGTCTTCGTGAGTTTATGTTCGGGTTGGTTTTTGGGTATTGATTCGAGTCGTTGTTTTTTTTCAATGAAGTTTTGATTCGAGGGTGAAATCTGACTTGGAGTTTGAGGTCGAGGTTCGACGTTGAGGCTCCGTTGGACGCGGTTCTATTCGGAAAGGTCAATTAATCAATAAAGCCCAATTTGAGGTCCAATTCTATATCTCTTATCTCTCTTTTCGTAAGCATTTTTGAATGATGCGATTTTGGTTTAATTTGGTTGAGGTGATTTTACTCGTTGTTATTTGATTGTTAATCTTTGTATGAAGTAGTTAGTCACGTAGTTGTTTTGGGGTTAAGTTGGATTTTGGAGAAAAGATCGAATATTGTTAAAAGCGAATATAGTTTTATGTTAATTCACTAATAGTTGCTTGATTTGGAATAAGCATTGACTTTTGTTATATTCGATAGTCGCATGTTTTAGGTCGATAATTGTTAGGCAAATGATAGGGGGTAGGCAAATGTAAGAATTGTGAAATATTGAATGCTTGACATATGTTGAATGGCTTGGTTTTATTGCTTTTGGATCAAATGTATTATTTGGCCGGGGAATGCCCCGAGGCATTTGTGTTTATTCACCGGGGAATGCCCCGACATATCATGTTGGCGGAGGATGATCAAGATGAAGGCCTGAGGCGTCGGGTAAAGCATAGTCTAGGATTAGTTTAGAATATGATTTACATTTTTTGCATTTTTCTATTTTAGGACTGTATAAATCGGACTGACATTATTTTTTTTTTAATTTTATTTGGTTTGTGTTTTGTTTGTTTGATTGTTGTGTCTTTATGTAGTTTATACATTCTTACTGTCAAAACTCGTCGATACGCTCCACCAAGCGACCGTGGTCAAACCACGGGATCGAGGGGTGTCTAACACCTTCCCCTCGGTCAACAGAATTCCTTAGCCAAAATATCTGTTCGCGGATCAGTTTTAGAGTCAAAACCGTTTTGAAAAGGATTTCCAAAGGTGACTTTGGCACACCGGATTATGACAAGTGGCGACTCTGAGTTTTGAATATAAAAATAATCTTTTTTCGGAACAAATTCTTCATTTTGTCACTTTAATAATAAAAACCCTTTCGAACCTAAAATCTGTTTCGGAGTTAAAAAAAAAAAGGGTGTGACACATACAATATTAGTCAGGATCAAATGCTTACCATCATACCAAAAGCTATAACTTATAGTAAAGGCACAAGATTATTTAATAACCAAGACCACAAATAAACGCCATGCTTGATCATGACTCCGACCAGGGCCATCCCAACCCCTCGTGTATCTTGGCTAGGTTGGATAGAGTTATCCAACAATATCATTGGTACAAAAGCATGTCATCAAAGGTGAAATGAGACTAATAGAATTAAAGAGTCTCAAAAGTATAGAAAAGATTCAATCCTGTTTTTCGATAACCATAGTGGTCAAGCTAGTTTTTGCGCACCTCAATTCCTCAAACAAAAATATTTTTATACCACTAACAGCACAAGAGAATTTGTTCATAATACTATGAAATAGATACAATATCAAAGAGAGGAGAGTATATGGTAACAAAAATTCTTACATGAAATCGATCATAAACATTAGCAGCCAATTCACCACTATAAAGAGTAGCATGGACAAACTTTCTTTCCGACTCCACCACTATCTCATCTTTTTCAATCAAGCTCACCTTCATTGCCTTGTCTGCCTAGAACATATTCAATAAAAATATACAACAAAAGATGAAATATGACAATCAAGAAAAATACCTTGTTTGAAGAGACTAAACTTGGAGTAGCGGAGAATTTTATAGCGCGTGTACTTATATAAAAAGCTATTTGCTCCATGAATTTTAGACCTAAAAGAATTTTGTAAAATTAATTATTCTCTACTACTAAAAATAGACATCTAACTATTTTCCTAGAATTAGACTTCTTCCTATATGTTTTAGGTTTTAAATTTAATAAATTTAATGTCTTTCTGCCGCTTCTTGTCCCAAACTATTAAAATATATTTATTTAAAAAAATTCATCTTTTCTATTTGTTTAAAAAACGAAAATAAATTTTTCCATCTTTCTACGCTTCTTGCCAAATTTAAAAATCAAAAATATTTTCATCATTGTTATTTGTTGTTCCTGACGCCAAAATATTTCCATCTTTGTTATTTGTTGTTCTTGACGCCATCAAACTCTTTTATATACAAAATAGGATCAAAACAATTCATATCCCATGTAAAACAGGTATCCTTTACCAACTTCTATAAAACCCATGTTGATTTTATTTTTTTATTGTCCTCATCATATTTTTCTTTTATCCACTATTGTTCTCAGTTTTGTCTCTTCTCCAGGTTTCATTCTCTTTTTTCAATTCTCTTCGTCAATTCACTTTAGCTTCTTTGTCGATTGTTGTTTTCTCATTAATGATTTAAACACAATAGTAATTGTTATGCCAGCAATTCAGCTTATATTCGTAAGTGATCTAATTTGTGTTATTAGTTGAATTTATGTTCTTATTGATTTAATTTGTATTGTTTGTTGTATTTATTAAATATACGAAGATTGCTAACATATTCAGGTACAATCTACTTAACTCATCAGTTTATCTTCATTCTAAGTCATGCATTAATGCTATTCTAACTCCTTTTTTTTAGACTATTATGGCAACGAATGCAATTACCGAAGTTGTTTCAATTAGTGCATTGAAGCCATTCGATCGCATGTCCATAATAAAAGTGTTCATCATAGGTAGTGACCCAATAAAAGAATATAATGAAGAAACAACAGGTACTCGAAAGCTTCTTAAGTAAGTTGATGAAGAGGTAAGAATTTTTCTTTTCTTACTTCGTCTTTTATTTTCTTTTTCGCATTTGTTTTTCATCCATTAAGATTAACACCTCTACAATATTTTAGGGCACAAAACTTGGTGCTATACTTTTCAACGATTCAATCAAAAAATGGGTACATGCGTTGCACGTGAATTTCACATCCGTTAATAATTTTTTAAAAAAATGTTTTTGAGGGATAATTTTTTTCTTTTACCTTTTCGAAATTCAAGTTTTCGACCATAGTTTAGTTGAGTGTTTATTAAAAGAAAAAACATAAAATATACCTTTTAAAAAAAAATATTTATATTTTCATAGCCTATAAACTAATTATACCGGCATAAACTTATTTCTACGTGATTTTCAACTTTATACCATTTTATAGTATTGTATACCTTATTGTGTGCAAATGTATAAACATGCATACTAGCGAATAAAAGTTATTTACACACACTTTTACACTGTTATACATAATTATACACCCCTCAATTTCAATGGACAAAAGTGACACTGGCCGGATTCCTCCTTCATTAATACAGACTTCCTCCACCAATGAAGCACCACATCGCCACCTCACCCTCTTCGATAGACCACTCGCGTAATAATTGAAAGTTGGGCTAAAAGGTGTAAATATTTTAGAGATAATACCCAATTACCCCCCAGAACTATACCCAAAAAGGTTATGGCACACCTCAACTTAAATGGAGTCTTATTACCCCCTGAACTAATTAAAAGTGTAATTTTGACACTCTTAGTGTCTACTTGCACGTACGTGGCACAACACAATGAAGTGTCCACGTAGGCACACGTATGTGCCATGTAGGCACTAAGGGTGTCAAAATTACACTTTTAATTAGTTCGGAGGGTAATAGGACCCCCTTTAAATTGATGTGTGTCATAACCTTTTTGGGTATAATTCAAGGAGGTAATTGAGTATTTTCTCAATATTTTACTCTAATGTTTAGATAGGGTAGTTGTCCCTATTTAAGAAGCAAGAATATAAGGCTCTCATTTGGCCATGAAAATCATAAATTTTTGGAGTTGGAGTCATGTTTGACAATGAATATACTCAATTGAAGTTATTTTTGAATTTTGTGAAGGAAGTAGGAGTGAGAAAAGTAAAAACAATTAGGATTAAAAAAATTAAAAATCATCTACGAAAAGCTAACAATACGGTATTTTTACCACTAACAAATATAAATTTCTAAAAATGATTAATGTCAAATCATATATATGAGTTTTGCATCCCCTCCCATGTGAATCTTCGCCGGCCAGTTTGTTATACTCCTAACCTTTACTTTACTTGTCACGTTTTGATTTTCGAAAGTCACACTGAGTGAACTTTGACTAACATTTTAAGATGTATTTTTCATCATATTAATATGAGAATGATTGCATCTTACAACATTTTTTGATCATTTAAATTTAAAGTATTTAATTAATCTACTTCAAATTTACTTTGAAATATAATCAAATTGACTTTCGTAAGTGAAATGTGACAAATAAAAATGAACATAGATTGTAATATTTATTTCACTGCACAAAAATGCCATTAAAAAGTTATTCCATGATTTTCTATTATTATAATAAGCATGATGGCCATAAAAAACTTATTCCGTGATTTTCTATTATATTATTATAATAAGCATGATGTATGGTTGTTGATAACTTTAAGAAATTACAATTGGACGCTTTTTTTCCCTTCTAAAATTATTACTTTTTATAACTTGTAAAAAATTTTTATAAATAATTTGTGCATTTTATAAGTAAACATTATGTCGAAATAGAAGACTTGTAGAGTCATTTAATGTCACTGTTATTTCAAAAGAGTTTTAGAAATTAAGAATAACCGCTTCTATAAGATAATAATTCAAATGAGGAAAGACTTTCTGTTTGTATAAGTAAAATCTTATTTGATATTTAATTTCTAAATATTAAGAATTTTTAAACAGGTGCATTAAAGTTTTCGCTATGCGTAGGGTGGGGAAGGGCTCCAACAAAGAGTGTATTATACGTAGTCTTACATTGTATTTCTGACAGAGGTTGTTTTTAAAGCTTAAACTCGTGACCTCCTGATCAAATTACAATAACTTTACCAATTACTTCAAGACTCTCCATCAAATAGTACTAAAATTTTAAAACACTTATGTCAAATCACAAGCAAATTCGTTTAAAAAATAAAAAACATCTAAATTTAAACAGAAAAACTGACTTTTTGATTTATATAGATATTATTAAAATTGTAAATCAAGAACATATTAAAATTTTAGAAACTTACCTCAAATCACCATTAAATTTATCTCTTCTCATAGATATATCAAGATTTTTTTAAAGCAAAAATCTTCTCAATTAATTTATTTTCAGCTATTGACTATAGCACTTATTACGATGACCATCTTTTTTCGAACTGAGATGAAACATCGTACTCCTATGGATGGTGAAGGAATATATTCTGGCGAAGAAAGCCTTATATGTAAATTATAATTCATAATATTATTTAATGGAATATATAAGCTAAAGTTCTTAAAAGAAATTATGATCAATTTATTTTAGGAGTCCTTTTACTACTATATTTTTAGGAGCTTTTAATTTTTCAACATTCTTCTACCTATTTTAGGATTCAATACTATTGGGCAAAGGTATTAATATATCCTCGAACTTTGATAAATAGTACAAATATATCCCCATCATACTTTGGGTACAAATATATCCTTACCGTTAATGAAAAGATACAAATATACCATTATCACTAACGGCAGGACACGTGTCATGATCGTGTTCCTCCATTAGTGATAAGGGTATATTTGTATCATTTATCAAAGTTCGAGGGTATATTTGTAATTTTTTCATTTTTACAATTTACTTTCTTCATTCCATATTAATTGATCATTTTATTAAAAATAATTATTATATATTAATTGTCCATTATACTAAATCAAAAAAGCTGATGAAGCAGGCAGGAGTAGCAGGCCACGGAAGCAGGCAACTCTCCGTCAATGCTTTTTTTGATTTAGTATAATGGACAGTTAATATAAAATAATTATTTTTAATAAAATGATCAGAATATGAAATGGAGAAAGTAAATTATAAAAATGGAAAAGGTACAAATATACCCTCGAACTTTGATAAATGGTACAAATATACCCTTATCACTAATGGAGGAACAGGATCTTGACACGTGTCCCGCCGTTAGTAATAAGGGTATATTTGTACCTTTTCATTAACGGTAAGGGTATATTTGTACCCAAAGTATGACGGAAGGTATATTTATACCATTTATCAAAGTTTGAGGATATATTTATACCTTTTCCCTTATAAATATAATAATATAATAGAAGAAATTAAGTGAAAAGACGATTTTGTTTATTACTAAAATTTTTAATGACGGACAAAAGGTTCAATTCACTTTTATAAGGGTCTTCACATTTTTAATATTACTAGTTTAGCTGCACGTGCCTCGCACGTGTAATTTTTTATTATTTAAAATTAAATGATTTTATCTATTATGAAGGTTTTTAATGAAGTACAAAAAGTTCAAAACAAATATTTTATAGTAAGCACATATATATATGAGAAAAATAATTCTGTTGTTAGATTCGAACATACGAGAATATCAAATCAAAATTCACAAATAAAATAGATGTAATAATGCATGATGTGTTAAACTTAAAATCACTCTCAAGCTAAAAAAAAAATAATAAGCCACGACAACCGATAGAAAAGAAAAAATAACTAAAAAAAAAGAGAGAGAATAACACACTAATCTAGCGGATGACAATTACAATGGTTGAAGAAACATAAAATACAAGCGTGGGATGGAATAATATTTATTAATATAAAAATATGTTGAAAACTAAACCTAGTCCTAGTTTAAGAAAAAAACTTACCATATTTTAAAGTCCTAATCCATTACCATATTTTAAAATCCTAACCCACATATTTTAGGATTCAAAATTATATATATATATAATTAAATAATAATTGGAGAAAAAAAAGTGAAAAGATGATTTTGTCTATTGTAAAGTGTTTTAATGAAGGACAAAAAGTTCAAATCACTTTTTTAATGGCTTTCACACTTGTAATATATTATAGATATAGATTATAGATATAGATATAGATTATATAGGTATATATATAAAACCTCACGTATTATATCAATCATAAAATTCTCAGTCAAATAATGCCACTCTCGTGTGACTGTACAATATTTAGGATAGATTGCGTAAATGGGGGTTCTTATAGATTGTGTAGTTATGTCTTGTATTTTCATAAATTTAAAGGAAAAAGTACGAGAAATAGTAAACTTAAGCCTATAATTAAGCTAAATAGCAATATTTTTATAAAATTAAGTTACATAGCAAAAGTTGTAATATTTTTACTGGGACTAAGTCACTGCCAGTTACCTTGTGTAACTTCTCCCCATTTCACACATATGCATTTATTTCCTTCTTTTTTAAATTTTTTTTCTTTTATATTTTCTCAATTATTCTCCTAATTTTTAAATTTCAAATTCAACTATATTGCTCACATTTTCTACACAAGGTCGTATTCCACAAAATCAGGTAAGCATTAGTTTCAGCTATTGTATGTTATCTCTTCCCCAAAATTCATTTAATTTGTCTTTTGTATTCTTCTCTTTACCATCTTTATCACCATTTTTTAATTTCTAAGCTTTTTGATTTTAGAATTGTGGAGGTCTGCTCTAGTGACATAACACACACCACGTAGAAAATCTAATGGAAATATACTCCCTATCAATTTAGTTTCGAATAGGCCATCATCCGTTAGTTTTGAACTTTCTCAAGTTAAAAATACAAATGCAGTTTCTATACTTATACAGTTGTTAAAATTAGTGACTGTTGAAGAGGTGAGATCGAAGCATCGAAATGATCCAATGAAAATGATTGAAATTATGAAAGCAAAGTATTGAAAAAAAATACTTCTTCTCCAAAACATCCCAAAAATGCTAAACATCTTTATTTATTTTTTAAAAAAGAAATCAAAGGAACTAGCAAAATTTCAAGTTCAGAAATTGAAAAAAATTGAAGATGATTCTGAAGAAGATGAAGAAGAAGAATTCTATTTTTTAAAATTTTTGCAATTTGTATATGTATTCAGTATGTAAGTTAACTCTCTATGTTATTTTGTGCGTGTGTATTTTTTCTAATGATTAATGTCTTGTATATGTATTTAACATATAGTTCATTTAAAATGTATCTTGTATTTTGTATTTATATATATACTAGTTTAGCCGCATGTGTATTCTTTGATTATTTAAAATTAAATAATTTTATCAATTGCGAAGATTTTATCTAACGTTTTTATATTTACTAGTTTAGGTGTACGCGCCTTGAGTGTGTACCTTACTTTAATGAATTCAAACATTACATTAAATAGGATATTTGTTTAAATATTAAACATGAATATAATAATTAAATTTAATATCTTTTGAGTATGTAAAAATGAATAATGTATTTATCAAACCTAATCATTACAAAAAATATTTTTAAAAATCGATCGACATTCATCTACCATCTTTAAATTGCAACAAAACAATACAATGATAGAGACATCAAAATAATACAATTAAATCTAATCTTTGCACACAAAATTTTTCTCAAAGTCGTCCGACACTCATCTACCACCTGTAAATAATAACAAAATAATAAAATAATAGAGATATCAAAATAATACAACTAAACCTAACCTTTACATACAAAAATTCCTCAAAGCCAACCAACATTTATCTATCACATGTAAACTACAACAAAATAATATGATAAAAGTAATATCAAAACAATACAATTAAACTTAAATTTTACACACAAAAGTTTCTCAAAGCCGATCGAGATTCATCTACATACTGTAAACTACCACAAAATAACAAACTAATACAGATATCACGATAATACAATTAAACCTAACCTTTACCTAAAAAAAAATTAAAGCCGACCCACATTCAGCTAGCATCTGTAAATTAAAATAAAACAATAAGATAATAAAGATATCAAAACAATACAATTAAGCCTAACCTTTACACAAGAAATTCTTCAAAGCCACCCGACATTCATCTACGACCTGTAAACTATAAAAAAAAATTATAATAGTGATCACAAAACTTTCATTTTGATCCAACTAATTCTTTTCTGATCGAAAATTTTAACCCTAAAGAATGATTTTGAATGAAAATAAAGAAGATATATATACACATGTTGAATTCTATTATGCCGACAACAACAGTGAAGAAGTTGAAGGTTAGAAAATCAAGCATCCACCATCTAGACATGCAATCGAATCAAGTTAGATGAGCATCAATCACATTCTCCCAATAGGCAAACCGGTTTGTTCTCTAGTTTAAACGTACATCTCAATATTTATAGAAGTATTTTCTTAGTACAGTCCTATTTTAGGAGTATTTTTCTAATTGAACAGTAGAAAAAATAATATTAATTAATTCTCCTACCATATATTTTTGAAAGTCTAGTAGAAAGAAAAATATATATTAATTTTTCTACCATATATTTTAGGAGTCCCATATATTTTAGAAAGTCTAGTTAATATAATAAAAAATAATTAAATAATAAATTAAGAAAAAAGTGAAAAGACAGTTTTGTCTAAAGAAGAGCCTTTTAATGAAGGGTAAAAAGTTCAAATAACTTTTCTAAAGATCTTCACACTTTTAATATATTATAGATATACAATCAATTTGTATTTGTAAGTTATATACCTTGTGATTAGATTTGTAGTTATATACAAATATGTATTAGTTCATATAAATGTATTTTGCATTTATATAAATACAATCAGTTTGTATCTATATTTGTATCTGAAATTAACATCGATAGTAATACTGTTATCAATACTATCGTTTTTTTGTATTTTTAACAAAATATGCATATGTATTTGCTCTGTACTACTAGTGATTTGTATTCAAATTTGATATTTTTATGTAATGATTTGATTTGAGAGATGAAATAATGATTTATTTTGAAGCAGATGAAAAGAATAAAAAAATGATAATTCTTTTTTGAAATTAAATTGTGAGTGTTATTTGTTATGTATTTCGTTGAATTAACATCGTTTGTGGAAATGAAATCTTCAATTTAAAACGTCCGAGTGATCGTAGTGGTTAGGATATTTAGTTCCTTATTTATCTCAATAGAATGGAGGAAAAAATGGGTTGTTGAAATATTTTTATATGTAATTTATCAGTAAAAAAATTCTCAAATATAAAATATAAATTATTATTTTGAATAATTAACAACTTATTGCTATGAAGCACTTAATTAAAGGCTTAGATTTGCTATTTTTGAATTTTGGACTATGCGTAAATAGCGACTTGGGAAAAGGACACAAATGACCACTCAATCAAAATTAATTTCACAAAAATAGCTATGAAATTCAAATTCCATTTTCTAGCAATTTTAATTTTCTGGCTTGTTCTATACATATTTTATACAGTTTCTATACATATCTTATACATATAAATATTTTATACAAAAATTATATAGTTTCGATATACAATTTATATAATAATTGTACAATTTTCTTTTTACATATTTTATATAATAATTATATAATTTTTATACACTTTCTATATTTTTTTTAATATATTTTATACAATATACATATTTCATAGATCTATACATATTTCATATAACAACTATACCGTTTTTATATAAATATATTTAATTATTATTTTTAAAAAACTAAAAAATAGAATATTTTTTAGTTAAAAAATTTGTAACAAAAAGAAAAGCTGAAATATTTTTAGGAAAGGGGCGAATGACCCAATTTGAAAACTGTACCAGTATTATATATGAATTGTATCAATATGGTATATAAACTGTATCTGAACTACATAAACCAAAATGACCCAAATTAAAAAATGGCTATAATGTAAAAATGAAATAGCTGACTGACTATTTTTTAGAAAAATGTCAAATTTGGGCTATTTATTTTAAAAATGACTGGTGTCTTTTTCCCTTGCTATTTTGATGTTTAAATATTGGACTATGTTTTAATAGCCCTTCTAATCCTACCAGACTAACAATTAAAGGCTTTTACAAAGTAACTAATGGACTTCATTTCCAAATCCAAAACATAAAGGGGTTATTTGGTAGAGTGTATAAAAACAATGAAGAATATGATGTATTAGTAATGTTTGTATTAGAAATATTGGTATTAGTTACGTTGGTATTAGTAATGCTAACGTTATTTCTTATACATTGTTTGATATGATGTATCAAAAATAACATCTCTTACATAATTTCTATTAAAAATAGTTATTTACAAAAATATCCTCATTCAGCTTTGTATACTTTCTTTGCAACAAAATTCTTTTACCTCTAAAACTTTATTGACTCATTTTCTCCAAAATAAAATCAAGAGATAATACATAAATATGACCCTAAACTTGACACCAAATTATAACTTTGACCTTAAACTTTGATAGTGTACAAATAGGATCTTTAACTATTCAAAAGCTGAACAAATGTGACCTCCGATTTCGCAACCCCCATGCGTGAGTTTCACTCGCGCCTATGTGGAAAGGTAATCCAATCACACAGTGCCACGTCGTTAAAAGGGCTGACTTGGAGGGAGGTCATATTTGTGTAGTTTTAAATAGTTAAAGGTTATATTTGTGCACTGTCAAGTTTTGTTTTTTGTGTTAAAACGACGTCGTTTTTATTATTATTATTATTATTATTATTATTAGATTTTATTTATTTATTTAGGGATCGAATTCGCGCAGCAGGCTGAAGGAAGCGCCCAAGAAGAGCAAATAACACCACTGGACTATCTAAGTGTCTTGTTTCATGTGGTTCAACATTAATATACGTACATAAATATAGATTTCCTACCTTATATATACAACGTAATTTTTTAACTGAGGGGGTTCAGGTGAACCCCATGGCAACCATGTAGGTCCGCCCTTGCGTTAATTTAATAACGTTAATTTAATAACATTTAATAACGTTAATTTAATATACTACTACTACTATCCTTAATAACGTTAATTTAATAATGTTTTATTAAAACTATAAATTTTTTTATTATTAATATAGTTTCATCTTTAATTTAATATTTAAATAAATTATATTTAGATATATTATATAACTTAAATTCACCCTCTGTTTTATAATATATATACATACCCGCGCGATTTTTTCGTATGAGGCTGACTCACCTAATTAATAAATCTTCAATATTGTTCTTTTTTCGTAATGACAAAAGAAATTAGATGTCATTTTAATCTTTGAGCCAAAAATAATGAAAAAATAATAGTGAAAAGTCATTTAAAGGTCATATTTGTGTAGTTTTGAATAGTTAAAGATTATATTTGTGCACTGTCAAAGTTTAATGTCAAAGTTATAATTTAATTTCAAATTTAGAGTCATATTTATGTATTATCTCTAAAATCAACTGGTAATTAACATTGCTTCATTATACTCTCGGTAGTTTGTCGTGTGAAGAGCATGGCGTACAACAACACCTTGCACCTGTGAAACAAATAGCCGAGTCCTTTCGTTAGTCTACCCACGGCGCCATTAAAATGTCATACTTTGATGACATATACTTCAGTAAACAAATTGTAATAATAAATAGTTGTTGTTCCTAAGTTAACTCAGTTGGAACTGGTGGCTCTTCCATGGGGAAATATAAAGAAAAGAGAGGCACAGTAAAAGTGGAAAAGGATTAATTGAAAAATGATCTAGAGAGATTTGAGGGGTAGTGTGGTCATTAATCAATTTAATGCATGCGTTGTAACTTTTTGTATAACTAATACATAAAAAATGATGTCTATTACTATTACACACCTCAATACACAATAGAGTATATACATAGGCTAAGAAATTTACCAAACAAGATATTAATAACACATATTAACTAATGCATGTATTATTTTTTTAATACACTCTACCAAAACGACCCAAAGTGAAATCCAAACAAAAACTCAGAAAACCCTCACTATAGCATCCATTTTTCAGGCATTGCCACTATAACGAGATTTGATTGTACAATATTCTCTTTGTTTTATTTTCCTTGGTCTCTGATGACTTTGCACATCCCTTAGGAAATTTTTAATTAGAGAGTACTTTACTAAATTAACATTATCAATAACGTTTTGAAACGCTAAATCTGACTATTATTATTTTTTAAATTATTTAATAATAAGGGTAGTATGAGAAAGAAATGATATTTACGAAAATGGACAAAGAAAGTGAAACATATTTAGTAGCCGTTTGATCATGAAAATTAAAATTTTTTGGAGTTGGAGTTGAAGTTGTATTTGACCATGTCTTTTTTTATTTTTTTTTTTTAATTTTTAAAAAAAAAAAATTAAATATAATTTTATGCCCTAACTTTTACAAACTATCAAATTTTTTTTGGACTTTTGAAAAAACTTTTTAAAATATGATTTTTTAGAGTACCGCTAATTTATTTCATTAATTTTCTTATACATGAATATATAAATATACTTAGTATGTTTCTTTATACTTAGTATGTTTCTTTATACTTTGTATTTTTATATATGTATGTATATGATATATACATGGTATAAACTTCATATATAACATACTTTGTATATTTATATTATAAATATGCTTAGTATGTTTCTTAATACTTTGTATATTTATATATGTGTGTATATGATATATACATGGTATAAACTTTATATATAACATACTTTGTATATTTCTATTATAAATATAATACTTTATATATTTATGGGTATAAACATAAATTAAAAGTAAAATAATGTCTTAAATAAAGGAGAAAATTAAATAAGGGATAAAAATAATGATGAGAGAGAAAAAGAGATATATGTTAATTAGGATAGTATTAAGTTTGAAATTATAATTATCTTATTTTTTAAAATTGCTATATACGTAATATTGAAAAAATAATTTTATAAGGAGAGTTTTATGTAAAAATTTAAAAGATTTGAGTTATATGTAATAATAATAAAAGTTGGAATTGGAGTTGAAAAATTGTGAAAACAACAAAAACCTGTTTTCTCTTTTCAGAATTTTTTTTTGAAATTATTTTCTAAATTTTCATGGCCAAACACCACAATTTCCAACTTCGAAATTTTTTTTCGGAAAAAAGGAAAAAATGTCCATGGCCAAACGGGCCCGTAAGATAGATTATAAATGGTTTATTCTATGTTTTTTCCCCCTAAACTTAAATGATTTCTATAAAAGTGGATGTGTTTTAAATGGTGCAACTCCTACCAAACAAAGTACACAAATGGACTTCATTTCCAGGCCCAAATCATAAAGCAAAACCCAAATAAGATCTGTGAAACCCTAAAATCCCTAATTCCTTTGCAACTCAATACGCTTTTCTATCCAAGAGCATCTTCGAAGCTTAAGGGAAAAGCTGCACAAATGGTAACTATCCAATATACAAGAACGCACGGATAAATGGTTAACTGTATATATTAAATTGTTGATTTTTGTTTTGTTTGATTTAATGTAAATTAAGGGAAAAGGAACAGGAAGTTTCGGCAAGAGGAGGAATAAGACTCATACACTGTGTGTTAGATGTGGTCGTCGTAGCTTCCATATCCAGAAGAGTCGTTGTTCTGCTTGTGCTTACCCTGCTGCTCGTCTTAGAAAATGTATGCTTTTCTTTAACTTTGAAGCACCCTTTTGTTAATTTTTTGTTGTTATTGACATTTAAAGATGTTTTAAGTTGGAAATTTTTAGTTGATTTGAGGGTAGTTTTGAATTTCATTGAAGTATGCGCTTGTCTGGGTTGGATTAGAAAAAAAGTTGGTTGTTTTTTACATAGTTATTTCTAAGATATATGATTGAGATGGTCAGTTTTACTGAGCCTATTAGTTGCTATTAGGTCAAAAGTCTAGTGCTTTGCACTATCATTTTGATTAAAGAAAGTGGTTAAGTAAGTTGAAAACTTGAAATAATGAAAATAGGTTCTGAAGTTCTCGTTGGTTTGAGTTTTCTTTGCTTACTTTTATGATATTTTTGGCCCTTGCAATTTACTTGTCGGATCTAGAATGACAACTTCAATTGGATGTCAAATTGATGTATTCTTTTTTCAGTTGATAAGTGGTTATTGTTGAATCTCATCAAAACTAGGGCCCTGTTTGGTTTGGATCGTCCTTTTAGTTTCCAATTGTTGAATATGTAATTACTAAAATACTGATTGACATGGTCACTGAGCTAGCAATTTACTATTAGCTCAAAAAGATCCCTTAAAACTGAGATGGACAAACGATCTAGATTATGGCGTATCATGATATGTATAATAGCTGGGGATTAAGGGACAAAAATAAGTCCACTTGACAACCCAAGGTCATCATTCCCTATGGTTTTCACAGATAAAAGATTATTATGAAGGTTTGTAAGAAGATCAAAAATCAGTGATTGTGTCAAGAATTATGTACAAAAGAATATGAGACCGTCATCTAGCATTCAGGGGATTGCACGTATAAATTGAAATTTTTGAGCAATTAAGGGAACTGGGTAAATTGAGTGAAATTAATGGGAACTCAATTGGTTTTAAAGTTCATAGTGTTTGGGTTCTTTTTGACTTTATAATATCTGCTGACAAAGAAGGGGAGCTTTGGAGTAACTGGTGAAGTTGCTGCCATGTGACCAGGAGGTTACGGGTTCAAGCCTTGGAAACAGCCTCTGTCAGAAAAGCAAGGTAAGGTTGCGTACGATACACCCTTGTGGTGGGGCCCTTCCCCGGACATCGCGCATAGCGTCAGCTTTAGTGCACTGGGCTGGGCTGCCCCCCCCCCCCCCCTCCCTTTTTTTTTTTCTAATATCTGGTGACAAAATGTAAGCTGCAAAGAGGATGGAACTGGAAATGATTTGGTTCAAATGTTTCTTTGTTGGAGTTGGTAGGTGTAAGGATGATGAAGTGAGTATATTATCTGCAGCTCCTGTTCAAGCCTATGTTGCTCGGACTCGTCAAAAAAGTCAATGGGTGTGTGTCGGATTTGCCAAAACTAGTGTATTTTTGGAGAATCCGACACGGGTGCGGCGTCGAAAGTGAAGAATCCGTGCAACTTAGGTTCAAGCTGTTAATAATGCATGCTTACAAGTCAGTTATGGACTTATGGTACTTGACCTTGCCTAGACAACTAAGAACTATTGTCCAAGCCATCTTAAGGGGGTTGGTGTCAGTGTGCAGCCGTGTGGTATTATTTTGTGTTGGATTTTCCCTGTACTGATTATGAATGGGTTTAGATACTAGTGGATTGTGTGTATCATCTTAGTGGTATTGGGCTGCTGGGTATTGGTTGGTGGTAGCTTAGTTGTGATGTCTTACTGGAATTGTATCTTAATTTTTCATATTTTACCTGGAGCTTTAACTAATGAATTGGATGGTATAAAAATCATTTGCATAGTATCAGATTACACTATTTAGCTATTGTGTTCTTCTACACTTTGGTATATTCCTTTTGCATGTCCACGATTGTTTGATTAAGCTTAATCTTATTTGTTTTTGAGGTCTTAAGTTTGGTTCGTGGATACCCGTTAAGTGTTTGGTTGGTTTGGAAAAAATTGGTTTTGGAAACTAGTGTTTGGATTTGGTTATCTACCTTTGAGAGTAACATTAATTACAAGAAAATCGATTAAAATCTGTTTGCTACTGAACTTCATTTTTTGTAAGTACTTTCTGGCCATATGGTTCAAACATGGGAAAGGGAAATAGAGACCGGACCTCTCCGTCCATAATCTTAAACAACTGTCAAGCCAAAAAACAAAGAGTTTAAATATGGTAATATAGATGAAATAAAGGGATCTGAGGTCTCATGTGGGCACTTCGTGGTGATTAGTTTTCAAGTATCTGTTTCAAACCCAACCTTTTCTTCTTATCAAAAAAGAAATAAAGGGGTTGGGAACTTTTACACATTATGAACGTACTGAAGTTAGATTTATGTTTGATTTCTGAAACCAGCTCGGAGATCCAATTGGGTTATTGAGAAACCATTGCTACAGTTGTTTAGTTTCAATATGCAATACAAGTTGTTCTGGGTGTTTTTTGCAACCTAATAAGGAGGATAGTATTTGCTGATTATTGTATCTGGCTGTAGATAACTGGAGCGTCAAGGCACTTAGAAGAAAGACCACTGGAACTGGTCGTATGAGGTATCTCCGCAATGTGCCCCGCAGGTTTAAGACGAACTTCAGAGAAGGTAAGTTATCTTTATCAACTTTTGTAAATAGAGAATATTTTCTCTTGGACCTTCAATTTTACAACCTTGTGTATCTAACCCTTGGTTTCGCAGATTCTATTGACTTAGAATATCTCTAGTAGACAAACTAGCTAGCCCCCCAGAGCTTAGTTCAAGTGGCAAAGCTTGAGGTAGTTGTGAGTTAGATCACAGGTTTGATCCCTGCGCCATATGGCGAAGCCTGGTATTTAAGTGGAGTAGGGAGCCCCATTATGCCCGTGTTTGAATGCTGCAAGTGGTCCTAAGGGTCGCCCAGGATGATTTCTTTGTGGTCATCATAAAAAAAACAAAAAAACTAGCGAATGCTAACAGCCCTAACTTATGTTTTTTATGCATACTTTTTCTAGATGTTACTAGGGAAAATTAAGTGGGAGGTGACAAGAAAGTCTTTCAATTAAAAATGGTGACAACTTTGACCAGCTAAGGTCAAAGCTTCATTTAAATTGTGATTAAATTAATTGGGGTGTAAAATGTAATTTTTAAAAACTTTTTAATTTTTTAAAAAGTCCTCCAACTCCA
Organism: Capsicum annuum; assembly: GCF_002878395.1. NCBI lineage: Eukaryota > Viridiplantae > Streptophyta > Magnoliopsida > Solanales > Solanaceae > Capsicum > Capsicum annuum. The sequence continues at coordinate 130,715,926 of NC_061118.1, forward strand.
AATTTCAAATTTTAGAGTTTCCCCCCTTTTCTTATCTTTCAATCTTTCTTCTTTTTCTTTCTCCCCATCTTCTTCTTCTTATTTTTTTCTCTCTCTATAGATTTTTCTCTTCTTCCATCTTCTCTTCTTCTTTTCCTTTCTCTTTTCATTTCGTTAAACCTTTTTTAATTTTCATGAACTATTTTTATAAAAAAAAATTGAAAAGTTTGAGAAGACAATTTTTGATTTCTTTTAAAAATCAATGAAGAAATAATTTAGTAAATTCAGCAACTACGAGAGTTGTTTCAGCAACAGTTGGTTCAACAACTACGAGAGTTGCTTCAACAACTTTGGTAATTGCTGCAACAACTACTATTAGTTGTTGTGTTACAAGCAACTATCGAAGTTGCTGCAAGCGTTGATGTAGGGATCTTTGTGTAAATATGGGGTATGGATCTTTGTTAAATAATAAAACTAGAGGGTTTTAAAATTAGTGTCATTAACACTAATCTTAAATTGTCACCTCTACTCAATATTTAATACTTGTGTCACTCTTTTTTAGTTTCGAAACTTTTTTGTCACCCTTAATTAATTTGCCCAGGTTACTATCGTCTTGTAGGTCCCATTTTGAGGGAAGACTGCTTTGTTTTTATGACATGCATACAGTAAAATAATTCTTTCCTCTACTTGCCTCTTCTTTCGGCTATCGATTTCTTGATGGCTTTGTTCTGGGGGCATACATTTATCTCCTTTCCAATTCGAGGGTTTTTCTTTTGCTCAGATTTTGTTTCCTTTCTCTATCTGGGTTCCCTCAGCTTGGTACATTTCTCTTGTAATCTTTTCTTCCGTATCCATTATTTTTCACACTACATGAACATGTCTGTGTAGAGATACTCATTGCTTAAGTTATGGGTTTAGGTATATAAGCTTACCTAGTTTCTGTTTAAGACAGTCTGTAGAGACTAACAAATTTAAGGATGAATGTGTAAATTATATATATGCTAGTTGTATATGTAATATAGGAACCATAGCTGCATCTCTTCTTAAACCTGGAGCTTGCAAACTTTGGTCGTGTTAAATGCTTGATTAATAACTGGCTTTTCTGTTTGTGGGCACTTCAGGAACCGAGGCAACTCCAAGGAAGAAGGGCACTGCTGCACCCTCTTAAATTTCTAAAGAAGCAGTTTGACATTGTTTCATTTTGATTTTGCCTTCCATTTTGTTGATGAATCAAAGTTTGAATATTACCTCTCATTTGTTATGTTGGAGATATTGTTGTTTAAGATATTTGTCCTATGGATTGCTTTGCCTTTGATGTAGTATTCGTTTCCCACTCCTCTTAGCCTAATCATTTAAAGGCTAATGATATACTTTTAGTTGTGGTAGGTAGGACTTCGAATGTTGCAAATTCATCCTATAACACTGCTGCTGAACTCGGAACATTTGCATTGAAATGAGTTTGGGAATGCTAGTGGTAGTCCGTCTTATGACATGTTTGGTGTTTGGGGGAGAGAGGTCAATATGCATCTTCCTAGAAACAAATGGAACGTGGAACACTTTTAACCTTCTTTTGTAGAGGACTAGAGTCATAACGGCAAATTATTTGAGGCGATGTTGAAGTTGTTTCTTTGGACAGGTAACTTGGATTTTTTCAAGTTGTATGTTTTCTCATAAACATAAAATTTCACAATTTCACAAGTTGTGAGAACTACTAAATTTTTTCCTATTCTTATATAATGTTAATAAGCAACAAATTATTATTTACTATAATTTTTTCACCCGATACAGAATATATTCATGCCGAGCATTAGTTTTTTTTGGCAAATGTTATGTCTAGCGCGACTCTTTTTAACAAAATTTAAAATGATGAGGATTTTTTTATAAAATATTAATTTATGGGTTAAATTTTGTATTTCAAAATATGTTAAAATCATGATATTTTAATCTCATTTCCAAAAGCCTAATGTTCGTCATGCCAATCATTGTAATCCTTCGCCTTTCAAATTTGACCAGGAAATGATTCTTAAAAGAGCCTCCATTTTATTGATCAAAAACCATTTACCAGCTAGTCACGAAAATAAATGACAATGCCACCAATATCAAATCCATTTCTTCGGCGAAACAAACGTTACATAGATCAAATAGAAAGAGAGCTATGTGTATATACGGGAGACTGCAGCCTATTCAATTAGTGACAGATTCCAGATCGGGTATAATAAGTTTTCTGAAAGCATAACCAATAACAAGAATTGCTTAAGGCAGCAACCACAAGGCTCTATGGTTCCATTTGTTCCAATAACTCAGGCTTCCAAGGCACCCCATTCTTCACGATGCCAATTTGCACCCTGCACATACTTGTGCTTAACCATCGCATTGGATTCTTCCATAAACACTTGCCAACACAGGTTAGTTTAAGATGTTGGACAAAATTGTCACACCACCAATAAAGCATATGATGGCAACTCAATGCTTGAGCCAATAGTTTCGCAGCTGGGACATGTGCAACAGTATCTCGTCTCGGCCTTGGTTGGTGACACTACTGGTCATAATCCAAGGTGGTGCAGTTTGGAAGAACTTCTTTATCAACTCCAGAAAATCCTGCAAGTTCTCTTCGGGCCTTTTTCCTCCATTTTTCTTCTTTTTCCGTTTATCACACTTGGTAAAAACTATTGTCATTGGGATCTGAAACAGAGCACCCACGTTACAGCACAAGACTTGGAAAAGTTTCCTCATAAATAAACAGAAAAGCATCAACATTAGAAACAAATTGGTTAGGCATTTCTAATATCGGTTGTTTAGGTGGGGGCAAAATGATATCCAAAGTAGTAAGTGGGGGATGGAGGGGGCACTCCATTTTTCTCTAATATTAAGTGTAATGAGTCGTCTTGGAATAGGCAGTATAAAGATTTAACACTTCACAGGATCATGCAGATAGCAAAGACAGAGAAGGAACAACTTGAAGAATAGGGGAAAGAAATCAGAACTTGAAATGATGATTACATGGCAAAAGGAGTCCTCATATTAACTTGATATGATCTTATAGATTCGTCTTTTATTAAAATTAGAAAGGAGATAACTTAGACCAAATCTCACCTTATTCTCTCCCAGCCAACTTGCATATTCAAGATCAATCCTTTTTGCAGGAATGCTAGCATCTATGAGGAGGAAGACTGAAACAAGGTTTGGTCGGTTTAGGAAATAATCTTTGGTGAACTTGGCCCAATCTGTTCGTACTTCATGTGGTGCAGCTGCATATCTTCACCATATAACAGAAAGTCAGCATTTAATCTTGAATATGCAAGTACTGTTAACCATGACAATTGAAGAAGAAGCTTTCACATAAAAAAACATACACGTTAACAATGTCAATTTGAGGCATGAAAAGGAGCAACATTATTTATTCTAATGAACGTTTGGGAGTGATAGAGACGGAAATTTTGAAAAATATGATTGAGAGGAGAGTTTGTACAGAAGTTGATCACCATGAAGATAGAGAACAAAATAAAGTGGCTTGCAGCTGCGCACGATAATCTAAATGCACAAGAAAGAGCTTTGTTCTAAGTGGATCTACATAGGAGAGGGAATAAAACATTCAACTGTTATATAAAGTGACTCAAAGAACATTTCCATAGATGCTCGAGCATTTTCAAACATCTCAGTCTGTCTTTCGGACAGCTTGCTAAATCTAGTAAACTCGGCCAAAACTTGCATCAACCTGACTATCACAATATGACGTGTAAATGTTTTCAATCCAGCACTTTAACCATATTCCTCGACCATGGCTCAATAACCACACACTGCACTATGCGAGGTTCTATTCACATCTATTAAGAAGCAATTTACTTTATTTCTAGATTTTAATCTTTTACTTTTAGAAATAGATTTCAACTTTGCAACTTATGTTTTATGTAATTAATATTCTCCTTCTCATGAAATAAAAAATCCTCTATATGAATTTAGTCAACCTTGTTTGACAGACCTAGAATGACATAGCAAGGAGTTCTGACATTTCAAACTACAACAGGTAACGATGACTTATTCACCAAAAACTTAAGGAAAACCATCAGATAAGCTATCATGAAAGTGCATCGGCATGACAGAATGTGAGCATCACATTTTACAGTAATTCTTTTTTGTTGATAATTGTGGTGTACAGGCAGCTTGTGCGCACCTTGACTAATTTTACCGGGTACCTGTTATCTCCTACCAACACAGGTACCGGGTAAATCTATCCAACAAGGCTTGGACATATGGGAATTGAATCTGAAACCTTATGGTCTTGAACCTACTTTAGACCACTAGGCCACACCCTTGGGTGCATATTATAGTAGTTTTTCAAAATGCTGCAGGAAAGTATACACAACTTTATTTAAACATTCTGCAGTGAACTCCATACCCGTAGCCAGGTAAATCCACAAGATGCCAGCTATTGTTTATCCGGAAATGGTTGATGCATTGTGTCTTTCCTGCAATTAAAAAGGGCAGGTTTACTTTTATGGTTCCTTATATTAAATCTGTAAAGATAATCTTGAAAGGTAAAACATATGGGAAGCTTCATAAGATGATGCCGATATGTCTAGCTGCTTAAAATTTAGTTTCCAGTCAAAGTTGGCTTGCCTATCTAAACAAAGAGAGCGTTACCACCACTAATCAAATTTATCAGAAAAAAGAAAAGGTATGTACCATCAAAATTTCCACATACTGAGTTACTGACATGTAACATGAAGTCATTAATTATATCGTTTTGCATACCTCATAGAGAAAAGATTACAACCTATAGAATTTTTTCGAACAGGTACAGTCTATACAATTTCACTGGAGTGAATATAACCAGAGATGACCCATAAAAAATAGAATAAAGACATGACACTGGCACTTTGTACCCACCAGGAAGAATTGGCTAGCACAATGGTAAAGGTGGAAAACCCAGTAATATCAAGTTTTGATTGTGGTCATTCCAAGGAACTCAATAACAGTTGGTCAGATCTCACAGTAGAATGACAACTGGTGGTAATTGAAAGAGACAGAAGCATTGAGAAGGAAATCGGATGAAATAATGAGAATAAAATTGATGCAACTGCATTAAGTCTTTCTTCCCATACCAAGTAGAGAAGGCATGGTCTTATAACTTAAGTAATTGAAGAGACTGACATTTTCAGGAATTCGACCGGACAACCCAAGCCTTGAATCACAGTCCTATTAAATTATTGCAGTGTGGTGTGAGACATTCCTGCTCATAGGCTGCCTTATATAGTCTTTGTAAGGTCTTTGACTAGCTTGTTTCAAAGACTCCAAGCTACTATACTTATACGAGAGCATGCATCTTCAAGGTTAAGCAGAAGTTGAAAGAAAAACTTCAGAAAACCCAGTATTGTTTTCCTCCACTCCTCCTCTCCTTAATTCTTCTCTGTCCCTATAAACTAGGTCCTAGCTATGCCAAAAAGCGTGCCATCGTACTTATGTTCCTCCATCTCTTCCACATCCGCATTTGAGCCAACTATTCCAGCTTTTTCCCCCCGTACAGTCTGTAGGAAAAAATCCCAGCATTTGTCACTAAAAAAGCCCTGAGCATCCCCTTTCCCTCCACTTCATCTCCCTTGTCACTTTGTTAATCTAAAGCTCCCTAGGAATCTATCCATTCCTAAGTAGCTGAACTGTTTTATGATGAAATTATAGGTCCTCCATCAGTAAGATTAGCAAGGCAAGAGAGAAATGTAAAACTAACCTACCTAATGAACTATAATATCCAAAATAACAAAAGTAACCTTCTTTTTATCTTTCATTAAAGTTAAAAAACTTGTTATTCATTAGGTTGGGGGTTTACATCACCAAGGAGGCAAAATGGGAAATGATCTCTATTGGGCTGCTGGGTATGGCAGAGGTTTACTGCATCAAAAACAACATACTCAGTGAGGTCTACTACATCAAAAGACAAGAAATCACTTGCTCATTAGAGTCTCCAAAATTTAGAAGGGAAATCAACCTCTAAAACAAAGCTCACTTTCAGATTTTACTACTTGGAACTTGTTGAAAGATACAATTGATTTGTTGATTCTCCTGTTATCCAATCCTTTCTGCTATCTTTGTTACCTTCAAGCTTCACCAAAACCTTGGCTATTAACTGTTCAAAAGTCAATATGAAGTAACTCACCAAACGTTACCTTGTGAGAAGTTAACATACTGCTGAAGCCACAGTCCACACAAAGATGTAATCAATAATGAAAGGATCATTAATTTCTCAATTAAGTGAAGACCTACTATTTTAGCTATGTAAGCTCAAACATCTATCTTTAATGAACCAAAGAGCACTAAAAAATCACATCTTTTCTACTGTCAAAAATCACACTTCATCAAATTTAGCCCTCATAAATCACATCTTTTCCACTGTCAAGAATCACATTTTCTCAAATTTAGCGCACAAAAATCACATCTTTTCTATAGTCAAGAATCACACATTATCAACTTCAGCCCTCAAAAATCACATCTTTTCAACTATCAGGAATCACACTTCATCACATTAACAGCAATTCTATAAAATACTTCAACAAAAAGTATATGAAAAACCTGGTTTCTTGGAAGTAAGAGCAAGCTTTTTCCTTCTGACAAGTGAATTGAGCAAAGAAGATTTTCCCACATTGGACCTCCCAACAAGAGCAAACTCAGGCAACCCATCAGAAGGACACTCCTCAGTCTCCACACTACTTTTCACAAACTCAGCTTGCTCTACTTGAGCATCACCAGCATACTTACTAAGCACAATATTTGACCCTTTCAAAATCCTACTACTCAAAGGCCTTGAACCAGAAGAAACATCAGTATCAGGTGGGAAGAATAACTTTTCAACTGAAATTTCAAAGTGGGGTTTTTCTTGAACACGTTCAATTTCCAAATTCTTGATTTGTAAATCTGGTGTTTGTTGAAGGAGTGTGTTGGCGGCTGAAGTGACGGATGAAAAATGGGAAAGTGGGGTCGTTTTGGATTTGGGTAAGAGTGCTGAAGTGATGATAATCTTGGGTTTTGGGTAGAAGAAAATCTTTGGAAGATGAGTGACAAACATCTTGTTTTGTGTCTCTCTTCAAGACACGGAGGGTGTATTAAAAGGAAAAAAGAAAACAAAAACAAAATTAACACGTCCAAAAGACCAAAACAAAAGTGAAGATAGTTCGTCAAAGACAAGGAAGGGTGTGTTTGGTATGATGGAAAAAGGGTGTATTTGGTATGATGGAAAAAGGGTGTGTTTGGTATCATGCAAAATGTTTTCTGAAAAATATTTTTCTATTTTTCCATGTTTGAAGATAGTTCGTCAAAGACAAGGAAGGGTGTGCTTGGTATGATAGAAAAAGGGTGTATTTGGTATGATGAAAAATGTTTTCTGAAAAATATTTTTCTATTTTTCCTTGTTTGATTGCAATATAATTTTGGAAAAATATTTTCTAAAGGAACTCACTTTACTCCATTTGAAAGAAAATGACTTCCCTCATGGACGAGGAAAGTAATTTTTCAAGAAAATATTGAGATGTGACTTATGAAAACTTGAAACCAAAATAAATCAAAATATGAATAAAGTAATTAAAATAGGTCACCTATTTAATAAGTTACCAAAATAGATTAAACGTAATAATTTATTATGTTTTATACCTTTTTTAACGGCTTGATATCGGATGTGTGCAGTAAAAAAGTTTTAGTAAAACATAGTAATAATTTATTATGTTTTACAAAAGCTTTTTCATAAAACATAATAATTTATTACGTTTTACAAATTTTTTTGTAAAACGTAATAATTATTATGTTTACATGATTTGATATAAAGAAGTGATGTAATAGTACACTGAGTTTTTTATTTTTAAATTATAAATTAAAACTTTATAACTTTTATAAATTAAAACTTTTTATTAGAATTTATAAATTATAACTTTTTATTACGTTTCTTACCATTTTTTTTAAAAAGTTATTGCTTCATTTTGTCAAATAAGTACCACCTAGCTCACTCTTTTTGACTCTTTCTTTCATAAATTGTATTAAGAAGTTACTTTTTAATAAATAAAAGAGAAAATACATCGAATCACCTCTAAACTTATAGCCAAAACTTACTTTAGACCCTAAACTTATATGACAATTATATACCCCTTTTAACAACTTTCAAGTGAAATTTTTGCCATTCAAATTGCTGAGTGACAAATTTAAAAAAAAAACTGCAAGTGAACAACCAAAAAACATTAAAAAAATGCGGGACCCACCTTTTAAATTTTACAAATTCTTTATATATATATATATATATATATATATATATATATATATATATATATATATATAAATAAATAAATAAATAAATAAATAAATAAAACAACTTCTTCTTCACTTCTTCGACTTCTCAACCCCTCCCCACTCGTTCCCCTCACCCCACCCTACCCCCATCCCCCAACATGTTGTTGGTGCATTATTTGTAAATTGTCATCATAAGAAGCAAGATTAAAGTTGGAAGATCTTGGTTTCTTCTCATCCAATTGCCAAATATGATTGAGACTTTCTAAAAGTTTGATAAAATTTTTTAATGTGACATTGGAAAATCGGATACTCCATTTTTTTCTTTTTTCACTCCACAAATCATTGTGCACACACACACATAGTGAGATCGAGAGTGAATAGCGAAGGCGCACACATCACTGGAAAACACCCACCTCACTAGAAACGCGCACATACACAATCAAGGAACAGATGGGTCAATTTTCCATTGAATACAGAGGAATCCACTTTTGTCTCTCTTCACAATAGATACACCCATCACGATCGAGACTCCATTTTTTCTCTCGTCATAATAGACACACCCATCACAATATATATAACTTTTGTGAATATGAAAAATTGGAATGAAATTGAAATTGAAGGGAGTCTCATTTATCTTTGTGGATATGAAAAATTAAAATAAAATTGAAATTGAAATTGGAGGAAAGTGTTAGTAGACGTCGAAAAACATGGTGTGTTAATGGTGGAAGATGAATGTGATTAATGGTGCTAATGTGAGAGTGAAATTTTGTGTTAATGGTGAATGTTGCGGTGGTGGTATGGGTGGCAATGGAGGTGGGGGTTGGGGGTGGGTGGTGTGAAGAAGAAAGTGATTTTTTATTTTTATTTTTATTTTTTCTATATATATATATGTGTGTGTGTGTGTGTGGCACTATTTTTTAAATAAATATTTACGTGGCAGTGACATGACAATGACGTGGGCGCGTGTGTAGTGCACCTCCCTTTGTGAGAGTGGTATATTTTTAGGGGGTATTTACTTCACTTGAAAGTTATTAAAGGGGGCATATAGTTGCCCGATTAGTTTAGAGCCTAAAGTAAGTTTTGGCTACAAGTTCAGGGAGGATTTGATGTATTTTCTCTAAATAAAAAAATAAAAAATACGTAATTATAAATTTATTTTATTAATACGTGATAAAAAATTATATTATTTTCTAAATTTGATCAGATGAACGATAATTTTTGATGTCACATCTCATACAAATTGACCGAATGATTAAAAATGTGTAGTTAAATATTATGTTTTAGAAAATATATTATATTTTTAATTAGACGGACACATGCTTATGTAAAGTTAAAATTTAGGTAGAAAAAAATATATTTTCTATTCACCAACCAAACACCATAAAGGTATTTTTTTGAAAAATATTTTCTATTCAACAACCAAACATAAGAAAATAAGTAAAACACCAACTTATTTTCTATGAAAATATTTTCTAGGAAAACATTTTTCATGGAAAATATTTTCCATCATACCAAACACACCCTAAGTGTTCCTTCTTCTTCCTCTAAATATCTAAAAATTTTTGGTTTATGCCAAAATATCCACTTCTCTTCAAAAAATTGAAAGAAAGGTGTATTTTAATTATTCAATTAAATTTTGGTGACATGTTTGACTAGCTAAGATTAAACGTCACTTAAAAATTTAATCAAATTAATTGAGAATTAGATTAATATTTTAAAACTTTTTCAAAATATCAAGAAAACCTCAGATCCAATTAATCCAAAAACAAAATTTAATTTTTATAAAATCAAAATTAAAATCGTTCCATTCAGCTTTTTCTAAGTGCAAATGTCTTTTCTCTCTCAAACCTAATTGTTGCTCCCATTTCATAACAGAACGACGTGACTTGCCATCTCCGAAAACTTCAACCTCCAATGATCTCAACTTCGACTTCTTTATTGTTTCTTCTTTCATTCAAAAGTGTGAATTTCTCTATCTTCTCAGGTAAAGTTTTTTTTTTTTAAACAAAATTTAGAACTTTTGAGTTTATGAAGACAAAAAAGAATTGAGTTCTTTTCTCTTCAAAGTTCGATTAATAATATTAAAATTTTATGCTTAAAAAATAAAGAAGAACGTGAAAAATTCTATCTGTGGTATTTTGTTCTTTTAATATGGCGGTTGTTATATTTGTGATACCTTTTTGTTGTTTTTCTCGAACATTATTATAAATATAGTAAAATTTGAGTTGATTTTTTTTTTTGAGAAATTTGTTGTGACAAAATTCAACAACTGTTGAGATTGTGCAATAACTTTTAGTGAACGCTTGAACAATTATTTGTGATTATATTTTGTGTTTTTAAATGAGTGTAAAAGTATAGTGAAATGAGTTCACAAAAAGTTGAATATTATAGTTTTAGTTAATAAAAACTTAGAATTATCTTCTCTTCAAAGTTAATGTGATTGTTAATCAATTTGTGGTGTTTGTTCTCTCTTAAAACTTGATATGATTGTTGTATTGTAAATAATTTATGCATCTTCTTCAGTGAATATGAATTTATTTATGTTGTTGCGGTTGTTCTTGATCATCGTTGTGTAAGTGTTGATATTTGTGTCTTGTTGTTGTTGTTCTTGAATCTTAGAGAATGGTCTTGATTAATTTTTTGTTGTTGTCCTCTATTGTTGTTAGTGTTATTTTTTCTAAGTTTTCGATTATTCCTAATAGATGACTCATCTGTTCCAGGAGATTAGTCACCTATTGGACAAAGATAAAATATTATGGTAAAATATTGTTAATATCTTAACAGATATATAATATATTGTAATAGATTAATAACCTATTGAAGAATATTAAACATTTGTTGGAAAAATAATACAGTAGCTTTGTTATTTTAATTTCTTTCAATAAACGACTCTTCTGTAGCAACAAATCACTTATCTCTTGCAATAGACCACTCATCTGTTGTGACAAATGACTCAATTATTGAAAATATTCTTTTACTTTATTGTATTTGTTAAATTCACTACTATCTTTTTGTGTAATGATGTATAAATTAAGGATTTGGGAAAGGGTGATAGAGTTGAGAATGAGAAGGATCGTGACTATCTTTGAGAATCAGTTTGGTTTCATGCCAGGTCGCTCGACTACTGAGGCCATTCACCTTATGAGGAGATTAGTGGAGCTGTTTCGGGAGAGGAAAAAGGACTTGCATTTGGTGTTTATTGATCTTGAGAAGGCATATGACAGAGTTCCTAGGGAGATTTTGAGGAGGTGCTTAGAGGCTAGAGAGATGCCCGTGACGTACATTAGGTCGATTCAGGACATGTATGATGGTGCGAAGACTCGTGTAAGAATGATAGGTGAAGATCTGGAGCACCTTTGGGTTTTGATAGGGTTGCACCAGGGATCGACTCTTAGCCCTTTTTTGTTTACCTTGGTAATAGATGTTTTGACGCAATATAATCAAGGAGAGAGGGGGGTGCCTTGGTGTATGTTATTTGCTGATGATGTGATATTGATTGATGAGGCTCGGGAAGGATTTAATGATAAGTTGGAGATTTGGAGACAGACTCTTGAGTCTAAAGTATTTCATTTGAGTAGGACCAAGATGGAGTACTTGGAGTGTAAGTTTAGCGATGTGTTGCAGGAGGCTGACGTGGTTGTGAAGCTGGACTCTCAGGCCATTCAAAAGAGGGAGAGTTTTAAGTATTTGGGGTCTATGATTAAGGGTAATGGGGAGATTAACGAGGATGTCACACATCGTATTGGGGCCGGGTGGTTGAAATGAAGGCTCACTTCTGGAGTTTTATGTGACAAGAAAGTGCCCTCAAAGCTTAAAGGTAAGTTCTACAGAGTGGCAGTCCGACTGTCTATGTTGTATAGAGTGGAGTATTAGCCAGTTAAGAACTCCCACATTTAAAATTTAAAGGTGGCGGAGATGAGGATATTGCGTTGGATGTGTGGTCATACCAGAAAAGATAGGGTGAGGAATGAGATTATTCGTAAGAAGGTGGGAGTGTCTTCAGTGGAGGACAAGATGCGAGAAGTGAGGTTATGTTGGTTCAGACACATAATGAGAAAGAGTTCTGATGCTCCAGTGCGGAGGGGTAGGGCACTGGCTATGGATAATTTTAGACGGGGTAGAGGTAGGCTAAAGAAATATTAAAGGGAGGTGATTAGACATGATATAGAGTAGTTACAGCTTACAGAGGACATGACCCTTGATAGGAAGGTGTGGAGGATGCGGATTAAGGTAGAGGTTTAGGGGGTAAGAGGGCGTCAATCACAGTACGGGGCGTTCCTTATTTGTGTCTAAATTTTCTTGTTCGTGGGTTGTGTGTTGTCTATGGTTTCAGATATATAGTTTTAGTGGTATCTTATGGCACTAGTATTATCTGTGGCTAGCGGTAGTTTATTTTGCCTGTACAAGTTTATATGCATTTATATTTTATTGCTATACTATTATTGGTTCTAAGCCGGGGGTCTATCAAAAATAACCTCTCTACTTCTCCTGAGGTAGTGGTATGGTCTGCGTACACTCTATCCTTCCCAGACCCTACTAGGTTAGAATACATTGGGTATGTTGTTGTTGTTGTGTTGTTTATAGATAAAATGTCTGTGATAAAAAAGTGAATCAATTTTTAATAGATCAAGTAAACTATATAAATTACAAACAACATTAGAAGAACTTGTTGAACAGGCCCTTACAGATGAAGAGTTACCATCTGTAGATGTACAAAAAAAATAGGAAAAAGAAATCATGAAGAATACATCAAAGGAGAAAAATTGAAGGATCTAGAGAAATAGAAAAAGAAGGAGAGAGAGATGAAAAAATAATGAAGAAAAAGATGGAAAGAATAGTTAGGAAAGAGATGAAATAGAAATTAAGAAAGGAGATAAAAAAGAAAAGTGAGAAAGGAGATGAAGAAAAAAGTAGAGACGAAGATAAAAATGATGAAAAGAAAAGAGATGAAGAAGATAGATATTGGAGGTCAAGCAAATAAAGAAATGAAAAGAAAGGAAGAAAATGAAGCAACTAATGATAATGAAGATGATGAAGGATCTGGTGATAATAAAGAAGATGTTGCTGAGATATCAATGACCGATCGTGAACCTAGATCGAAAGCTGTACATATTGTTCTCAAAACTTTTAGTATTGACAAGTTTTAGGTGGAGATGCCTATGGATAGCCGTGCAGATTTGACTGATGATTCTGTGGTAAAATCAGTCATGAATTTTTTTTTTTGATAATTTCAGACAGATATTGAAAGAAAAAAATTGAAGAATTTATTTAAGGCCGGTTGTTTGCACTTTCTTGATCTTTCAAAGGATAACAATGCATGTTTTTAAATAACGATGCCATGTGATTTTCTCTAGTGCAGAATTAAGTATGAGGTTGAGGATAATAAAAATAAGAAGACGGAGAATAAGAAGAAAGATGAGATCTGAAATGTTGATTTGTTTTGGCATGAAAAATTTGCCATCGCGACTGAACTAAGATATTATCCTCCTTTTGAACCTCTTCCACTATTACATAAAAAAATCGCATATTAAAGACTTCAAAGATAATCAAAACAAACAAGACATATAAAACAGCCGAGGTAGGCATGATAACTAAGACACTCAAGGCGGACAGTAAGACAATCATGACAGACAACAAAATCAACAAACGCAAAGATAAAATAATTGATGATGATGAGTTAGTGAATATTGTTGAAAGGAACTATAAAAGTAGAGAATTGTTGATTGATATTTAGTCTAAAAAGTTCTTAAAGAAGCATAAAGTGTCATTTTCTTAGTTTGATTTATGCGTGCCATTCTATGGGCAAGAGACATAAACGATGTCATTTTTGTTGGTTTATAAAAGATCGCTCAAAATTGAGAGACATTCAATAACTATCCATGAGGTTATGAAAACTTTATGTTGATTGTCAGGTATTTATTGACAAAATTATCATCAAAGACAATCAACTTATTTAGCTTTTCTTGGACATTCGTGGTAAACATTTAATTTTTTATTTTATGTTTTATTTTTCTTATTGAATAATTATTCTGATTTTTTGTTGGTATCATTTGTTTAGACTTGAAATTTTGAAGTCATTTCTCACCTCCATCAACAATTCAAGATTACTCAAAAGAGATTTTTCCACCAAGGATCTTTAGGTGGTTGACTGCCAATACTGACAAAAAAGTAAATGTCCAGATCTTTTTAACCCTTTTGATGATGCAATGAGTGTTTTTTTACTTAACTTAATAGAATAATTTTATTTAAGTCTAATTTTTTTTCAAGCAAATAATTTTCAATGAAGTTTCTAGTTTTTCCTATTCTTGAATGACATTTTCTTATGAAAATCAATTTCATCATCTTTAACATGGCTCGACTATGTTGATTGAGAATTCTCCATTGTATTGATCGCAACAACAGGTGGAGGTGTAGGAGTTTGATACTCCCTATAGTCCGGCACATGCAGTCTATCTCCATTCTCATTACGTGGAATATTCATGTTCACCCATTTAAATCATTATTTAACATATCTTGTTGGTCTTGTTTTAAAGTTTGATTTTCTATAAAAAAATTTAACCATGTACACCCTTAAAATAGACCTAATTGCATCACTTAAATAAACATGCAAACAAATTTATTTATTTATCTTAGAAGGTAGGACCCTCTAATTTTTAAAAGAGTTGTGCATGTAACTGGTGACAAGATCTTTCGATTGGTAATTTAGTCCATAATAACTGATGATTAAGTTCACAAAAACATCATACAAAATATCTCTTTGGACAGTCATCGCCATAGTCTCTAACATGTCACCATTTTTTCAACATTAAATAAATCAATTATTCTTTTCAATCCATTCACCATGACAATCAACTCCTATTGTTATTGATTCTTATATTAATGATACCTAAAGAAATTTGTTAATAAAAAAGTTAATAATAATAGTATAGTAAATTGAGTGGTTATATACAACAAACATATTTGTTGCAGCAACTCATTATTATATTGCAATAGATGACTAATTTGATGAATATATATTGCCAATTGGTGCAACATGTATCCTACAGGTAAGTCGTCTGTTGTAATAAATAAGTCATCTATTGTAACAAATCACTATTCTGTTACGATAAATGACTAATCGGTTATATTCAACTTCTAGTTCTATCCTAGTATTACCACATTCTATAAGATATATTCAATAGGTAAGTCATCCATTGCAACAAATGAGCTATTTATTGCAACAGATGACTAACATGTTGCAGCAGATGACTTATCTATTGAATTCAACTTCTAATTTGTCCCAAGTTTAATCGAAGCTATCCAACAGCTAAGTGATATGCTGCAACAGATTACTATTCTATTGGATTCACTTAAGACATATGTTGTAACGAATTTCTTATTTGTTGCAATAGGTGAATTATCTGTTGGAACTACTAATGAGTTTTTAACAATAGTGAAAACTATCCAACAATTATTATAAATGAATACTAGAATTGTTGGATACACTACTGTAAATTATTGAAAAAACAGCAAATTTATTCAGATGAAAAATTAAATTAAAAATTATTATTTCACTTATCAAAATTACCTATAAAATAATGTCCAGTGATATATAATAAAATTTAGTTTAAAAATTAGAAAAAAAAAAGAGAAACAAAACAACAACAATGATAAGAAGAATAAGAATAAGAAGAAGAAGAAGAAGGAGAGAAGAAGAAAAAGCAGCAGCAGCCACAAAAAAGAGCAACACTGGTGTGTTCCCCCCCCCCCCCCCCCCCCCTTCCCTTTTTAGTTGCAATTAGGGTCTTATAAAATGGACTAAGTATAAAATAAAAACTTGAGGGCAAATCCCACGCATGAGTCAAATTCCTTAATCCTTAATCTAATTTTGTCACCCCTGCTCATTAATTAAAACATGAGCCACTACAATTTTATTTTAAAAATTTTGTGTCATCCTTAATTCATTATATTACCCTCCGTTCCTAAATACTTGTCATGCTTATTAAAAATAGATATTCCATAATACTTGTCATTTAAGAAAATCAATATATAATTAGTTATTGTTTTCACTTTTATCCTTACTCATAAATATGAGAAAATACTAATATGGTTCAAAAAAGACAAGTATTAAATAGAGATGAGTAGTAAATAAGGGTAATTTGATTAATATTTTTCTTAAGAAATGTGTAAATAAAAAAATGACATGTATTAAGAAATGGAGGGAGTAATAATGATTGTGAAGTTCTATTGAAAAATGATGTTTCACTATTCTAATTTTTAATAGAATTAGTGATGTCGCCCAAATTACACCTCCTAAAATGTATAAAGCAGTCACTAAATTAAATATAAAACCTAACAAGGTTGGAATCGAACCTACAAAAATATGATGAAATTTGATTAAGTGTTTGTCTAGGTAACTGGAAAATAAGTAAAAGAATGAGGGATTTCGTGAAACAAAAGAAAAATAGTAACAAAATTGTTGGAGTTGTAATCGATATGAGAAAGCACCAGGATTGTATTCCCTGTGACTTCATAACTATATGGGTTTCTCGTGTTACTAAACTAATATGATGTGTTGCATGTAAAATCTAACAAGATAGGTTCATCTAAATGTCTCTCGACCTTGGTTAGATGAATTTCACTCTTTTCCGCTTGGACTCTGAGTGTTGCACTAGTAACCTTTGTTCTTAATCTCATATTACCTCTCTCTATTACAACTTAAGTTATTAGATGAAGGTTGATATCTTCAAATCTATATTGTTATTTCTTTTTCCTAATCTCTACCTCTCTCTCAACCAAGTTTAGAATATAAGTGAGTTCCTAATGTTTGCAACCGTTAGAAGAGTAATCATAAGAAGGGAAATACCAATACATGTAAGCACACAAGTCTAAAATTGCATTGTAATTAACATGCAAGCACGCAAGTCTAAAATTGCATTGTAATTAACATGCAAGCACACAAGTCTAGAATTGCATTGTAATTAACCCTCTCATTAATTCACCATGGACACAATCCTAGTTGTGGTGTTTAGCTATTCATGATTGTAAGAACACTATAAGAAATCATAGATGAAAATATTATTATAAACTTCCATTAAGAATAAACCTCCAAAATCTCAACTTGAATTTAAACCCTTGAAATGATATTCGTAATTTTTTTAAAAAAAATGCCTTAGAATCTCACAATATAATGTTGTAAAATATAAAGTAGTGTAAACTCATAGAAATAATCCTATAAGAGAATTTATAGGCAAAATAAATCCTATTCTAAACAAAGCAGAAAATCTAGGTTGGTGGCCTCGAACGACAAAAAGGTACGATCATGGTTAGAACCCATGATCGTCCTTTGGTGCTCGTGGTTTGGCTCATAAAGTTTCATCTTTAGATCTTCACTGGTACGATTCTCAGTATAGATCCATGGTATCAACCTACAACCGTACTATATTATCGTATTATCATCCTAAACATCAACCTCTAAGACTTGAAAATCTGGACTTCTTACCCACAACCTCATGCTATGATTGTTATTTGAATGTACGATCGTGGGATGCTACAGTCTGATCCTCTTCACTTAACTTTTGTAGATGGATTTAAATAGTTTTTCTATGATTGTTCTATATGATCGTACAATCAACATAAGATCTTATGATCCTTTCGTCTGATTGACTTCTTAGAACCACCCTATTTTTTTGGTACAATATGTTTGGTACGACTGTGGTCAGATCTCATGGTCATGACTTTGATCGTCTGATTTTCCTTATGTCAAATTTTCAACACTTTCCTTCTTTGGTCCTATTTATCCTACAGTCATACAACAACCCATCATATTCATGGAAAAATACCCCTGTAATTCATAGTTTTGAGCATATTAAGTGTCGCAAATCCACGACACTCAGCACCTGCAGCTTAGTATGTTTGCATATCCTCAGGCAAATAAAATATACTAGACTCACTATGACATTTAACTTAGAGCAAAACCAAGGTTACTACGTCAGTCACTTTGCGGAAAATTAATTTTTTCACATGCAAACAATATAAGTATTTTCAATACCCTTCATGTTTCAAAATTAACTACTGCAGTGCGTATGCAAAATAAGGTATCCTAATACAATGGGATCAGGATATGGCCTTAAATGGTGAGTAGATAACCTAACACTTAACACACTACCTAAACAAACAATAACTAGATTATAGCCCCTATGCCCTCATATCAAATAAGCCCCCTAATCACTCAGCATATGGGATGAATTTACCAAACCGGGATTGAATAAAATCTCTCACTCTCACAGCGAAGTCAGGTAGTATGAATTTGATACCATAGACTTACCCTTATTTTCTACACTTTATATTTTGAATATTTGAGTTAAGATCACTATAGGTCTTTTCTAGGCTTGTAATATAGGCTTGCGAATGGGTATGGTACATTTGGGTACAATGACTTATTCCTCCTTGAAACTACACTACCTTTGGCTCCCCTTTCCTACTTTCATGCATTATTCTCCCTTTTCCATATTTTCATTTGCTTTTGGACCTCGGGTGCAGTTTTATTTTCACAACTCACTATTTTTTTTGTTTTTTTCCTTTTTTTTCTCTTTTGGTCATACCGCACTTGACTCCTTTTTTTTAATTGTTAATCCTTCATACCCACTTTATATGCACTCCTATAAAATAGACACTCTCAAGTTATGTGATTTGCTTGAGTTAAGGTACATAATGTTCAAGGAAGGACCAATTCCAATGAAGGTTTATTATAAAAATTGGAAAGGTAAATTGGGTAGTTTAAAAAAAAGGTCTAATAAGTCTCAAAATTTGGGTCTATGGGATCTATGATAATTTGGTAGGATATTTAAGCTATAGTGGACTCTTTCAAACACGGGTTATGATCCTTTAATAACTTCCTTATCCTATAACTTCGGCGAGACTAGCCGAGTAAGTTTTAGATTGCACACATATGCCGACTAGGTAGAGTTCGTCTAAGTTACTACCTAATCAGTTCATGCAAGGTCATCCAGGTTACCACACTAACAATCCTAGTGTCATATGTAGATCCTAACATTGTTTCAACATATGCAAACACACAACACTTATAAAAGTTTTTTTTTGGAGGGCCATCATTTTAAGCTTTAAAAACAAGTTTGCATGACTCTTTTATTTTGACTGCACCAACTTTTCTTATTTTACTCTAAGTTACACAAAAATCCAATAAAACAACATAGAAAAATAGTAACACCTAAACATGATGGTTCTAACTATGATAATGCAATCGAGGAAAAACAAATATGACAATAAAAACCCATGACTGTAGTACACCCCCACCCCTAACTTGAAAATCATCCAATGTCCTCATTGAATGAAATCATGAAAATCTAAAAACTGGGGTAAGGGACATACCTATAGCACTCTAGGAGCCTGTCAAACTCTAATCACAGGGGAATACAGGTGGGTCCCTGTAATGACCTGAGACTACCCCCTAGTTGTCACACGGTGCTTAGGACCACAAGTGATCCCAAGCTAACCCTTGCACTAGCATACTGTTAAGCAACAAATTTCAATATGTATAAAATGATTGAGTTTACTATACGAAAATAAAATCATGATGAAATCTAAGAAAAATACAATATTGATATAATTTTACGTTCTAATAAAACTGAAGAGCGAAATTGAAATTACATTACTGACTCTGATTGACATCTATGAAGCCTCTACTATACTGATCATAGATAGCTGGGATGCGAATCCCCCTACTACTAATCAATACATATGAGTAAGAAAGCAAAGTACATAATAACATCTAACTGGAGTCCTCGAAGTAGGAGGACTTATCATCTGCTGGCTGGAATCTGCAACTGTTTGATCGTGGTATATGGACTATAACTGAACTGGTACCTACATTATTAAACAATGTAGCACATAGACGTATATGTGGATCAGTACTTTTGTAATGTACTGAGCATGTGGGGGTGAATGCATAAGTAAAATAATATCCCAATGTTCACATAAACTTGTAAAAAGGATGTATTTTAAGTATAAATGGCTCACATTGGCTGGAGTAACTGAAAGCTAAAAATCATGAATCATGTATAATAAAACATACTGTATAATCTTGTGAGCCATAACACTTAATTCTAAAAGCTGTATTTTTACTCTTTCTGCTAGTGGACTAAGTAGAACTAAAGTTAAGTCTGTTTTCAAATCAAACAGGCTAAGTGTAAAAGGACTTACCTTTGTATCTGTAAACTAAAAGCTGAAATCTCATGGCTACTGACTTATGTGGAACAATATCTGAAATAAATCGTGAGCCTTTACACTTAGTTTCTAAAAGTTGTTCTGTTATTCTGTTTTAGATCTTAGGGAGTTTCTTCCAAAAACTTTTCTGTTATTCTTTTCTGTTAGGGAGGTTCTTCTAGTCGACATACACTATGTGAGCTATCATAGTATCCAACGTCTAGTTTTCTTTTGGAGAAATCTCACGTTGGGGAGAGGTGTCATACTCTTGCCAAAGAGTATAACCTGAACTAAGTGATCACATCTGTAACTATCATCAATATAGAAATGGGAATAATCTGAATCTGTACCTAAATTGGCTCATAGTTTTAGGAAAGTAGGATGCGCTAAACTCACACTTCCCGATCGGTGCTAAATACTACTCCCTTTAATCTGTATGCTCATTCAGTATGATATCCGCTTTAAAAACTAGCATAAGGGTTTATAATGAAAACCAATTATGCATCTGTCTGTTTTAAACTGTAATCAAAACTAATCTATTTTCTATAAACTGTAATAAAACTATAAAGTGGATTCCATATCTTAACTAAGGATCAAAAGATCAAATCCTTTTTGAAAAATCTGAATATAAGCTAGTCATAGGGTGCTTAAAAGCAACATCTTTCTTGAAACATCAATATTCAAACTAGGGCCTAATACGCATGCTTTAACTCATGTCAAATCATCACCATGTTCATGCTTGATAAATATGATCTTGAAATTTCTTTAACAATACTAGTCAAGACAATGAAATTTAAATACTCAGTGTATGTAAAACAAGCCCAACATATGGACATATAATTATAGAGATGCAATTCATCGTTCAAGTCACTAGTAATATCCTAATCTGCAAATAATGATTATTGGGTATGAACCCTA
Source organism: Capsicum annuum (assembly GCF_002878395.1). NCBI lineage: Eukaryota > Viridiplantae > Streptophyta > Magnoliopsida > Solanales > Solanaceae > Capsicum > Capsicum annuum. The sequence goes on from NC_061118.1 coordinate 130,737,292, forward strand.
AATTGAAATTCATGTAAAAACATCATTAAAACTAGTTTATGGTAGAAGGGTGAAAGAATTACCTCTGTTCGTAACCCCACATACCTTAATTGACTATATTGATGAAGGCACTTGACTTTGGATTCCTATTTGTGTTCTTATAGATCTTGAATTGGGAATCTTGAATTTTGGATTATCTTGGAGAAAGAATAGTGGAATTTGGATTTCTTGAGGTTTGAAATTTAAAGTTCTAGAGTTTATTTGAGATAATTTTTGGTGAAAGTGAGCGTATAATGCTTAGAATAGGTTTAATTTCTTATTTTTCATGAATTGGGGGCTTGGAAAAAGACTAAATTGCCTTTTGGAAAAATAACTTTGGAACTAGAAATCCCAATTTCGCACCATGGCGCGATGCGGAGCCATCGTGGTGGCTTACTAGAAAAGAGAAGAGTGCCATTTTGAGCTCTAGCGCGACTCGGCATAATTGCTTTGCATCACTGAAAAAGGACGAGTGCCATTTTGCACTCCACCGCGATGCGGAGCTATGCTCCACCGCGATTTCTGGCGCGACACTGGCCAATCGCGGTAATGGAAAGGGACAAACGGGATTTAGGAGTTCACCATGATGCAATGTAATCACGATAAAGAGGACAACTACAAATCTGCCCTCCACCGCGACGCGGTGCTATCGCATTGGCCTACTATTTCTCGCTATAAGTGCCATAACTTCTCAATCGGGTATCAAATTTAGGCAAAATTGGTATCTTTGGAAAGCTGATTCAATTCTCTATAATTTTGTGGGCCTAGATATGAAAAATTATATATACATAAAAATTTATACTCATTCAAAGATGACCCTTGCAAAATCGAACACCAAAATTTGGCCGAATCGAAGGCCCTTAGCTCACTTAGCTCTAAGTGACACTTATGAACATATTTCCCACCTCATAATCTTTATTTTATACTAGGTTAATGATCATGAAACATGGATTCAAATAGGAATCACAGGACTAGAGTTTACACTAGTAGGAATGAAGGTTTGATTTCTAGCTTAGAAGCGTACGGGGTATTATAGTCCCCAACATTGTGCTCAAATCTAGTACGGTTGTGGCCATAGAACTTTCATATAAGTTTTCACCGGTGGTAGTTGGTGCACTCGAGGTACTCAATTCGGGGACAAGCTCCGTACCCCCTCTAGTCTGTAAAACCACCTCTGTGGTAGGTGGTATCTCACCCATCTCCAGAATCACTACCTTAGAGGTTTGCCTGATTGATTTTTCCTTTTTTTCTCTTATTTTTCTTCTTTTTAGATTTTTTTGGACCATCCTTTTTCATCTCATTATTCTTTTTTTTTGGAATTCCAAATCTCTACCCATCTTCTCAATATTTGCCTCTTCTACATCTGAGACAAGAGTATAAAAGTTAGGAACCAATGATTCCACATCCACCGTAAGAGTTGTCAATGAAGGAATAGGTGGTGGTAGACAAGGTGCAACATCAACTCTCTCAGTTAATACCCTGATCGCTTCCTTAAGCTCGGTTAGGTCTGGCCCAAAATCCATCAAATATGGTGCCTAAAATACATCTATCCTAGATGTTATCTGGATCTCAAACTTGTCTGTTCAAGTTTGCACTGCCTTAACTGCACCCCTAATCTCATCACTGATATAGGGCTTAATCTCAACCTCTAACTTTTTAATATTGGCATTGTGTACAAGCAGGATCCACATGACTCTTCCAACTGTGAAGTCAAAATCAATGTACATCCTATCAAAACCAATGGTCGACTATGAATGATTACTAGTGGGGCAAAAGAGGAAGAAGAATCGATAATAGACACTGGCAAGTCACTAGCTGGGGCACCCCCAACTATATCTAGAATCTCAATACCTCTTGCTAGGGCAGTCAGATTGCATATATACTTTATTAGTGCCATTTCATCAACATTAGTCGGTTAAATCACTTGGTATACTACACCAATAGTCGAAACCTATGAATTCTTCATCAACTGAGTACTGAGACAGGGAAAGGTAACGTGGTGCTAAACTGGAGCACCCTATCTCATATATCCTCTGTGATGATCTGTAGGATATTCAACTCTATACTCTAAATAAAAGTAGCCACTAGGCAGACACTAGTCACACCCAATGTGTTAGTATGCTTGACAAGTGACGACCAGACTTTGGCATAAACTACAGAATGTCCTTGTAGATTGTAGACCCATTGATCCATGGGGAATTTTTATTTTCTTCAACAATGTGACCCGCTAACCACCTATAGTACATCACTTTATCATCCACACTCAACTTCTTCAATCTCTTTAAACATTCATTTGGAAGTCATACTCTGGAGTCTCTCCTGTAGGCTCAAATGCATCTTTAAACAAGTCTCTGGAGATAACGCTAAAAAGAGATGTCAAACTCAATGTCTCGAACCCATATCATGTTAAGTCTGGTTGCTTCTTCATATCCTTATCCTTTACAAAGGAGTCATATTATTCTACATAGCCGAGTAGTTCGTGTAAAACTCGTGTAACAAATTTGACACATAGTTTTGTAGGGGTCTAGTGTAGGGGTCTAGTCACCCATGCCAGCTCATACTGCTCAAATCCCTAAACTAAGGCTGAAATTTTCTAGAGGGACTCTGTAGGATCTAGGGTTTTTCTTGAATGCTCTTCTTTTTGTTCCCTCGTTATGTCACTGAGACCTCACCAATGTAACAGTATCTTGAGTTTGGGACTATACAACATCTCGGATCCATGTCTCTTTGAGGTGGACAACAACGACACCCTTAGACAAATCAAGGTTGGACTCATCCTCCTCTTCTAAGGAACTCTCTTCTTCAGCATACTCAGTATTACCCTATTGGTTCCTTCCCTCTTCAGTCTGGAAAATTTTATTGGAGTTTTAGTCTCAACTAAGGTTGTAGAGATCGTGACTTGGCTTGTTTTCTATTTGTTTCCTTAGCCTTTGTGGTTCGAGGGGAGTGTTTTTATTTTATGGAATGGTAAAAAAGTCCATGTCAGTTCCACTTAAGATGTCAGACTCGGTCTCTGAGGAAGAAAATGTGTCCTTGGGTGCCCTCTTCTAGGAGATTTCATTTTGTAGATTTTTTGTGCCTTTGGTGCCATTGTAACTGTATGGGAAATAAGTTAGTATTAATTTTGAACAATGTGAATAGGTTCAGTAAATATATCAGATGTTTCTTCCTATGATCGTTTAATGAAGGAGCGATCGTGCCTTCCATAAAATTATTGAAAAGACATACCCTCAGACAACTGGATTCTAAGATCATGTAGTGAAGGTACGATCGTACCTTCTAATTGTATGATCATCACCAAAGTACTGAAGGTATGTCATATTAGACTAGTACATACCACGACCTACTAAGGGTATGTCATATCAGACGAGTACATTCGATTGTGGTATGTGCTCGTATGATGAGCACTTACTAGATTTGAACGGGACACCCCAACGATCCAACCTATGATCATATGTAGATACCATGATCATAGGTTGTGTTGTGGATACATTAATACTTAACCAAATTTCAAACTCAGGCATTTGCCCTTATTTGAGGCATTCAAACCATCATTGACCACATTTTTAATGAAAATGGGTACTCAAGATTTCTCCATAATGTGTTAGTTCATTTAAAACTCAATTCATAGAAAAATGAACTACTCCTATTGTTTTATAGTTTGCTTAAACCAAAAATACAATTTTTGGGAGTGGACTTACAGAGTTTGTATTCTTCTTTGTGGTGAAATTAATCCACTTAAATGAAAAAATATTTGAGTAACAACGATTGTGTGACTCAAACTTAAGAATCTTGACCTTTGTAATCCTTTGATCGGTTGATATTTAGAGAATATGAGTTAGAATGATCAGATCAGGGTATTGGGTCTTAGGTATAGGTTTAGGGTTTTAGATTTGAGTCGGGTTAGGTTGCGATTTCATTAAAATTAAGAGCTCAAAAAATAACCCAAACTTATGATCGTGGAATTAAACCACAATCATGTATTCCTTTCGTGCCATAATAGTTTAAGAGAACTTATTTGAGAACTTTCAAATCTTAAGGACGATCGTGGCATGTAACCATGACCGTTCCGTAAACTCATAGGTTCAATGTCTATTTTTATGATCTATAGGAGTATGATTAGACTATGGAAATCATGATTGTGTCATCTAGGTATGGTTGTGGTGGTCCATCGTGGGATCACTCCCAATTTTTCAATCTTCAGGACTATGATTATGTGTGCTCAGACGACTGAACCCGCGATCATGTTATCCTCCCACAATCATATAATCCTTTTATGGGTTCAATCTTGAGTCCAGTGCAGTAACTTTTTTTTCCTGTAGAACCCCTACACTGATAACAAATATTACCCTATAAAATATAAAGTACAAATAGGCCTATAATGCACCATCCAACCTTCTAGCCTAGTCTGTTCTATTTATATTCACAGTAATATAGAATTGATCTCTTAATTGGAGACCTCAACTTGCCCACTCGTCTGAGGATGGTAAGGTATTGTCACCTTGTATTTGACACCATATTTATCAAGCAGGGTTTTGAAGGAATGATTGCAGAAGTGTTAGCCTCCATCACTAATAAGCTTAAGTGTACAAAATCTAGAGAAAATGTTCTTCTTCAAAAATATTGTGACACACTTACCTTCATTTTTCGAAAGCGCAATTGCTTCCATCCACCTGGATACATAGTCCACAGCTGCCAAGATGTACTTTATATTATGCAAGCTGATAAATGGGCCTATAATTCAATACCCCAAACATCAAACAACTTGAGCTCAAGGATAGTCATCATTGGAATTTTATGTCTATGCGAGCTATTCCCTTTCCTTTGACATTTGTCACAAGCCCTAGCATAATCATGCGTAGCTTTATAAATGGTGGGCCAATAGTAATCGCATTGCAAGATCTTATGCATAGTTTACGTACCTCTATAATGACACCCAACTGATGAGGAGTGAAACCCCTCTAAGATACTTATCATCCAAACCTTGAGAACATATATCTGGTCACTCCATCCGCACAAACCCAAAACAAGTATGGCTCATCCCAAAAGAACTTCCTCACCTCATGCATGAACCACTTTTGCTACTGAAATGACATATCTTCTAAAACTAGATCACTTGTCAAATAGTTGACAAAATCTGCATAATAAGGGATTAAGTATTATGGTGCTGCCAAGACTTGCTCATCTAGAAAAGTATTATTATTTTAAGCTCATCCCCTTGTTTTAGTATTGCCTCCTTCTCAAGGCGTGACAAATAGGCGGCTACCTGATTCTTTGTCACAATCCAATTTCTTAGGTCATGATGGCACCTGCTATAATCCACCAGTAGGTAAGCCAACCCTGTAGTCCAAAACTACTAGTAACGAACTATCAAGAAAAAGAAAGGAAAAATGCGGAATAAATAACATAAAAAACTAAAATACATAAGATAGTCCCAAAACCTGATGGAATCAGTATAAGAGCTTCTAATATAATAAGATTACATAATAAAGTACTAAATGAATATACTGATACAACCCATCTCAGAATGAAACATAGAGACTAGCCTAGTACATTAGAGAGAATAGAAATACTCTAAATTCCAGGATCTCACCAGATGTCTCTGAGCCATAGTGGCTTCACACGACGCACACAACGGTGAGAACCCATACTATAATCTATAGGCTGTAGAAGTCTAGCATGAGTACTAAACACGTGGTACTCAGTAGGTAAATACCGATTGAGCTTCAAAGATAATGCAAATAAACATAACATGCCAACCAGAACGTAAACTATGCTCTATATCCTTGAAAACTAACATAACATAGTAAAACTAAGGAGGCAATAAGGATAAACTATCCTGTTCTAACCAAAATCTAGGTCTTAAGTACTATACTACATAACATTGGCCAATATAAAAATAAATAGTAGACGAAGGATATACATAGTAGTATACAAGGCCAAGGAATGGATATACAACATGAACAACTAAGGAATGGAGGGATATACGGTAATTTCATAACTAAACATACATATAATATACACACACACACACACACACACCATAACAAGGCGAACTCAAAGGTAAAACCTAAGTAGTCATACTAGCATCTCAAGGCTTCCTAATCATAGTAGGAGTTAGTGCTAACATAATTAGGGTCTAAACCATAATGCCTAGCCATGGGATGATCATGCGTAGTAATATAATCATAAGAATAAGAAATCTGAATCATACCTCGTATAATAATACCAGTCCAATGATCAACCTGTCAGTTAGTGTAAAGTATCAAAATCATACCTCAAGTTAACTATAATAATAAAAATAATAATGTAAAATGACCGGCTAACCTGGACGCATCATACTTAATTGGGCCTTTCATAAAACACCACCGAAATAGGCTCAAAAGGTTCAACCAACATTTATCAAACAACAGTCAGAGCCTATACCTATGCAACTCCCCCATAAGGCTGATAGATATAGGGCATACTGGTGATAGGCAATGCACATGCAAGGATGAATGCAAATAGAATCCATAAAACCATAACCAATCTAAGTACCATAATGTAACCCAGCGTGAGCATTTATACAGCTTGACGGCTCACAAAGGCAGGACCTACGGTGTCTTCTCTTTTTCGGTATGACAACTTATGGACGTAGGGGCTCCTAAGGGGTTTGGGAGTACCTGTATACACCGACCTGCTCTCAATCCAGGATTTCCAATAACTATTATCATCATCTATCCACTCTGTCCAGTACACTATATATATATACACACATACATATAAATTGCATGGGCTAAAATCATGGATAAAAGAGTGTAAGTCCATAAATCCATTGCCTGAGGTAAACTCTGAGCCTAAATCATCATAAAAGTGTAGAAAGGGTCAGAATCTCTTACGATCGAGGTAAATAGTAGTAACAAAACCGTGAATCAAAATTTATCTTGGTCGATTTTCTAAAACATCATTTTTAGTCTTAAAGGCTCATAAATTATTCATTAAGATGGTATGACTCCTATTATGAATAAAACCATTTTGAAAGTAAAAAGTGGGAACAAATACATTTTTAAGAAAATATTTGTAAAACCATATTTTAGTTGGAATCGCACTATTTACTAGGGGTGGGTGTTCGGTATTCGGTTCGGTATTTTCAAAGTTCAGGTTTGATAATTTGGTAATCGGTATTTGAATGTAGATACCACGTACCATACTGATAAACATCGGTTCAGTAATTCGATAGTCGATAAATTAAACTTTGGTTTGGTTCGATTTTTGGTAATACCATATTAAAGTTAGAGATGTGCAAATATACGTTTAAACATCAAAGATTATATTTAATAACAACCCTATTTAGTATTCCTTTTGTTGCTTTTTACAAATATATTATAAAGGTCCAAAAGATTCTTTGGGATGGCTAACACTATTGTCTATTGGGTTGGTTAGACATATTGTATTATATATATATATATATATATATATAATTTGATATTTGGTAAATATCGAATACCAAACAGTATTAATATCTTGTATCAAACCCAATCCTAAATACCGAATAATACGATACTCAACTAGTATTAATATATGTATAAACTATGGCCACTTCCTTTATAAGGATAAACTATACATTCCATCACCAGTATCTAAATAATACGATTATAAGGATTAATATGTCTATAAACTATGGCCATTTCTTTTACAAGGATAAAACACTTTCCAGAATCCAACTAGTATCATGATCACGACCTTGAGCCCAGCAATACATATCCAACATAACCATAGCATCATTATATGGGAAAATCATCACAATCCACCAAGTCATGTACCAACCTTATACTAAAGGTTCATTAGTCTTAACTATGCTTAACATGCTAAAAACCTAAGGTAATAAGAACATAGAAGCATAATAAGTATTACACATTAAGGGTCGATTCACCCATCTAATCCCCAAACTTATAGTCTAGGATAAGTTATGATGTTCTACCTACAATCATATCCCAACACCCTTATCTAACATACAACATATATCAAACACCATCTCAAGAAGAAGAGTAAACAGAAGCCTACATCGTTGTCGAACCGCCCTTGAATCATTCATAAATTACCCGTCTTCATTCCATGATCCCAAAATACTGTCACACTATTAAAATAGTAACCTACATATCATTAGGAGTAAAATGAGGCCCATATTGCTATAAAAAGGGTAAGGTTGAATTTTCGATCAAGAATGAGCCTATGGGTCCCATAAATGGAATCCAAAACTGAACCCATCACACGGTCCCTCGAAGGACAAGAAATGTGTACTCAAAAGTTGAACAAAAATGGAGCACAAATTGAGTCTCAAATCAACCCTAAAAATTTAGGAATTTATGACCTAATTTTAAAGAATTTTATCAAGAATTAGGGTGGAAATTGAAGGAAAAATTAATGGGAAAATGATCAAGAAGAGTTAGGTTAGCTTACCTTAACTTATTTGGATGGTTTTCCACTTATTCCTCTCTTTGAGCCCCCAACTTGGTATAGATATAATGGAAGAATTGATAGAAAATTGGTTGGGGAGAAAGGCATTTAAAGCCACCAAGTGTCGCTTAAGCAAAAGGGACCCTATCGCTTAAGCGAATCCAGTATCGCTTAAGCGATCTAGCAGGCCTCTTAAGTGATTTCGCTTCAGGAAACACAGTTATCTCTTAAGCGGACATTGGCCAAATGTTAATGTCGCCTAAGCAACATTATGTCATGTACGCGATGACCGCTTAAGCGGTCATATGATCGCTTAAGTGGTCACCTCAGTGACCTAATTTACTAGATTTTGCTAAGTCAGGAATGGACTATGAGAGGGTGCTCGGGATTCATTTAATACCCCATGTGCGCAAACAAAATATGCTACCATACTAAATTAGATGTTCCAGTATCAATGGAACCATCAAAATTTCATTTGAGATTGTTTTGACCAAGGATGGAGCCTACACCTATAGTTCTATTTTTCACATAATTTGCCTAATAGCTCAAAATGAGTTCAGAAGCCTCGAGTCCTAAATCAAGGATCTCTCCTAGCCTAAAATCAATGCTACAGAGCTGATGGCATTGCCAAAATTCTCACCTAAGGTCATCTACTAGGATTTTTCGTCTGAGACCAAACCTTAAACAACAAAAGCCCTAAAATAGGGAACTGAGCCTAAAATACAAATGAATTGTCTGATAACTAAACTAGCAGTTTTGGAAAGTCATAAATGACCTATAGTTGCTATGAAAAGGATTAAACTGCCAGAAATGCACGTAAATTGAGAAAATAGCCTGGAAAGTCATTATAATATCCACTACTAAAAGTACTTTCGTCCGTGAAAGTCAATAGATAGATAGATCACAAAACTCAAAAAGATGGGTATTGTGCCAGCATGCTCCGAGAACGACTACCCAGATAAACTCCAAGAACAGACAACATTTCCAAAGGATTTTTCCATAAGTATCCCTATTCCAATCAACATCCGCACTCCATTCTCATACAACTAAAATTCAACCTCAACCACCAACCGGGCTCTAACTGAATCGAGGAAGGTTGATGCACTCAAAGTCAAACTACAACACATTGATACTACACCGATACTAGCACAATCAATTGAAAACTCATCCAAGCCAAAGATAAATCAAGGTTAGTCATGCAACCAAATCCAAATATAAATATAACCTTCATTTCCTTCCAAACTTGCTTTTCACTCTAAATCCAGCAAAAAGTCACCTGAGTCTTGTCCGCGCAATTCCATCACGCTAATCTCAAAGAACTAAAGCTTCTCCACTAAAAGTCTATAATAGAAAACATGAGAATAAGCCCATAAGGCACTATTTGGGCACATAAATAGAGACAACCAAGGTCTATAATCTATGCTGATGCTATAACTGGTTCGGATGACCAAAAGAAACTGGAAACAGGAGTCTGAAGCACAAGTACACACCACTAAATAATCTGCTCCCAGATGCTCCACCAACTGAGGAATAAGTCATGCTGCTTCCAACTCGAGCATATTACTCCTAATGAGTTAATCATCTAAAAAATCCCAAAAAAAACTAAAAACCCAAGGTCAAAGCTGAAGGAACTAATATCGTGCCAACGAACTATCATCTAAACACCTATCAACCATAATCCTTCTGAACTGAAGAAGATCAAACAGGTAACCATGGAGTATGCTTGGCCAACCTATAGATGAAATCCCAACTGATACAAATCTAAAAACAAAGGTCGTACCCAAACTTTCTAACCCCAAGCTGCAATCTCAACACCAAGGCTGAACCGCTCGATCTCAACTACTCAAGCCAGACCTAAAGATGGCTAAGCATCCTATAATGCCTCGATTTTCTGAACCAGAATGCTACACGGTGCTCATGACCTCAAAGGACCACAAGCTAACCCATGACTGATATCTATACCTATATACTGTATAAAATACTAAAAAATATGGAAATATGTACTGAATAGCCCTAAGGTTCAAATCTGAATAAACATCTGATAAGAACAATGTTTGAAAATGGTATAATAATACCAAAATAAATCTGAAATAACTGTCTGACATACTATAGTCTGAAAGCCTCTAAACTGTATGAATAAAGAGTTGATGGGATATGTCCCCAACTAACTCCATCAACTGAAATAAATAAGCACTGAAAGAATGAACTAATCAAATACAATCATCCTCAAATGATGAGGACTCACTACTGACTCTATCTGCTGAAATCTAGAATACTACTAATACTCTGGAGCTCGTGCTTCTAAACCTATGGTATAAGACACCATAGCGCAAATGCGTTAGTACTTTGAATGTACTAGTATGCAAGTGAGGTAGGCTAAATACAAAGGGTTATATGAATGAACAATGCTGACTGATATAAACGTAAGAATACATACATACATACATAAGTAATTATAACTAAACTCGCGGTGATACTGACTATGGAGTCTGAATACTGACAACATGAGCTTACTAATACTGAGATACTGATTGATTGAGTTTACTGATATTGATATGTAAGTCTCTAATAAGTAGGTAACTGATACTATATTATTGAATACTGAAGGACTGAAACTATATTACTGATACATGAATAACTATTTTTGACAGTTCTGATTATGAAAAACTGGCTTGGTTGATTGTATCTAATAGTCTAATTATAAAGAATTAATCTGATTGACTGTATCTGACAATCATGAATATGAAGAACTGATATGCTTGACTGTATATGACAGTCATGAATGTGAATACTGATAATATGAGTTCTAATAACTGATATAACCGATAACATGAGTTGTTGATAACTGATAACATTAGTGACTGTAGCTGACAGTCCTAAATCTGATGGAACTAACTGAGTTCCTAATGTATCTGAGTTGACTGTATCTGACAGTCATTAAATTTGAAGAACTATCTGAGTTCTTTTACTGAGACTGAGAATGGGACTGAAATTGAGACTGTGGAAAGTAATCATCTAACCGACATGCCCCAAATCTAAATTGGTGGGGTCCAAACTATAACCCCAGCTAGAAGAGTGTCAATACCATGCCACGGGTAGAGACAACATGTGAGTAAACCCTATTCTATTTGGGAGCTCTTTTCGTCTGCCCATGCTATTAGGTAAACTCAAATGAGATGTATTAGTCTTATGTGTAGGGACATCTCAACCTGTGCTGGCTACATAGTTCTAAAATATAACGATTGCTTCTAAGGATCTCACCCTACACTGAATAATAGGTGAGTCCCCATCCTTGGGTTCTCTCAGTGCTGAATTCTACTCCCAACTGAATAGACACTGAACTGATTAATTGATCTGAACTGATTAGCTGAACCGAACTGATACTAATAGTATTATTTAGCGAAGCTAAATTGAGTTTTCTGAATTTCGATGACTGATGGAATGTACTGAGTTTTGAGGAATGATTGAGAGTACTGAAGTTACTGAGATTAACTGTGAATACTGAGGTTACAGAGATTACTGAGTACTAGATTACTAAGATTACTAAACTACTGAGACTACTGAGATTTCTGAGATTTCCTGAGTCACATGACTGACTGAATTCTATAGATCATGGCTTAACTGAAAGTATCATGATAACATGACATGGCTCTAGGCACACAGCTATATTTTTGGGTACAAGTACCCCCAGGACTCGATGGAAGGAAACTAATACACATGACACTTCTTGATCATAGGAATAACATCCACAATTCATAATACCATAAGTAGGGAATTTCATACTACACATGTTTCTCAACACCATATACATGAAAAGGAATGCGTATAACATGTAAATACTTACATAACTTCAATTTCATGAGCATTCCATATCACAACAACAATACACAACAATTAGCACATAATTCATGTTGAGTCGTAAGGAATAGAGCATGGTCTTTTCATTTAAGTTCTATTTAGCTATTATACATGATTTATAGTCTCTTAGGTATTTTATCAAACACCTTGCATGAACACCTTGTGGCATAGGCATATTCATCACCTTAGTGATTTAAACCACCCAAATTTCATATATTTCAATTTACATGTCATCCTAGTTTCATAAAATCACATAAGGATTTTAATTTGGGAGTTGTATAACAATCAATCACACAAACATAATCAAACCACAATATAACTTCATGATTCATAGTTTAGAAGAGGGTTCTTGAACTCCACAAATGAAAGAAATCCGTGGATGAACACTACGCATACCTTAGATTGAAGGTCCGTGAAAACTAGCGGTGAAATCGGCTTGAATCTTGAAAAAGATCTAATGTTTATTTAAGGTTCTTGAAGAAATTCTTAGGCTTGCTCTTGATTTTTCTTGACTAGGGTTTAACCCCTTTGGGAGAGAATGTTCTTGTTCTTGAGGAGATGATCTTGAGAGAAAACCTTAATCTTGTGGTTGAGAGTGTATGACAGAATTTTTGAGATATTTAACTGAAGAAAAATAGGATAAATTTACGTCCCTTGAGGGTTTTAAGTCATGTGAAGCCAAGGAAAAGACCAAAATACCTTTACAAAACCACTTCCTAATTGCTGAATTTATCAGCTGACGACCAAGGCTGATAAGCCGTCAGCTCTGTGGTAGCCTGTCAGCCCAGGTCGTCAGCTCTGCCTAGGCCTTATGACATTCGTGGTAAGCCGTCATACTTGTGATAAGTTATCACAAAATATCGTCACTTAGTTTTTCAGCCTGACATGCTGAGTAAAATGGGCATAACTTTTTGCTCCGATATCAAATTTAGGCGAAATTGGTATCATTGGAAAGATAATTCAATTATATATCTTTTGGTAGGTCATGAACTCAATAATTCATAGTATAATGATAGATATGCTCATTTGAAGTTGATTATAGCAATATCCTTCCCAAGAATTCAATCGGTAAGGAATGTTTTGATTCGTCTGATAGCTAGGAGTTATTTGAAGAATTAATATACATCTAACTTGCTTATAAAACTATAAAAGAACTATGATGTACTATGCATGAGGTTGAAACAAGGTACTAATATTGGTTTGGATTTTTTGGGGTATTATAATATCTCCTCTTTGGGAACATTCGTCCTCGAATGAGAATGCCTGAGATGGAGGAAAAGATCAACTAAGGTATGTACAAGACATAAATTATTGAAACATTGTTTTGCGACTAACATGACTGATAAGGGTAATACATCATATTGAACATGCATATCTGATGCCTAATTTTTTGACTGACATGATACGTGAATGCGTGACTGAAAGTACTGGTAAGGTGATCACGCATATCTAATACGTGAATATATAACTGAACTGACTCATGAACATGCGACTGAACATGTAATGGTAAAGATACCATGTTTGAACTGAAAACTGAGCATGGAACTGAGTACCAAGTTTGTCACTAAAATCTGAACATGAGAATAAGTAACTTCAAGAAAGACTGTTACCTTGAACTAAAAATACAGATGAGTCTGAGACTAATTAATCAATATGCATGAGCAAAAACATGAGAACATAACTGAGTCTGGAGCGTGATACATAAACTGAACTGAGTCTGTAATACATGGCGTGCAACTAAGGTTGGAGCTTAAGTGTCAACTTATGAGTATCCCCTACTCCATACTGGATTCATTACATAAAGAGAGAATGGAATGCTTATGTTATGAAAGTTCGGGGAATCATAGCGTATCTCCCCCTTGGTACACTAGGTCCCTCACAGAATACTGACTTGGCTGAGCTACTGAGGGAATTTGAGGTGATGCGCAAGGAACCTGGAAACTGAATCACGACTGATTATATGAGATCTAGAATCTGTGACTGAGACATGATACATAAGCTAAGCTGAACTTGCCTATACCAGGATGCTCTATCTTTGATAATGGTTACATCCCTGAGATTTTTGTTAGTATGGCTGGATGGAAAGATTGGAGAACAACCCCTACCAATTTGACTGCCTGTCTAGTAAACTGATTTTCTAGCTTGACTGACTAACTTATGCTGATAACTAAATACCGGGCATGTAAAACTAAACTAAACTTAGTCGGAATAACTGAACTGAAACTATAGAATATTGTACATAGGAGGTAAGGACTAACTGAGTATCTTGACTGACTGTATCTGACAGTCATGAAATCTGAAGAACTATCTGAGTTCTTTTACTGAGACTGAGAATGAGACTGAAACTAAGATTGTGGGAAGTAATCATCTAACCGACATGCACCGAATCTGAACTAGTGAGGTCCTACCTGTAACCCTGTCTGGAAGGGTGTCAATACCGTGCCATGGGTAGAGACAACATGTGAGTAAACCCTATTCTATTTGGGAGCTCTTTTCGTCTGCCCCTGCTATCAGTTAAACTCAAATGAGATGTATTAGCCCTATGTGTAGGGACATCTTAACCTACGTTGGCTACGTAGTTCTGGAGCACAAGGATTGCTTCTAAGGATCTCACCCTACACTAAATAACAGGTGAGTCCCCATCCTTAGGTTCTCTCAATGCTGAATTCTACTCCCAACTAAATAGACATTGAACTAATTAATTGAACTGAACTGATTAGCTGAACTGATACTAGTGGTATTGTTTAGTGGAACTGAACTAAATTTACTGAATTTCAATGACTGACAGAATGTACTGAGTTCTGAAGACTATTGAGAGTACTGAAGTTACTGAGATTGACTGTGAATACTGAGGTTACAGAGATTACTGAGTACTGAGATCACTGAGATTACTGAACTACTGAGATTTCTGAGTTTTCTTGAGTCACATGATTGACTGAGTTCTATAGATCATGGCCTAACTGAGAGTATCGTGATAACATGACATGGCTTTAGGCACACAACTATATTTTTGGGTACAAGTACCCCCAGGACTCGATGGAAGAAAACTGACACACATGACACTTCTTGATCATAGGAGTAACATCCACAATTCATAATACCATAAGTAGGGGATTTCATACTACACATGTTTCTCAACACTATATACATGAAAGGGAATACGTATAACATGTAAATACTTGCATAACTTCAATTTCATGAGCATTCCATATCACAACAACAATTAGCATAGAATTCATATTTAGTCGTAAGGAATAGAGCATGGTCTTGTCATTTAAGTTATATTTAGCAATAATACATGATTTTTAGTCTCTTAGGTATTTTATCAAACCCCTTGCATGAACACCTTGTGGCATAGGCATATTCACCACCTTAGTGATTTAAACCACCCAAATTTCAAATATTTCAATTTGCATGTAATCCTAGTTTCATAAAATCACATAAGGATTCTAATTTGGGAGTTGTATAACAATCAATCACACAAACATAATCAACCCACAACATAACTTCATGATTCATAGTTTAAAAGAGGGTTCTTGAACTCCACAAATGAAAGGAATCCGTGGATGAACACTACACATACCTTAGATTGAACATCCATGAAAACTAGCGGTGAAATCGGCTTGAATCTTGAAAGAGATCTAATGTTTCTTTAAGGTTCTTGAAGAAATACTTAGGCTTTCTCTTGATTTTTCTTGACTAGGGTTTAACCACTTTGGGAGAGAATGTTCTTGTTCTTGAGGAGATGATCTTGAGAGGAAACCCTAATCTTGTGGTTGAGAGTGTTTGAGAGAATTTTTAAGATGTTTAACTGAAGAAAAATAGGAGAAAGTTACATCCCTTGAGGGTTTTAAGTCATGGGAGGAGAAGGAAAAGACCAAAATACCCTTACGAAACCACTTCCTAATTGCTGAATTTATCAGCTAACGACCAAGGATGATAAGCCATCAACTCTGTGGTAGCTTGTCAGCCCAGGTCGTCACCTAGGAGCTGGAATTTTTGGGTTTCTACCTAGGCCTGACGACATTCGTGATAAGCCGTTAGACTTGTGATAACTTATCACAAAATATCGTCACTCAGTTTTTCAGCCTGACATGCTGGAGTAAAATGGGCATAACTTTTTGCTCCGATATTGTATTTAAGCGAAATTGGTATCGGTAGAAAGATAATTCAATTATATATCTTTTGGTAGGTCATGAGCTCAATAATTCGTAGTATAACTATATATATGCTCATTTGAAGTTGACTATAGCAATATCCTTCCCAAGAATTCAATCGGTAAGGAATGTTTTGATTCGTCTGATAGGTAGGAGTTATTTGAAGAATTAATATACATCTAACTTGATCATAAAACTATAAAAGAACCATGATGTACTATGCATGAGCTTGAAACATGACACTAATATTGGTTTGAATTTTTCGGGGTATTACACATCCACACTCTAAATCTATCATAACTTTTAAATTGCCATTCCAAGGCGTCGAATATAAAACTGAACGAACAAGCCTAAACTAAGTCCAAATACTTAAATCGACCTTACTATCCGAATCAGACATATCCTTACCAAATCATGTCAAGCCAAAATCAAAACATAGTTGATGAAAAATATCACAACGAAGGATAAATCACCAGCTGAAAACACACAACCAACTCCATATCCACTAAAGGGTACGAACCACTAAGGTATACTCATGAAATCACCAAGGCTAAAAACCGTACTGGAGATAACCAAAACTCTAGCAACTTGAGAAAATACAACTTTAGCCAGAAACTAATCAATCCAATACTCTACTTATCAACGAATACATATAGACACATATCACCAAGGAAAAACACTCTACCAAGTCTTATTCGGTTAAACAATTTCCAAAATAAGGATTCCCTGAATCCACCCAAGTAGAACAACCTTAATCCAATCAACCGATGGATCATATTATCGAAGAATAGATTACCGATCTCATCACCAATGCCAATGTCCAAACCACTACCGAAAATGAACCAAGCAACTCAAGATAATGAATTTATAATTTGACAACTTAAGAAGTAGTCACGGGAAATATCACCTACCTCCAACTCTCTAACTCCACTTAGACAAAAACCATATCACATAAAAATATGTATCCATCTCCACACCAATACCAAGAGCAAACCATAACCTGGAGATAAACCCAACAAACTTGTAAGACAAATCCAAGCCTTCTCAACATCGACATTAAAATTACCATCGGGCAAGGAATTAGTCGAATTAAAAGAATAGACCCCAAACTGGTCAACCTTAGAAATGATTTACATAGAAAGGGATAGCTAATGCTAAACCTTCATAATCCATGATGAAGGTCTAAGAATATCAAACCCAGAAATGGAAATTATAGACAATTGTCATCTCTTGAACCATAATAGAACCACGTAAGGTCAACTTACCTTCACTGCCATAATCTATTCCACAACCGATCTAACCTCATCGATATAAGAATAAAATGACCAACCTCACCTTGCTATAAGAGCGAATTCATCCAACCAAGCTAGCCGCCCAAAACAACAAATAAAAACTTTGAGAAAGGGAAATTCTAACTAGATATTGCTAGTCTAGTCGTTTACCAAGCGAGGATCGATAAACATCAAACAATGACAATAATTGTAATAATAATATAAACATCAATATAAGGGATAGGTGGTACCAAAAATAAATGTCCATAGCAAGTACCACTCTAGGGAAATAAGAAGACCTATATGCTAAGGTAAATAGGACTCCAACCCAAATGCTAAACCTAAAGGGGAAAATATCAATGTTGACCCACTCCATCCACTACTAAAAAAAATAATCTACAGGGGTAGTCATATAATCATGAACTCTATCTCAAGGTACACCACAATTGATATAAAACTACTAATGCATACAATCATCGATGGGTATGGGAACCCTAATACGCACAAGGTAAAGGTAGGAAATAAAAAAGCACACCTATTATAGTGAAACCCAAAGTCACATCTCTGACGTGTCCGTGGGAGTACAAATTTGAACAGGTCTAAACTTGGACTGAGCATCGAAATCATCAACTGAGGTGCTAAGTGCACTCCCTATAACTGACGGTGCCACAATACTCTGAGACTGATGCACATGAGCTAAATGACCAGTAATCCCACGTTTAGGACACTCTTTAGACCAGTGACCAATCTCTCTACAGTCATAACAAACACATAAAACCCTAACCTAGCGAGAAACATGAGCTGACCCCATATGGCTAATCAATTAATGCTGAGGGCACTCCCTACAGAAATATCCATCCTCCCCGCAATCATAGCACACCTCAAGAACTCTAGGCCATCGAGAAATATATGATAACTCTTTCTTGACAACTAACTTGCATCTGGAGCACTCTTTAGGCCAATGTCCTATCTCGCTACAACCAAAACAAGCTCCTAGAATACTTTGAGATGCTGCCCTTCCTGATCTAGAATAGACACCATGGACTGAAGACCTATACCAAAAACTCCACAAGGTTCGATGAGAACTCTACCTATATTTATCACCAGGACTAATTTGAGACCTACCCATAACCTGGAATAATACTTGCGTAGAATTAATAGGCTAGAAGTAAGGCTGACCTCTATCGGAAGGATCCTCACTCCTGGATGCATACTAATAGCACTGTACTGATGATATGTCCTCTTACTGCCACCTCTATAAGTCTCAATACATGATCTCTCTATGGACCTCAAATGATCAACAACCTAGGAGAATAAAGACCCACTTTCTATTAAGTGCTCCAATGCCAAATGGAGTAGAAATGCTAATCCTCTAACAAATCTATACACCATGTCATGCTTTGAAGGATATAGCATAAGAATATGTCTGGCCTATTCTAGAAACCCAATCTCATACTCTGAAACTAACAAGGAACCCTGATGAACACCAACAAACCTAACTCTGGCCTGAGAACTACTCGATAAATTAAATGTCGTCCCTGGCTATGAGATATACACAAAGAGACTGAGGATCCCCAATGCTAAATCTCGAATAACTAAAGTAGTCACGAGCTCCACCGGAGCCTGGTTTGGCCTAAAATCCTCTTACCCTGACTCCTTGGTTTGACGTTGCACTTAAACTCTAGAAATGCATGTTGAATCCTCGTCCGCATCGATTAACAACCTTGTATCATCTATTCAGGACAGAAAAGAGTCAAATAATGTACTTGAGGATCATAGAAATATGGAAACCCAACAAGGAATCAAGAAAAGAGTTTCATAAAAATGTTGTGTAGCCTCTCAAAGATAGGTTACAAATGTCTCCACACCGATCTGCAGGACTCTACTAGACACTTAGTTCTTATATCAATACATAGATAAACCTAGTCTTTGATATTAAATTGTCATGACCCAATTTTTCAGGTCATGATGGCACCATCTATAACCCACTATTAGGTAAGATGACCCCATAGTCTGAAACTACTAGTAACCGACTACCAATAGAAAGGAAGGAAGAATGCATAATAAATAACATAAAAGACAAACACATAAGATAGCCCCAAAACTAGGTAGAATTAGTACAAGAGCTTTTAATGTAATAAGATTACATAATAAAGTACTAAATGAATATACTGATATAAACCATCTCTGAATGCAACATAAAAATTAGTCTAGTACATAAGACAGAGAACAGAAATACTCCAAATGCCAGGAGCTCACCCTATGTATTCGAACTATAGCTGCTCCACACAATACACACAACAATGGCGAAAACCCATACTATAATCTGCTGTCTACAAAAGTGTAGTATGTGTACCAAACATATGGTACTTAGTAGGCAATTATCGATTGAGTTCCAAAGATAAGACAAAAATACATAACATGCTAACAAGAATGTAAACTATG
This sequence comes from Capsicum annuum, assembly GCF_002878395.1. Lineage (NCBI taxonomy): Eukaryota > Viridiplantae > Streptophyta > Magnoliopsida > Solanales > Solanaceae > Capsicum > Capsicum annuum. Next base: position 130,757,477 of record NC_061118.1, read on the forward strand.
CTCAATATCCATGAAAACTAACATAGTAAAACTAAAGAGGCAATAGGGATAAACTAGCCTATTCCAACCAAAATCCAAGTCTTAAGCACTATATTATATATCAGTAGCCAATATACAAATAAAGATCAAATGAAGGATATACATAGTAATATACAAGACTAAGGAATGGATATACAACATGAACAATGAAGAAATGAAGGAATGTATAGCAATTCCATAACTACACATAGACAGATATACATACATATATATATATCTACCATAACAAGGCTAACTCAAAGGTACAAACTAAGTAGTCATATTGGCATCTTAAGGCCTCATAATCATGGTAAAAACTAGTTCTAACATAATCAGGGTCTAAACCATATTGCCTAACCACGGGATGATCATGCGTAATAATATAATCATAAGAATAAGGAATTAGAATCATACCTTGAATATCAAACTAGTCCAATAATCAACTTGTCATGAACTAACCATAATAATTACAATAATAATGTAAAGTAACCATCTATCCCGAACAAGATCTAACTGGGCCTTTCATAAACCATCGCTGACATAGGCTTGGACGGTTCAACCAACATTCATTAAACAACAATCAGAGCCTATACCTATGCAACCCCTCATAAGGATTATAAATACAAGCACCACACAATATACTACAAGTAGCACTCATACCTATGTCTATGCAACCCCCCATAAGGCAGATAGATATAGGGCATACTGGTGATAGGCAATACAATTACAACCTTTGACACAATAATACATATCAAACATAACCATAACATCATAATTAAAGAAAATCATCACAATCCACCAAGTCATCTAGAAACCTTATACTAAAGGTTCATTAGTCTCAACTATGCCTAACTATCTAAGGTAATAAGATCATAAAAGCATAATAATTATTTCACGTTAAAGGTTGATTCACCCATCTAATCCCCAAACTCATAATATAGGCTAAGCCATGGTGTTCTACCCATAATAACATCCTAACATATCTATCTAATATACAACATATATCAAACATTATATCAAGAAGAAGAGTAGATAGAAACCTACTTCGATGCCAAATCGCAACCCTTGAATTCTCTGCAAATCATCCATATTCTCTCTATAATCCTAAAATTCCATCACACTATCAAATTAGTATCTTAAATATTATTAGGATTATAACAAAGCCTAGATTTCTATAATAAGAGTTGGGTTAATTTTGGGTCAAGAACGAGCTTGTGGGAGCTGCAAATAGAATTCAAATTAAATCCATCATAGGGTCCCTCGAAGGACAAGGAATGTGTGCTCAAAAGTTGAGCATAAATCGTGTCTCAAATAAACCCTCAAAATTTAAGAATTTAAAACCTAATTTCTAAGAATTTTACCAAGAATTCGGATGGAAATTAAAGAAAAAATTAATGGGAAAATGGCCAAGAAAAGTTGGGTTAGTTTACCTTAATTTTTTTGGATGATTTTCCACTTTTTTCTCTCTTTGAGCTCTTAACTTGGTGTAAAAATGGTGGAAGAATCGATTGAAAATTGGGTGGACAAAAGGGAATTTAAAGCCACCAGGTGTCGCTTAAGTGACCACTTTGTCGCTTAAGTGATCTGGCAAGGTCGATGGATACCGTCGCTCAAGCGACTAGTAGACATCGATATGTACTTAAGCAGACACAATCATAGCTTAAGCAGCCATTGACCAAATGGTCAATGTCGCTTAAGTAACTCCATGTAGAGTATGCGATGACCGCCTAAGCGGTCACATCAATGACCTGATACACCACATTTGCTAAGTCAGAAACAGACTTTAACTGAGTGTTATGGATTTGCTCGAAACCCCGTGAAAGCAAAAAAAATATGCTACTATACCAAATTCGATGTTCTAAACTCAATAGAACCCAAGATGAGTTCGGAAGCCTAGGGACCTTAACCAAGTATCCCCTAGCCTAAAATTAGTGTTCCATAGCTAATGGCGCTCTCAAAATTCTCATACAAGGTCATGTACTAGGAGTTTTGATCCGAGACCAAACCCTAAACAATAAAAGCTCCAAAATAAAGAAAATAGCCCAAAATCCAAATAAATGGTCCGATAATTGAACCAATAGTTCTAACAAGTCATAAATAACATATAGCTACTTCAGGAAGGCTCAAAATACTAGAAATACATGCATATCAAGGAAATGGCCTGAATAGTCATTGTATTTTCATCCCCTTTTCAATCCTTGAACTCAAAGTCGAATTCCTGCAACAGAAGTACCCATCTAATCAACCTTGGCTTTAAATCTTTCTTGTTCATAAGATATATAAGATCTGCATAGTCATTATGCATAAGGAATTTTGTGATAATCAAGTGAGATGGAAATTTCTCAAATGTACAAACAACAACAAACAACTCTTGTTCTACCACAGTGTAATTCTTCTGAGTAGGATTAAGCATTTTGCTAGTATAGTAGATTTAATATAGTACCACACCACTACCATCGTACGTAACCTCAAATGAAAAAGCCCAATTAGGAGAACAATGATGGGGACTGAAATCAACCTTTCTTTCAGATGCTCGAACGCTTTTAGAAATGCCTCATCAAACATAAATTTTACATCTTTCTCCAACAACTTGCACAATGGATTCACAATTATAGAGAAGTCCCTAATAAATCATGTTTAGAAATATGCATTTTTCGAAAAACTACAAACGCCCTTCAAAGAAATTGGTGGAGGTAATTTCTCAATCACCTTAATCTTTGCCTTATCAACCTTAATCCCCTTATTAGAAATGTTATGATTGAGTACTATTACTTCTCAGAATATTGATAAGATATGCCAAAAAATCATTAAATGAGTCACCCACAACTAAAAAGTCATCCATAAAAACCTCAATAGTGTTCTCCATATGTCAGAAAAGATGGACATCATACAACACTGAATAGTGAAAAGATGTAAATTGGTAGACCTAAAAAAGTTCCACTCGTAAAATCCTGTGAAATCAATATTTTTGATCATTAGTTCAATTAATACACAAATTATAAATAGTAAAAAGATGTAAATTGCTCGACCTTAAAATAAAGAGCAATCTTTTCAAAATCATTATAGTCGAGGAATGCTAAATAATTAAAAAAAAGATAATAGTTAAGTAATAAAAAACCAACATAATGTTGTGTATCCTTAGAAGCCAGAGAAAGAAAAAGAGCTGACCATTATTAATTTCATCTAGCAAAAAAACAAAGGCTTACCAACGAATTAAACTAAAAAGTGAATAAACAAGTAATTCCCAATTCACATTAATACTTTATCTGAGATAAATTCACAAAAAGTTAAAATGGATTTGCACTGATCAATGGACACACATAATCTATAGCAATATTGAGACTCATTTGGTGTTTCTAAATGTAAAGAAAAGATTAACCTGCTATGACTATAAAGAAGATTCTTACATGTGATTGAGAAGCCTCAAATCACATAACATGTAAAGTTTTTTAATATATGGGTTACATTGTCTCTATGCCCTAATTGAGGAATTTTTTATTTAGCAGTGCACATTATTATAAATTAATATATGTATGGTTGAAAAAATAGAGTTAGCAAAAGTGAAACTAAGAAGTCACCGATGAAAATGAATTAGAAGAACATCAAAATCAAACATTCAAAATAAATAAATAAAAGATGAACAAAATAATAAAAAAAAAAATAAAGAAGAAAATACCCTTACCAGAGAGTGAAAAAGCCAGAGAAAAAGTAGAGAGTAAGAATGGAGAGAAGGACCATAAAATTTGCTTGTAAAAATTAACAAACAAGTAAATGGTGTGTATTAAATGGAGGACACATTAGAACCAGGTGCTGTGAAAGATATGGAGTGTTGTGTACTTTCAAACAAAATTATCAAAATGTCATGACAACTATAATATTAAAATAGTCTCATTCGTCGTCCACCTAAAGATTCACTCGTTACATAGTAGTAAAATGGAGTGAATCATTATATACTTTTCATGCATATCATTTACTCTCCACATGATATACTTAAGTATTATATATTTCATACATCCTCGAATACTCAACATATCTTTTGTATTGCATCCTATCATGATGTAGGTTTTAGTACGCCCTCATACTTGGTGCAGGCCACCCTACCCCTTTTCTCCCCGCACGGAGTTAACGCATTCATGAAAGGTCAAGTCTTTGACCTTCGCGATCACGAGCCTCCTCTTGTGTTCATGATAAAAGTTCAGTCGAACCTGGTCCAGTTTATTCTTCGCGTTCACGATGGCCTTCTCCAGTTATTTATTATGATTGTGGTCAGTTCTTCGCATTTGCAATAAATAATTTCTCAGTCTATCGCAAACGCGGCCAAAGGGTCTTGCGTACGAAATGAGTAATCCCTGAATTTATATATTGTTGTCTTCCCAAAAAATCCATCATATTTCTAACCCTTATCCACCATTATTGAACTTGTAAACTCAAGAACTTGAGGGATATTATTAATGGGAGCTGCAATTGAGTCGGTGATACATTAGTGATTATTCACCCATCATTATTCCATAAGTTTCTACTTTAATTCTTCATTAAATTCTTGATTTCACCCTTGTTTTCCCTTAACTCTTGGGGCTGATTTGAGACCCAATTGAGACTTTGTTTATTATCAATTTTTTAGCATGTATTCATTGTCCTTAGAGGGACCTCATGGGGATTCAAATTTGGAATTTTGTTAGCGGGACCCACAGGCCTATTTTTTTCCAATTTTGGTCTCGGAGTTTTATATAGCAATATGAGTATTAGTTTACTCTTATTAATGTGTAGTTTATAATTTTATAGCACAACAATATCTAGAGATCGTGGAGTGGGGACGAGTGGTTTGTAGATTGTTCAAGATCTATGATTTGACATTGGGGGAGGCTTTGGTCTACCCTTCTCTGTAAGATTATGTACTATATTGATTGCATGCTATATGGGGGTTATAAGATAGGATTGAGGCTAGTTGTAGTATCATTTAGCCTATTTAGGGGAGGTAGCATAGAATCGTTAATTAAACCTAAGCCTAGAATACCCGTCATAGCTTTAGCATATTGTTAAGCTCGTTTAGTTATGTAAAAGACCTTAGGTTGGCATGTACAATCCTTAGTGTAGGAGTTAAGGTAGTACTTATCTTCTTCAATAATATTCTTCGATTAAACACACCTGGTAGAATGATGTCTCTTGTTGATCTCGCTTTTGATTTCCTACGTATACTTATATACTCTTCATGTTCTATATATTACACTATTGGGCCCGAGACCTTAGTTATGAGACCATGGACACCAAGCTAGTTCATTATGCCTTAAAGAAGTTGTGGTATAGTTTATAGATATTTTAGCTCTTGTATTTTGTTTGGTTTGATATTGGTGACAGCATGCATTTATTAGCTACTTTTTTATGCTTAGTTTAGCCAATAAGACCCCTTTATACCAGACTTCAGGCCCGTTTACCCTTAGGTTAGTATACAGTTCACTTCTAAGACTAAACTTAGCTCCTTTAGCACCTTGGTATGGGGTTGAGAAACCTTAGCCTAGGTTCGGTAGGTGTTGCCTTAGGTTGGGTTACTAGGGGATGGTAATGGATCCCATTGCCTTTTTTAGATAAAATATTTTGAATGACTTTTCTTTAGACTTAGATGGACTTATGACTGCTTCTTTAGGTTCTTACCTTGGTCTGGGTTGACTTAGTCTTGATAGCACACCTTTTTAACTTTATTAGCTTTGGGAAGGTAGTAGTTGATCTTTGACCGCTCAAAACTGAATTGTATAAATAAATTTGGTGATGGGTTTATGATCCCTAGACTACCACAATTTATGCCATGATTATGAGTTCCATTCGAGTTCGATAACTATTTATGGTTATGATTTGAGAGCTTTATTGCTCGATTATGGATTATTAGGCCTCTTGTTATTACCCTATAGCTCCAGTTTGAGCTAGACTATAGTTATTGTATATCTATGGATCATCAGGCCTCTTTTTATTGACCTATGGTTCTAGTTTAAACCCATCTATTGTTATCGTACAGTTATGGATTATCTAGGCTCTTGTTATCATCCACTGATTTTGGTTTGTTTCTTATTCTCGTTATCACTACTATTTTGAATTTGGTTTATAAAAGTCCTGGTTTGAGACTAACAATGTACATAGATATCTTGAGTCTCCTATGGGCCTCTATGTTTATGAGTCATAGTGCTGGAGGAAGATGGTCACCGTAGGTCTTGCCTTTGTAAGCTGTTGAGCTGGAGGACGTGTATACACTTGTGTTGGATATGATACTTGGGTTATCTTGCTCCATCTAGGTCTTTTCATGGTTCTCATTCTTTTGCATTAATCGCTGATCACCGGCATAAATGTATGGTACTTGTATCTATCAGTCTTATGGAGAGTTGCATAAGTATAGGTGGTGCTTGTTGTTTGCTGAGTGAATGATTGTACCTTCCAAGATTATGGGGGCTCGATTAGGCTATTACTTGTCAGGGATAGCTGGTTACACCATTTTTTGGTTATTATTGTATAGTTCATGGCAGGATGGTTATACACTGACATCAGAGGTTGTCGGTACGCTTCTAGACCTTTTTATCTTATTATGATAAGCTTTATGATATTCATATTTATGTTAGAGACTAATTATGCTAGAGTTAGCTCCCTTAGTTAGTTATGAACCTCGAGATGTTAGGCCAATTCCCTTTTGTTAGCACTTTTGGATTTAGCTATTCTTATGATATATGTCTGGTTTCTTTTGTATTATCAGTATATGTATATATATACCCTTTCTTTGTATTACTATTATATATCTCTTGTATATATCTTCCTTCATACCTCTATTATATATTGTATATCTCTTTCTTTACTATACTATCGCACATTGACTGACTACTTACTGGTGTAGCTTCATCCCGGATTACTTGTAGGATATGATAGTTTATCTTTACTTCTCCTTTACATATTATTATGTCTCATTTATTAGATATTCGTCTCTGATGTTATTCATACTCTATATGTTGTCAATACTTACATTGCCTTTGAAGCTTACTCGGCTGATGCGTACTGAGTACCTCGTATTGGTACTCATACTATACTTCTGCACCCTACAAATCATAGTACGAGTTCTAGCTGCTGAAGTGTGTATTGTGCGGAGATGTCATGAATCACAAATCTAAGGTGAGCTCCTGATGTTTGGAGTTGTTATTTCTCTCTCTCTTATTGTTTGAGTGATCTCTACTTTTCTATTTCAGAAATGACTTTGTATATATTTAATCTATATTTTACTTTATACTCTTATTATATTAGAAACTTTTATACTGACTACACTAGGTTTTGGGGACATATTTATTTCATTCTTGTATTCCTTCTCTTTTCATGTAATATTGCTTCTGTTTTCTTTTATTGCTACTAGTTGTTTAGAATTAAGGGTTGGTTTACCTACTAGTGGGTTATGGTAGGTGTCATCATGACCTGAGAAATCTGTTAGTGACAACTTTTCCCTTTCTTATAAATTTAGCTTGACAGCAGGGTAAAAACAATAACACAACACATATTCAACTAATGACCTAATAGTATCAAGGATTATAACCTAATCTCAAAACCAAAAGGTCAAATTCATGATAATTCCCTCATTCTATTGGTTTTTTACCTTTATTGCATCTTAATTCTACCAATTTCATGATTAAAATGATGAATTCCAGTATGCAGTCATAATCTATCTACCTTTAACCAAAATCTAAGGGTTTCGCCCTATTTTCACTAAATTATACTGGAATTTCCACCTAGATCAGGTCAATCCCCCCCCCCCCCCCCCCCAACCCCAAAAAAAAAGAATCAAACTTTAGTTACTCTAAGGATAATTCTTTGAAAAATTAGTTAAACAGGTAGAATTACTTACATCAACGAAGGATTTTGGTATAAAATAAGTTGAAAACACCTAAAAGTCACCTCTCCCAGCTCTGGAATGTATTTGGAATGAAAAATACGTTTTGATCTATTTTTTGCATTAAATAACACCCGTCTTGTTATAATGGGGGGATCTCGCTATAGCGACATCGCTATAGTGGGATTCTCCCTCTATGGCAGAATTGACCAGCTCGAACTCCCACTATAGCGGGCCTGTGATAGCGGCCTGCCTTCCGCTATAACAACCTAGATGGCGAAAGGTCTAACTACCCCAGAAATTTACCCATCGCACAACACACTTTCAGGTATTAACATCTCAAACTATCTTCTTTATGTCAAACACGATATCCAGAGTTTTACTAACCTAAATTCAATTTCAAAAGTTTTGACAAACTCCTTAAAGTGTTAGCTATCATAAAATGATCTCACATTATTTAAAGATCAACATATTCATTCCCGAACTATTCTAGTCCATACCACACTTGAATTTCATCTAAGACTAGATCAACCTGGAATTTCTAACTCTATATTTGAGAAAATCTTAACTCGGATTTTGACACGCTAAACTACATCATAACGATGAAAAGGGTCATTACAATCGAACAACAGAAAAAGGCAAACTTAAGAACTCAATATATGATTTTCATCAAACACTTAAAATTTGGCATAATGATCTTAAACACTATATTCTCTTTTGTGAATTTCAAAAATCTACTAAAATATGATGACTTTTTATTCATTACTCTTTGAGATGATCTATATCACGACATTTTCATTACTGATTCTAACTCATCTCATGCCTAAATTATTATTACATTACTTGGTGATGAATTCTCCATTAAGAGCTTAGTCTCTTGTGTTTTTTCCTTGACATTAAAGTCTTATAATATTTTCTGGCTTAATTCCCATCAAAGAAGCTCCATTACTGATATTCTAAAGAGATTTCACATATTAAGTATAAGTAATGTTAGTACTCTTATGTCAACTAGTGAACCTCTGTCATCGAATGATGATTCATCGTATATGAATGCTAAGTTATTCTTATCCAGTTCAGAAATACCATGATAAAAGGAACATAGGAGATTGTCGCAAGGTATTTGACCAAATAGGATCGGTCAGTTGCTATATCATATCATTAGTTCCAAATAATATTTAACATTTGTCTAGATATATATTTTACGCAGAATAAACTTGTTTAATTTTAGCATAGACCAAGCATGAAATATTGATTAGCAGCCAAAAAATTTCTTGACTATGACAAGATACAATTACTCATGGTCTTTATGTTACACCTATTATTTTATTAATGTTGCTCACTTGTTCACATGCTAGATGAGGTGTTAGGCAATCAACTTTTAATTATATTGTATCGACAAAAATTTAATGGTGCTCTAAAAAGTTATCAACAATAGCAAAATCGTCTTGAGACAAAATATAGAATTGTCTTTCCTATTGTAGCTGAACTTATTCGATCATAAAGTTCCTCCAGAAATGATATGTTCCCATGTCCCCAACAAAGCACTATGTGATACGATTAATGTAATTCATTTAAGCTCAAAATCAGTCTTTCTCAACTTGATGAAATATGTGGTCATCTATTTCCATTTTATTCATGATCAAGTGAAAGAAATAAGCTTTTAGTTAGTTAAATACCTATTGAACATGATTTACATATGCATTATACAAATGATTCTCTGAACAATTTATTCACAAGCTTGGTCTCAAGAAATTGAGCTTATTTAGAGGGAGTGTGATAATAATAAATTCTTTTAATCTAATTAGATTTATGTATTTAATTTGTAACACACTTATATTGTTCTTATCTTCAGTACTCTCCTTCTCTATACTTTATAATTATTATCCTCTTAAATATACCACGTTTGGTTATAAGGTATTTCCTAAAAAAGATTATTTTTTCGTGAATATACCACTATTATCAAACTAGTTAGCAGACAATAACTAATTTTATTTTGGGTGCCTCAAAAAAGTTGGATGAGCAAACAGATACCTAATATTGTTGTGTTCGAAATTGAGAACGCGTCATGTGAACCTTATAATTGTAAATCATGTACACGATAATTAAAATGACACATAAGACTATAAAAAAAAATATTATTAATAGATTTTAACCAACTGGCCGACATATGAAAAAGTAATATAATACTGAAAAAACATAAAACCTGTTTGAGAGAAAATCTCTCCCAAAAAAAAACTCTTTTAATGACTACATTGTGAATGCTATTATGTTGTGGTATGAGAAGAGGCGACTTCTATCTACAGAGGTCCAAAACATTTCCTCCAAGAAAAAGGTTAGCCAAATATGGAAGAGATTTATATTTTCCTTTTAGGAAAAGTAAAAGTAAATGGTATTACTTTTATTTTTCTTCCAAGAAAAACTAAAACTTAAATTTGGTAAGAAAATTAGGACAAAAACTTAATAACTCTCCCCCTTTTGGCTTCATTTCTTTACCTGATCCACTTTCTTCACAAACATGACTTTTCTTCTTCACATAATCTCCATCACTAGTGCTTGAAATGTTAAAAATAGAGCTTTTGGGTTAGCAATATATGAGTCATTTTGGGTTAAAAATATTGGAGTCCTTTGAAGGGTAAAAGTGAGTTTTATCTTTTAAATATAGCAACAGGATTATTGAAAATTGTCTCCACATGTAGTATTTTGGACTCTTTTTTTTATTATTAAAAAAAAACTTCTTTATCTTTTAGTTGGATGCAACTTTAATCTTGACATGTCTTCAATTTGAACCATCAGATCTTTGAATCATAGTTCCGATACCACTTGTTATTTTTTTAAATCGAGAAAGCGTCATGCGGAAGCTTATAGTGACAACTCATGTAGACAATGATTCAGATGACACATAAGACTATAAAAAAGATAGATTATTGATAGGGTTTGACCAATTGACCTACATATGAAAACCTAATATAATGTGGAAAAAACATAAGATCTATTTGAGAGAAAATCTCTCCCAAAATAAAATTCTTTTAATGACTATATTATGGATATTATTGTGTTATGATATAAAAAGAGGCGACTTTCATTTATAGAGGTCCAAAACATTTCCTCCAAGAAAGAGATAGTCAAGTATGAAATAGTCAAGTATGAAAGAGTTTTATATTTTTCTTTTCGGAAAAGTAAAAGTAATTATAGTATTACTTTTATTTTCATTTCAAGAAAAAGTAAAACTTAAATTTGACAGAAAAATCAAAGCAAAAACTCTAACAAATACTACAATCAATCAATATATATATATATATATATATATAAATATATAAAGGAGAAACACAGAGGAGGTGATGTGGCACCTCTCTATGATCTCCATTGCTATTTATCTTTTTGTGGATTTTTTGACAATTTTCTTATTTTTTTATTGCATAAAAATGAATATTACAATTACTACTCATCCACTTATTCCTATACTTCAATGTAAGAGTTTAAATATCTTAAAATTTCTTTAAAACTCTAATACTCTATAATTAATTTTTAAGTTTTTTTTTTTCTTTGGCTTTTCATTTTTCAATATGCTTTTAAATGAATATGCATGTAATGTAACTTTCCCCTTATAAATAGAGTGCATTTCATGATCTTTTGATATCATTTGTCTTTATCATAAACGGACAAATCCGTAGAGTTGATGTTAAAGATGGTGGAATACAAGAAAGGTATTACAAATTATTTTAGAATTTTGTAGTTTTAGTTTTCTATGTAAAAGTTAAACAACAAATACGTTTACTCTCTTTTACTATTTGTAAGTGTCATGTATGTTGATGTTAAAGATAGTTGAATACAACAAAGATATTACAAATTATTTTAGAATTTTGTAGTCTTAGTTTTCTATTTAAAGATTAAACAACAAATACATTTATTCTCTTTTACCTGTTGTAAGTGTGATGTATATTATGAAATTGATAATGATTTACTATTCATCACAAAGAAGACATATATTGATCGAATATTTGTATGTATGACTTCTACGTAATGTTAATTTTATAATTTAATTGTTATCTATATAATTTATGTTGTCTTGTGCATTATATAATAATGGATGAAGTTGTCTTATAAAACAAAAATAAGTTGAAAAATAGAAAAAAAAAAAAAAGATCAAAAGAACATAAGCTATAAACAAAAATAAGATTCTTATATCTTTACTTCAAAAGATGACATGATTTAATATAGCAACATAGTATTTCCTAAATTACGAATCACAATTCCTAATACTTTAAAATTTTCTGCTTTAAATTATAACATAAAGAAAATTGAATGGAGAAATGAAATCAAGGAAGTTAAAAGACGTTGCAGTTTATGCAAGTCCAAAAGTCCACGTTAGATGAATATATCTCTCTCTCTTTATATATATATATATATATATATATATATATATATATATATATTGGGAGTGAACTCCGAACGAATATGAAGCGCATGAATACAAGTTATGCCTTGAAATGAAAGACAATTTCAAATTCGCTTTGTCTACAAACAAGAAAGCTACAAGTAATGCAACTATAAATCTCATGGAGAGTTGATCCTGACTCAGGATGAACGCTGATGAGGTTTTTAAGGAACTTCGTCCTAATCAACCAAAATTCAATTAAGAAAATAAATTAAGAATGATCAAGAAAGCCATTTATCTTCTTTTTTTTTTAAATTTATTTGTGATTTATCTTTTTTTCATATTAAATAATTTTTTCCTCATAAAGAAAAATAGTCCTAGGCATAATGGTTCCCTTCATATAGAGAAATAGTACTAGGTGTAACGATTATGTTTAGGTGAGGGACCTAACTTTTCTTTTTCCATTGACTCATTATAAATGAATGACAATAAATATAAAAATCATGTATCATGAAATAGAATTATATATTCAAGAAACTTGACTGCCTCCACAAGCATCTTGATATTTCGTTTTCTCTCTCAGAATATTTTTCAACGGGTAAGTCTTTTGTCTGTATTGCATTGTTTTGTTTTTCTAAATTTTCAGTTGTTCTTCTACAGTATTATTTACAAAGAGACTTTGTTTAATTTATATCTACAAATATGACGGAAGTTGTTTAGTATTACTACCTAACCTTTTATATTTTTTGTTTGATCATTTTATATATTGTCTAATTATTCTTTACTAAGGTCATGGAGGTTGATCAGAGATTATAAAGAGGAACGAGTGTTGAACTTTGAGGTATTGATTTGGTTATAAACACAAGCAGATGTGTCAAGGAGCAAGACTGACTATTGTTTCTGACATAAACTCTATAGGTTTTGCGTGTAATTATCTCAAAAAATAAAACATAACGAGTATTTTGGAACGAGGTGAATATTTTTTATTTTAAATAAACTCAAAAGTTTTACGAGAAACATGTAGTTTGTTTATAAATCGTGTGATTATGTTAGTTCTGTTCTTTTGTTTTTCAATATTATTTTTAATTTTATTCATGTTACAAAAAGATGACACATTCTTTCACCTGAATTTAAAATTTTTTTTAAATAATATTATGACATATATTTTAACGACATATTTCTTAATGCATACAACATATTGAGGCATATTTTGAAGATATTTTTATCAATTAGTTTCACCCGTTGAATTTTGTAGCAATGCAAACATTATGAAAATTTAAAAGCTAATTTATTCTTTTGTATTGTAAGAGGGTTTTTTCACTTATTTATGGGTAAAGAAATTTATTTTGTCTTTATCACTTTGCTTTTAATTTTTGTATCATTTCTTTCTTTACCTTCCTATAGTAATTGATTCACTAGTCACCTTAATACCCATATTATTTATCTGTTAAGTAATTTTTTAACATCAATTTACGTGTTTCCTTAAATTTCTCTTAATACTACTTGATGGACTCTACAAATGATATTTTGAATTTGTAGATGAGGGTTTAATATTCATATTATCTATTTTTTAAGTATTTTTTTAACATCAATTTACGTGTTCCCTTAAATTCTCTCTTAATAGTACTTGATGAACTCCATAAGTGATATTTTGAATTATAAATAAGTTATGCATATATATAATTGTATGGTTTAATACCTATTTTTAACATTCAATAGTTAAAAGACAAATTAGTTTATAAATTATCAAAATCTTCTACGACCACATGAAGTACGGATAAATTCACTAGTTATGCATGAAATTGGTGGCGAACCACGCAAATCAATTCATATGATGCCCCTTGCTATTTATTTTTTTTTACTTATTATGTGTATATTATAAGCTATAAAAAATAAAATATATGATAAATACAAAGATTGAATCCTTCAACTTGCAGCACAAACTTAATAAAGACTTAAAAGATATTAAAATAAAAATCTTTTAATAAAATTTCTGCTATTACATGAAATAACAATAAGCAAAAAATCAAGTGATCTACTATTATCTTATGGGTTGTTTGGTCAGGAAATAAGTCATCCAAGCATTATAGTGACAAAATTATAGTATAAAGATTAGAAAATAATAAAAGTACTTATTTAATATATTTCTATTGAGAGATGTTCTGTTCATTAAATGAAAATTATTAAAACATGTATTTGGCCCATACTAGACAAGTTAGGTTAATTTTTTATTTTCAATTTCAACCTTGGATTTTCCAAAATTGTTAATTTCAAATTCAAACGAACACAAATTAAAATAATTTTACAATAACCCCAAAATTATCATACCTTATTGGCTTACTCCACCAACCAAACAACGCCTTAGTCCTCATGAAGCAAACTACTTTTTACTTATTAAGGCTTTTTATTGACTAACCTGTTTTATACGTCTCCTATCAAACAAAAAATATTAAATAATTGTTAATAATCATATTAATTATGTTTTGAGATATAAAAATATATTTTCGACTTAAATCAATCTATATATAATAGGAGAAGCAAAACTGTCATATGTCAGCACCACAAATAATTAGTATTTATCATCAAAAATTTAAATAATAATTTTTAAATCAATAATTGCCACATGTGAACAGTGAATACCACAAAAACAATAATTATCATTAAAATCTTTTAATTAAAATAAACGTGAGTTGATTGTCCAGTACATTTTGAAATATGTTAACTGTCTTTTCTGTTTCCATTTCCTTTTATAATTCCACTTCATCCATAAAAAATATTAAATATAAAACGTTATACATTTTAACTTAATTTGAAAATAAAAGTAACGGAAAGATAATTTATTAAACTTTTTGAATGATTTATTGCACAATTAATAAAATAACATAAACATAATATGATCAAATAAATAAAATAATATTTTCATATATTTTTTTTCATTTTATCTGTCTTCTATACTGATAAATTATATATATATATATATATATATCCTTCATAAAATTGAACTACATGAAAAATGCTTGTAGAAAACTGCAAACTTGTTATAAAACACAAAGAATAAAGAAGAAGAGTAGAGATAATAGAGAGAGTGATTCTTATTTATTTTCTTGAGGGATGAGAGATCATTAGATTGTAAATACAATGAACAAAAACTCTCTATTTATAGGGGAAATTTACTCCTAGTCTGAGTAAAAGACGGATGCTTCAAATCCTAATAGTTATCAAAGTTAGATCTTGATAGACATTCACTATAATGTAAATACATTTATAACACTCCCCCTTGAATGTCTAATTGGTAGATAATGTACCTCGTTAAAACCTTACTAGAAAAAACCCAGTAGGAAAAAAATCCAGTGAAGGAAAAAGAGTACACATCTTTAATAACACGCATTTCGGCTGCCTCATTAAAAACCTTACAAGGGAAACCCAGTGGGACAAAACCTCGTAAGGGAAAAAGAGTACAACGCATATTAACTCCCCCTAATGAGAACATCCTTGACCTTTGCATCTTGATCTTGTGCAGCATCTTCTTGAAAGTTGTAATTGGAGAAGATTTTTGGTGAATAAATCAGTCACATTGTCAGTTGAACGAATCTATTGCACGTTAATATCATCATTCTTTTGTAACTCATGTATGTAGAAAAGCTTTGGCAAAATATGCTTCGTTCTATCTCCATTTATGAATCATTCCTTAAGATGTGTTATGTATGCTGAATTATTCCTGTATAAATTGTGGGTAGATTATCATATTTCACACCACATTTTTCTCGAATGAGATGTATCATGAACCTCAACCAGACACATCCTCGACTTGCTTCATGAATAGATATTATCTCAACATGATTCGATGAAGTGGCTACGATAGACTGCTTCGTATATCTCTAATATATGACAATACCACCACATATGAACACATAGCCTATTTGAGACCGAGCTTTATGCGGGTCAGATAAGTATCCAACATCAGCATGACTAATAAGATCGGGACTGCAATCTTTAGAATAAAACAAACTCATGTGTTTTATCCCATTTCGATGTCTCATAGTAGGAACAGAAATATACCTTGCTAACAAATTGACTGAAAGGGCTATAGGCCTTGTAGTATGCATCAATTGTACTAAGATATAGTACTTCATAACCAATCCAATTCGATATATTTCAAATTTCAGCAAATAATCTATTGCTTTGAAAACTCTCCAAGAGTTCCAATCATGTTCAAGCAATAAGCTTATACAATATAAGGATTATAAATAAGTTTCCCAGAAACTTTTATATGCTTCAAGCAGTTTGAATCCTTAAAAGTTTTCACATAAGTTTTGTCAAGTGACAATATTCAATATTTCATGAGTGACATCTTCAAGTGTCTGGACTGTAAATCAAATAAGTTTTACGCTTACCAAAATGCATCCTTTCATGTCACTCGATAAATGTTTCTACGTCAGCATGCTTAAATAAACGTAGAATTCAGATCCTCATAATCTTCACAATATTGCGCCAATATTGTGTCAAAGATATTAATGATATATCATTTTGTATCGATTCATAATGCAACATAACATTTAAGATCTCATCACTTCATTATTTTCAGGTACATGAACCTCTTATAAGGTTTCATGAAGTGGTATGTCGTAGGCTCTTCAAGATCTCATTGCCTTCTTATTATGATTATTTGCTCCTTATTTTTCAAGAATTATTTCATTTAGAATCGATCAGTCAACCATATTTCACGCATTCATAGACTTTGTCCTTTAGGAACACAAAATAAGAGCACTTGCGCTTAATATGAGATGTTTTCAGTATTTGACTTGAATTATCTTTTGGATAAGCATATGGTGATAATTCCTAATATATTTTGTAGCGCTTATAATCTCCCCCTTATGTTAGGAAAACTAACATACATCCTCTACTTCTTTGAGGAATTCATCGTTGTGCATTATAGTATATTCATTAATCGTATACCTCACATCAAAATTATTAGATGGAATAGTTGGTTCCCGACCTTGAACCAATTGAGAGAGAAGAAACAATCAGAATTTATTGGTCTAATGCATACAAATGCTATTGTAATATATCATATTTCAGACCAATACATTAAGTTTTGTTCTCATTAACAATGGTTTAGATATTTATTGAAGACATTCAATGCTAAACCATCATCATCAAGATGAATTATCTTGATTACATAATCTGAAAATTATGCTCAATTTATATTGAACAAGTAACTTTATGAATGTCAAACGTAGGTTGACTATGAATGTACATGTGATCATCTTATTGATGCATCTTTCCAACATATCACATAATAGGTGAATGGACCCTTATTCACCTTTTATAATTTTCATATTTGAAGGGATCCAATCCTAATATTAGTTGGTCCAACCAACTTGTCATGAGAACAAACGACATAAACAATTCTTGAAGAATCTTCTAGTTCTTCAATACATGCACATCTTCGAGATGTCACAATCGTTCATATCAATTTATGAACTTTTATTCT
Source organism: Capsicum annuum (assembly GCF_002878395.1). NCBI lineage: Eukaryota > Viridiplantae > Streptophyta > Magnoliopsida > Solanales > Solanaceae > Capsicum > Capsicum annuum. The sequence goes on from NC_061118.1 coordinate 130,775,213, forward strand.
AGTAAACTTCAAGTTTACCATGACATGTACTTTTTCTTTAGTAAATTTTAGATTTACTTTACCTGAATAAATTTTAGATTTACTACTTCAGAAGTAGATTTCAAAATTATTCAACTTCTTTCGGAGGTGAGTTGTGATCAAGTGCATATTTGCATTAATAAGCTTCTCATTCCTTAGGAATGAAATATAATCGTGCCTTAAGTCTATCAAATTATGATAGCTTATAACCTCTTTCAATTTTGCTACTTCAGAAGCAAATCGAGGCATACATATAAATGTAGAGAATTTTTCTCTAGCATATCTTATAATCATATAAGCGTGTGAAAATATCATCACTTTTGATGATCATTATCATATTATCCCTCCACACGTATATTCGTGCATTCAATCACTTGTCTTCTTTCAGACATATTATGCACTGCTACCATATACACCTCAAGAATGAAGTAAGTTGTCATATTTCAGACTTATCATATATTTCTACCACATTCACTTCATGGAATGGAGCATATTCAATGGGTCGAATTTCATGAATTTTCATCAAATACCCATTATTTTGCGTTAGCCATCATAATATATCAATATGGTGCATTGAGATTCAAACTCAACATCTTATCCATATAAAGGCGTCTTAGGCATAAATCGATGGGACTTGAACCCAACATGTTATCATCTCTTTTGATAATATTATTCTTGAGAAATCAATTCAAAATATAAATGGTTCCAAACCAATTTTTTTTCCTCAAATCCAACAATAATTATATTGTTAGTAGCAAAAGACAGATAACATAAGGAATTGCTAACCTTGAAATTACCTTTAGATTTATAATCTCACCTCATTTGGTAGAATCTCGTGTTGATAATCTAAATTAGTTAGAGACTCAAAAACTTGAGTAGCCACGTACGAACAGATCTCAATTGGTAAGAGACTTCGTGCTGATAACGTGTTATAAAACAAGAAAGAATAAAGAAAAAGAGTAGAGAGAATAGAGAGAGTAATTCTTATTTCTTCTCTTGAGGGATGAGAGATCATAAGATTGTAAATACAATGAACAAAACCCCTCTATTTATAGAAAAAATTTACTCCTAGTCTGAGTAAAAGATGGATGCTTCAAATCCTAATAGATATCAAAGTAGATCTTGATAGACATTCACTATAATGTAAATACATTTATAACAAAACTCACAAAATCCTATACAAAATGGATAACTACACAAAAGAAACTCTAACAACGTAAATATAAATCACATTTAAACTCCTTTTTATAGCAACTGCTCTTTTTAATTGCAAATACAAAGTTAGTTTTTGTCTCCTTAATATTATTTTATTTTTAAAAATTTGAATGATTTTTGTTTTATTGCTTATAGCAGTTATTCTACCAGATAATTAGAAAATCTGTATTTTTTTAATCATACATCTCTTTTTTTTCGTCTATTTTCTTCCACATCTTAAATTTTAGAGAAACAAAAGTTGAAAAACTTAATTCTTCAAGTGTGTATCAATAATTTTCATTTTACAATAGTTTTTATGGAACAAATTTTGATTGTGATTCTGCAAACGTTCAATTGGTGCTTATGAATACGATTGATGAAGGGTAACTTTGAAAATTTATGGTCAAAATTAATTTTATGCGTTTTTGGCAATGCAGAGATGACAATCATCCAGGTTTCATGAAACTGAATATTCTTTCATTTAAGATCAAATAAATTTTTACATAAAACAAAAATAAATTTCACATGAATTATGGAGTCAACAAAAATATGAAATGGAATAATACTCGCAGAAGTGCTATTTCCATATTCCCATTTTAATCAACTTTATTCTTATCAATTTGAAATTTTCTCTGAAACATATAAGCTTTCCATGTACATTTAGTGATATATTGCACAAGGATATTAAACAATGCAATATGAATTCCAAAGAGAGAGAAGATTTTTTTAATTGTTATAGTGTCTATTAATCTTCTTAACCCTTTTTCTCCGTTATTGAATTGAATGTTATATAATATGAACCTACAATGTATTTTGGGTAATTTTGTTAAAAGTGATGAAAAAGTTTTAAAATGAGGCATAGGTGACTCAAATTTTAATAATTGAGTCTAAGTGACAATTACTTTATTAGTGATTAAGAAAGTTGAAAAAAATTGAGAATAGCTCACAAGTTTTTTAATTTACACTTTGATCCAAATATTGACCTAATCTAACAGAAAATTGAGGGGAAAAAATATGTGTTTCTCTCTCTTCTCATTCATTGTTATTTTTTCTGTTCGCGATTTTTGTTGTTCATTATTATTGCTGCTTTATTCATCATCTTCTGCTTCATTATCATCATATTCTTCTTCATTATCATCATTATCTTCCAACTGCTGACCATTGTTGTTGTTGTTACCACTACTGTTGCTACTTAACTAATTTTTTAGGTCAAATTTTGTTTGGTATATCACTTTGGCATTACTTCATAGGTGACTTTGGTAAGTAAAATTATGATTTTTAGTTGAATTTTATCATCTGAGTACACTGCTACTGTATTATTTTTTCAACAATGGATAGAACCCAAACATGAATCCAATATAAGAGCCATTTGTTTTCAAATATCACTCATCTGTTGCAACGGAAGACTCATATGTTGGATCCATGTTTATGGTTCTATAGTATCATTACATGAATCGAATAGATTGGTCATCTGTTGCAACAAACTAGTTATTTGTTGCAACAGAGGAGTCATCTATTGAACTAGATTAGTCATCTGTTACAACAGAACCTGAACTCGATTTCAACAGATGAGTCCTCTGTTGCAACAGATAACCAATCTATTGCAATGGGTTAGTTATCTGTTGCAACATGTCACTCATCTATTGGAATCAATTTCAAAGGTTCTTTAGTACTGTAACATCTATCCCAACAGGCGTTTTATTTGTTGCGATAGATGTATAATCTATTGTAATATATGAGTCACTTGTTCCAACAGATCACTCATCTGTTGGTATCAGCTTCAGGTTCTATAATACTGTAACATGAATTACCAATAGGTAAGTCATTTATTACAACATATAACTCACCTGTTGCAACAGATTACTCATCTATTGGGGTTCATGTTACGCCACTATAAAATCACTATTAATTTTATTATGATATCATTATTAACTTTGTTTAACAAATGTCTTTATTTAGGTACCACTAATAGAGGGATCAATAATAATAGGGTGGATTTTTATGGTGAATGGATCGAGAAGAGCAATCGATATGTATGGCGTTGGAATGAGGGTCAAATGCTAGAGACGATAACTATGACAGTCCAAATTCATGTTTTGTATGATAATTTTGTGAACTTAATAATCACCTATTGTGGACTAAATTGTCAACCAGAAGAACTCGTCGTCAGCTATATGTACAGCTCCTTTGAAAATTAGAGGGTACTACTTTTCAAGATAACTGATCAGGTTCGATTGTGTGCTTGACTTAGTGACTCAGCTAGGCCGGTCTTAAAGGTGTATGCGGTTAAAAATTCGAGAGAGAATGAGAACCAGAATGTAGAAGAAGAATAACAAAAAGACATTTTTAATGATAAACTGGATGATCTGGACATGAATATTCCAGATGATGATCAAACACCTACGCCCGTTGTTGCGAAAATATGGTGGGCAATTCTTCTCAATCAACACAGTCAGGGAATCATCAAAATGATGAGATTGAATTTTACAAGGAAATGTCATTCAAGGATAAGAAAGAACTATCTACCTCTTTGTTTATTGCTTGCTTGAAAAAAGATTTCAGAGTATAGAAAGTTATTAATTCGAGTAAAGTCTTTTCCTTCAGATGTGCTAATTGACCTGAAAGTGGTGGTTGAGGGCTGTGAAGCACTTGAGCTCTGAAAGCTTCGTCATTAATGTTTATCAAAAGTTCACACATGTGGTTTGGAGCATATTACAGGCCAAAATCCTCAAGCCATGGCAGAGATCCTTGGTCCATATTTCTAGAATAGATTTCCCAATGGCAAAGGCCCTTCTACAAGTGATATGACCAATCAACTCCTTACAAAATTAGGTGTTACAGTCAGTTATTGGAAGATATATACGACCATGAGAATTTCCAAGGAATTGTCTAGGGGGACACACAAGCACGGGTATGCAGTCCTCAATGCCTACCATTACATGCTTGAGTCCACAAATCTCTAAAGTAAGACGATATTGCATGTTGATGAAAATGGAAGGTTCAAATACCCTTTTGTATCCTATGGTGCTTGGATTCTTGATTTTCAACATTTGAGAAAAGTCATAGCCATCGACGAGACCTTCTTAAGTAGCAAGTATAATGGAGTTTTGCTAGCGTCGGTGGCACAGGATGCGGAAAGGAACATCTTTCCTGTAGCTTTTTGGGTAGCAGACAAAGAATGTGATGTCCCGTATGGATATGTTTTTGAACAAATATGAAGCTTCATCAAAGATACCAAAGATTTGTGTTTTATTTCAGATAGGCATCCAAGTATCCCAAAGATCGGTTTAAATTTCTACACTTCAGTTCACTTTGATTGTTGCATGAGATATCTTGGAGATAATATTTGAAACAACTTTCATAATGAAAGGGTCATGACCCTTTTTTATAGAGCAGCTAAAGCATATAATAGAGATGAGTTTTTTGACCATTTTAATCAAATAATGAATTACGTGTTAATTTTGAGAGATGGATCCGGGCATTCTTCCCGACAAATAGGTACATTCTTATGAATTTAATATTTCATTTAAGTTACAAGTTTAGTATGATGACGTACTAAGTAATTCTTTTGTATAGGTATAATATTATAACGTCAAACATTGTTGAATTAGTGAATTCATTGTTTGGTGTTGAAAGAGAATTTTCCATCATGGCACTATTTGATGAAATAAATAATGACAAATTATTTCACGAAAGGCGCGTGCAGTTCGCAAATACAGGAACCATATTTGTTCTAGAAGAAGAAAAGCAAATATCAACGTACATCAGTTTGGGGAATAGGTTATATGCTCATTAGATAGCAAATTACAAGGTCAGTATCGACGATCATGGTGATGTTGCCACGGTCACTCTTCAAACAAGATCTTGTACGTGCATAGTTTTTGACTTGGACAGAATATCTTATTCATATGTTCTGGCAGCACTGCGAGCCCAATAAGGTACACAATATGGAACTAAAATATATGAGTGCTTGTCTCCATATTATTCGATGGAAAGATATATAATGGCATATAGTGAGAACATTAATCAGTGTCTCCCAAAGAATCATAAGTTGTTCTTGTAGAACTTTTGGAAAGATTAATACCTCCTCCATATATTGACCCAAGCACTATCAAATTGAGAAAAATGTGATATGAGAGGAGGCATGGATTTGGAGAATCATTTCCATCAAGAAAAAATAAGTGATCCATGTTGACACCTAATTTTGCCCTCTTCAACTACGTTTAATCTCGAGTTTCTTCGATTTTCAAATAAAACCACAACAATTATTTTTTCCAAATAAATGTATTTTTTAAAAATATTTATTTGGGCTAAATTTGTCATTTAAGTGATAATTATATATTTTTGTACTTACATATACGAGATTGTATAAATGATGTCATTTAAATGAACATTTTCATCAAAATTGGACTTTACATTAAGGAATATTAGGAAAATAAATTATAATAATTTAAATATTGATTGAAATATCATTTAATCTCAAAAATAATTTATTTGGATAAATAAGTGTTTGATTTTATTAAATCGAGAAGTGCGGGATTAAACAAGGTGTTAATTCGTATCGAATTTCGATTTGATTTAGTCGATTTATTAAATTTGATTCTAATTGGAATTAGATTGGCCTCAATTGCAATGCAATTGACCAATTGGTATTCCATTTAGATAGAATTTAAATTTAATTGCCTAAATTATAATCCAAATCCCTAAGATACCCAAAATAACCCAACACCACATCAATTTCGGCCCAACAGCTAGATACTCACCAGCTTATTTGTTATTTTAAAATCTCCAGCCCAAAGATTGGCCCAATATAATCTTAAAATAATCAGCAGCTCTCCCCCCATTTTAAGATTTGATACAACCCACTTCTCCACCGACCCGGTCCACCAAGGGTTTCTTTCCCCTTTAATCAGCAACAACAGTCAATTCCCTAAGGTACAACAGCCAAATATTCAACGTACAACCAAACACAACATCGACCAACTTCAAACCCATCGATGCTGACCCGAATTCGGTTCGAACCAACCCAGATTCAACCCGAACCTATCCTTCTTCATGCGTTCCACGCAATAGTACGATGAGGAAAACCTTGAAGCTTCTAGAAATGGTGAGGTGTATTCCCCCAACGGATCAATCCCATAAATCTCGGGATAAGGGTACAATTTCGTACCCATTTGGGGAATTTCGATTGGTTCTTGGGGGGAATTGATTTTGGAAGAATTCTATTGGTTCACCAATTTTGTCTTTTTCTTGAGAGAGAAATTCGAAAGGGAGAGTCAGCTAGAAGGGGGTTAGCTCTTTTTTTTGAATTTTGATTTTCCCATCCCTAAACTACCCCCGATTTGGTATTCTATATAAGAACCAGCTGGGTATTATTTTCGGGGGTCTTTTTTTTTTTTAGAGAATTAGGGTTCAGAAAATTGGGGGTTGGGAAAAAATTTTCGAGAGAGCTAGGTTGGGAAAATTTTGGTTAGAAAATTTTGAGTGGAAAAGGCAAAGGATCCTAGAGCTAAAAGATTTCCTTCATAGCAAAGTTTTCTCCTTTCTTTTCCTTTTGGAAGTTAATCAATCAATTCGGAAGTTCTCAAGTCAATAATATCAGTTCCCAATGGTGACGGTCCTAGCGATTAACTCGTTGTCTTGTTTTGCTGCTCTCGAAAAGGTAATATCCTACTCCATTTAAGCTTTCGTTTGCTTCTTCTTTATTTCATCATTCTATAGTCATGAGTAATCTTCAGATCACCCTGTATGCTGGGTTCGTTTGCTATAGGTGCCTCACTGGCCTTAGGTTTTGCCTATGATAAGTGATCTTTGAGTTGTTTATCGATTCAACATTCACCGGAGGCTGCCTTAAGGATCAGTACCTTGTGCGCTTAAATCTGGTATGTATACTGTTTTATAGGTGTTCATCTAATATGGTCGTTGTTTCCGGAATGGTTAGATTCAAGAATATGTGTTTAGCTAGTTTGCAGGTTGGCTGGGCCTTGATTAAATTTTGAACGATTTTGATATTCACGTTTGGTGTATCTTCCATCTTCCTGCTTAGTAAACAAAAAAAATCTGGTGTCTTTCTCATATTTAATGCTGGCATGTGCTAGTTTAAACCCGTTTTGATGCGTCCTTTACATCTGTGTGTTCATTATGCTCGAAACTTCTAAAGTGACTTCATAACTCTCTTTAGGTTTCTGTGATTGAGCCTAACAGTAGCTAGGATAATAATTTAGTTATGCCGATATGAAAATTTTGGACTTTGTTAGTTTATCTTAGCAAGCTTCCTTTCTTTTTGAGAAATGATTTTAATTCTTTATAATGTTTTGAGGCATTGAAAGGATTGTTTCTTTGTAAAAGACTTAAACTTTAGTGCAATTTTCGTGTGAATCTGTAAGTTGTTAATGGGAAGTTCTTGCTTGTTCCTTTGTTGGATGCCCGTTTGTCTATACCTTCGCTTCGGTCTTTCCAAACAAGGTAAAAATCTCGCTCATGTCCTTTGATTCATATTATCAATGGGAGTGGTGGGGTTAGCTCACAAATGATGTGCTTTAGCCTAAATGAGTGTCAAAAGATAAGACTTTTGTTTAAGTTTAGTGATTTGATTGCTTAAACGATCCCGTCCTTCGAGTTTTAGTTCGACCGACGAAGAATTAGTAGAATTTTGGAGTCATAATAAAGCCATCGAATTTAGCCTAACTTCTTAATGTTTTCATTCTTTGTTTATATAAGATTGGATCACATTGCTAGTTATTTGGTCGAATCATTGTTGTCCTCTCCTGCGACTGAGTGTCTTCGATTCATTATAGATGGATATATATATATATATATATGTATATAAATGTTATGAACAACTGTTCGCAAGTGTTTGTATATATTCCTTTTCTCTTTGCAAATTATAGTAATCTATGTATGATTAATTATCAAGTTAGATAGCACAACCTTATATTGGGTTCAATGGTTTATGTTCTTTTTGCGCGTCCAGCTTGGTGTAGTAGATTAAGACGCATTTAGTATTGGTGCAATGGGCTATGCATGTTTGGTATTTAAATAGAGTACGGATTAATAGTTTATTAAAATCCTGTGCATATGCTAATTTTCTCATTTTTATTTGCATGCACCTGCTCCAGAGTCCAAATGGGCTCTTTCCCCTTCTGCATTTCACAAATGGGCCATTGAGGCCCATTTCCTTTTAGAAAACCTTGGAAAGGACTAAAAAGACAGTCACATGGTACACAGATGCGAAGAGTCGAATGAAGAAGGAAAATGGGTTAAAATCCCATTTGAAGCGGCCAAGAGACTTGAAAGTCTCATTTCCATTTCATTTATTTATTTAGTCATTTATTATTGTTGTCTTTATTTATTTAGTTATTTATTTTTATTCATTCATTTGGGCCACGAATCCAAGGTTGTATTTAATACGGGTGGAGCGAGACTCAAGCTAACGACTCGAAAAACTAGACTGGGATGGGTGAAATGGGTCGAAAGCCCAATTAGACTAGGACAGGTTTTGTTGGTTTGGGCCGATGGCCTAAATCCCTTACTTCCTCCCCGTCCCCCTATTCTTTATGTTTGTTTTCCTTATGTGCTTTGCGAACCTAGTTAAATCCTTAGTTAAGTCACTAAAAAACTAGTTTTGCATAAACACAAAAATATTTCCAAAATCGCTTTCTTTTCAAAAAAATCAATCATTTTTCGACAAAATTAATCTTTTCAAAGTTAATCAAAAGACGATTTTCAAACAGTCCGGATAACCGCAAGTTAGCGGACGTTTTACGTGCTTAACACCTTCGTAAAATGTTAGTAGGAGCCACTTACTTAGAATCTCTAAACTTAAATGATTTTCCTGTTTTGAATCGTTTGAAGTAACTTTATAAAGGTTTCTTAATTCCTTTTCAGAATTAAGTGGCAACTCTTGATAAGTCAAAATTTTCGCAAAACAGAAATGGCGACTCTGCTGGGGAATCAATCATTTGGTTAGAACCTACATCATTTAAACTGTTTTGGGGTTTCGTGGGTATCCCGACACCTATTGATCAATTCCAAAAGTGTGTTGGAAATACAAACAGTTTATTAGCACGTAAGTCGTCTGATGGTTTGTATTTTCAAACTCAAGTTGTCCGCTTGAGAATCAGTGTTCAAACCCACTCTATATATCTAGGATAGAGCGAAACCAAAATCCTATTTCAGGCATGAGCCTAGGACGACCCAATACCCGAGCGGGGTATTGGGTTCATTAGAAAACCTGCCCTTCGTCTATTGACCCCGAGTCAATTACAGACGAATCATATTTATGTGTTAAAGAAATATATGCTTGTCTAATTCAATCCATTACCCTTTGGGGGACAGGGGAAGGCTTATCTTTGTTTGCTTTCGTGTAGGTATGGCTCAATTGCATTCCCATGAGAAATTCAAGATAGTTACTAAACCCAACAATTACCTGAAACTATGGTGGGACTATATGAGCGCAGAAGAGAGAAAAATTGTTAGAACACACATCGGATACCTGCCTTCATTGATCGAAATGGATGCTTGGCCCGAAATGATCCACATGCTTATCACTTTTTGGGATGATCAGAATATGGTGTTTCGCTTCGGGAATGTAGAATTGACTCCTACCATCGAAGAAGTGTTAATTTTCTATGAGAGTATTGAAATGTGTTTCAAGAGAAAGGAAAAAATTGATAAGAACATTTTAGTTCCTGCCGTGTGGGACCGTCAAACATCAAAGAGGCTTTTTTAACTGACGACGACACCTGGCTAGGGGAACGTGATAGAGAAAATATCACTTTTCGGGAGTTGTATCATCGGTTTGGAAGATTTAATGCCTTCTACAAATTTGGACATAAATTTGAGTCCGAAGCAAAATGGAAGGAGATGAGAGCCTTTGCGTTTGTGGTAGGTCTACTCGGAACCATGGTGTTCCCACAAGGGGAAAATGGCACAATTCATCCAAGGTTTGTTACGGTGGCTCATGCACTTTTCTTTGGAGTAGATTATGATTCTAACAAGGTATTCCACAATTTAGCTCCCATGATTGTCGCTGACATATATCGAGCCCTGGGAAGGTGTCAAGTTGAAAATCGTTTCTTTCAAGGTTGCAACCTCATATTACAATGGTGGATGATGAAGCATTTGGTAAAGGATTCGAGAACGATACAACCTGATCATAAAATAAGGGTGGATATGCTGGCTTCGCATGACATGTGATTGTTTCTACATAAGTTCAAAAGGGAAGCATCTCACAAATTTTGGTTTAAGACTTTCGGGGAATTAAGAGATGACGATGTGCAATGGTCCATTAAATCTCTTCGTTCAAGGAAATACACCTTTCTCTCGCAGTTATTCTCCCAAACACCTTATGTTGTTTAAGCGTCACCCCGAGCAACCCATCCGTACAAATTTGGACCGAGGCAATAACTATATTAATTTTCATTCTTGGTTGCGGCAGTGCAAGGCTTTCGAGGCCTTTCAAAAGTTCATTGAACCCTTAAAATCAGTCCAATCACTATTGAATCTTTACACTGCCACTAAAAATTTTGTCCCTTCTCCTAACTTGACATATAAACATTAGCAAAATCATCATTCAACTGTAAAAGGGTATCGATACCACCTACTTGGTCTCTCGGCCTTATCAGTTCGAACCTATCAATCTTAACTATAAAATGTGATATCTTATTTGAATAATTAATGCCTAATCAGTAAAAAACTTCATTCACAAAATCAGTCTACTCTATGTGTATTTTCATGATAATATGATCAGTAATACATACCTCCCACATATGAAGTGGTTCCATCTGTAAGCAACTTATTTCTCCGAACCCATCTTTACTCTAGCCTTTTATGTTGGTCGGACAAAAATTGATCCACTTTCACTTCTCTTTCTTTTGGGAGACATCTTTTATCTACAAGCAAGAGAAAATAAAAAATAACATCACAATTAATGCCTGCATAGTTTAAAAAAAGAGGGTAACACAAAATTCAATAAAGGGGTAACATAAAAAAACCATATGTTGCAACAGTGACCCATCTGTTGTAACAGCTGACCCATCAGTTGCAACAGGTGGGTAATCTATTGATGAAATCAAATAAGCCTTGCTACTGGTTTGATTTCTTCCAACAGGTGTACTGTCTATTACAACAGAAGGGTATTCCAACAGCTGATTCATCAGTTGCAACATATGGGAAATCTGTTGGAAGACCGATACTGATTCATTAGCTGTAACAGTTGCAACACCAACACCACCAACAACAAAGAAAGAAATAAGAAATAACCAATAAGACTTTTTAAGTTCTCCCATTAGATGACTTTTTTAAATATTTTAATAAAAACAACAGTTTGTTCATTCAAGACTCAAAAGTCACCTTTTCTTCAATTTTCTCAATAAATAAGATATGAGTAATGGGTAAATAAATAAAATCAATAAATGAAAATAACTAATTTAAATAACCAGTGTAAATATATGATATTCACAATTTCAATTTTCATTATAGAAAACATGATAAATTTGATGAAACAGGCAAAAAGAAGACGAAAAAGCAAGAATAATAGCAGAGAGCGTAGATCTAATAGTGAATCATACCTGGATGTCAAAAGCAAAGGCCTCAAAACACCAATTTCAGTCGAGAAAAGATATGGATTGGTTGAGATCCAAAAGGATCCTCAAGCGAAAGATGAGAGAAAAAAGAGGGCATAGAGAAAAAAATATGTTTGATATTAACCTAAAGAGGAGAGAAAAAAGATAGATGAATTATTTAATATGTGGTTGAAGGAGATTAGATGGGTTTAAATATTTATTAATAATTTATGGTGGTGAAACTCTTTGAGGAGAACGAGGAGACGATGATGGTGACACTGAAAAGACAAGATAAGACAACTCAATGAGGTGATTTTTTAGTTATCCAGCAAAACTTTTTACTGCCTTAGTATTTTTATATTTATTTTAATCAAAAAATTGCTTTAGAATTTAAAAAATATCTTAAAACAGATAAGTCATATGCTATAACAGATGTCTACATCTATTTGAAAAATTTCAACAAATCAGTCATCTGTCGCAACAGATGGAAACATCGATTTGTTAATTTTAAATAGATAATTCATATGTTGCAACAGATGTCATTATCTGATTGATAATTTCCAATAAATATATCATCTGTTGCAACATATGACATTATCTGTTAGATAATGACCAACAAATATGTCATCAGTTGCAATAAGTAGAACATCTATTTTAATAGATGTCTACGATTATTTGATAATTTACAATAGATGTGTCATCAATTGCAATAGGTTAGGTCAAGCCATTATTTGAAATATCTAAATTGATTTAGCTAAAATTAGGGATGGGTTGATAGGGTCAACTATAATTTCAATTGTGTCATTGTAATTGCATGTTGTTGGTATTGCGTTCGTCCTGGCCTGTGTCGTCGACTGATCAATTTGTGTTGAAATGATTCATATCAAGTCATTATTTGAAATATTAAATTGATTTATGATCTTGGGCATATTTATATGTCCAAACATCGCTATTTACCCATATTTGGAATTGTTTCAAAAATAAAAAGTATTAAAAATACATTGAAGTGCTAGTTAAATTGTGTTTTATGGCTAAATGATGTGATTAGAGAAATAGGGTTGATTTCACATGGATTTGGAAAAAAATGGGATACAAATCATGATGAGGCAAAGGACCATGCGGATCGAATGCAAAAACATATAGAGATGCACGAGAGTAAAGAGAAAAGAAAGGAGCTGAGGATAGATCAGATGAAAGAAAGAAACTGGAGAAAAATATTAGTGACACGATGCGATCTCAACGCATCACGTCAACTGGTAACATTGTGTGCCTTAGCCAGAACTTGAAGAACAATTTTCAGTGCATCGACGCGATATCAACGCGTCGCGTCGATGCGTAATTTTTGTGACTTAGCAGAAATTCCATGTACAACTTCCAGTGTATCAACGCAATATCAATACGTCACATTAATGCTTCAGGTTTTGACACTTAGCTGAATATTGAGGAGCGACTTCCAGTGACATGATGCGATGTCAACGCATCGCGTCGTGTGGTGAAAAAATGGATTTAGCTTGATTTTTAAAGATGAATTCCAGTGTGACAACTCTATGTTGACGCGACACGTTGGTTGTCTTAACACAATTTGTGATGCGTCTCATCAATGGTGCAGATCTGGTAAAAATTTCCCAAGTATAAAAGAAACACGTGAGCACAATTACAGAGGGGGTCTTGGCAAGCATAGCAGCGGTGAAAAAGCATAAAATTCTCTCTTTTAGGGTTCTTAATATTTTTTTTGAAATTCTTTACTTCAAGAATTATTTTGGGTATGATTAATTACTTATTTTGGATGTTGAATTCAAACATGAGTGGCTAAACACCCTTATTCTGGGATTGAGGCCAAGAACATGATTACTCTTTTATATTCTTATTCATAGTTTCTTTTTGGTTTATCGTCTGGGTTGTTCTTAATTTCTTGAGCTTACTATTTTGATGAGTGGCCACCATTAGAATAAATCTATATTTCTATGTGCATTCGGGAGGAGAATCGTAGGTTAGAAAGAAGAAATTAAGAAGCAAGGTTCTTATCCTTTTATAAAATAAGGGGTTTGAATTAGCATCTAGGATAGCGATATACCTAGAATCCTTGCTTGGTTCAAATACAAGAAGATAACTTTATGAATCTAGAAGAATTGTTGTATCTCTACGGGATTTGTAGCTACAATATTCAATAGATAGAAGATTTGAGGTAGGGAGACCAAGATCGTGGTATAAACCTTGCAAATCAACAACCTGATAACTAATTAGACAGTGACAAGAATAGAGAATTGTATGATTGTTAGAAATGCCTCAACCCTGGAATCCTCATCATAATTGATTACAACCGTTGCTTGCTTTGCTCTAGTCATAAATTTTTTATTTCTTGTTTATTAATTTACATTTTTATTCTCAAAATCAAAATCATCTTGATAATATACAACACCTAATACTCATTGTCTGGAACTAAAAGTTGGTTAAAATTCTAGTTGTTTAGTCCTTGTGGGAACGATATCTGACTGTCTAAATCACTATATTACTTGAACGATCACGTGCACTTGCGTGTGCGTCTGAGTCACAATAAGTTTTTGGCACCATTGCCGGGGATCTAATACAATTAATAAATTGCTAAATTTTTGGTTTTTGATATAAAGTGTAGGTGTTAACAACTTGATCTTAGCAGCTGAATATTTGCAGGTTTAGCTGAATCCAGAACTGGTGAGACATAAAGAACTGGTAGAGCCTTTTGCAGAACCAGGGCAAATCTTTCAACAAAGACGAAGAATGGTTGAATAACAAAATGAATTGGCTGATCCAAATGCCAGGAATATTCCACCTCCTGTCATTCCTGTTATTCAAGCAGTTCCTGTTCAACCAGCAGCAAGACCTGTTCGTGAGGTGGCAATCTCACTTACGAACCATGTGACTAACAGCATTTGAAAACCTGAGCCAGGAGGTCTTTGGGAATTGAAATAAAATATGGTGCAATTGTTGAATTCTGTGGGGCAATTTCACGAACTTTCATATGAGGATCCGCATCAGCATATACAGACCTTCCTGGAAATAAGTGATACATAAATTCCTAAAGATGTGAATGTTCATTATGTCAGATTGACACTCTTCTTTTTCTCTCTAAATAGGGAAGCAAAGAGGCAGTTACATACTGAACCACCAAACTCCATCATTTCTTGGGAAGATTATGCTCAAAAGTTCCTTATTTGATTCTTTCCATCCCAGAAGACTGTAAGATTAAGGAGTGAGATCTTGAGTTTCAGACAAAAAGAAGGAGAAAATCTCTACCAAGCTTGGGAGAGAATTAAAGGCATGCTCAGAAATTGTCCTCATCACCATCAATCGAATGATGTCTTAGTTCACACATTTATATAAGGCCTTAAGTCGAATACAAATATTCTTTTGGATTCAGCAGTAGGAGGCCAAGTTTTGGAGAAAACTTATGAAAAATTGTATAAACTCTTAAATTGAATCTCACAAGGGAATCCTGACTGGCATGCAGACTCAAAGAGTGCTCCCAAGAAGGTTGTAGGGGTATTGGATGTAGATCAATTCACTGCATTACAGGCATAGATTACAGCAATGCAAAACCATATGACTACTCAGCTGAACAACCTAAAGTTGGGTGTGACACAACCAGCAGCCGTAGCAAATGTAGTTCAACAGGTATATCCGTGATGTGAAGTTTGTAGAAGTGGTGAGCACACAGCAGACGCATGTTTTATTAATCCAAATTTAGTTAACTATGTGGGTAATGCAAATTGTCAGGGTCAACAGAATTTTGGCAACACGTAGAATCCCAATTGGAGGAACCACCCCAATTTCTCATGGGGTGGAAATCAGGCACAGAATGCAAATCAGTACAAAGGACTAGTGCAACTAAATCCACAGTCAGCTCAAAATAATCAGGCGATCGCTCAGACTAGCAATATGGAGGAATTGATTAAGCAGTTTATGGCTCAACAAGCATAGTTTACAGCTGACATAAAGACTCAACAAGCACAGTTTAAAGCTAAGTTGAAGAGTCAATAATTGCTTACAAGAAATCTAGAGTTGCAGTTGGGTCGAATTGCAGTATTAAGGAATACAAGGCCACAAGAAGCATTACTTAGCAATATAGAGGCCAATTCGAAGTAGGTAAATATTGTTACAACACGGAGTGGGCTGCAAACTAAGGAGAGGGTTTAGGAGCAGGATAATCCCACATTCACTGATGATATTTTGAAAGATAATGTAGATAAGGAAGTTAAGGAAAAAGAGGTAAGAGATGAAATTCGTACGGAAAAGAAGACTATACCCTTACCCTTTCCTCAAAAGGCCAGAAAGCATCAAGAAAAATTAAATTATAAGAAGTTCCTAGATCTTTTGAAGCAGGGTTCAAGTAAACCTGCCTCTTGTTGACATTCTGCAGAGTGTACCAAAATATGCGAAATACTTGAAGGATAGTGTTGCTAATAAGAATCGGTTGACCGAATATGCTACAGTTGCACTTAATCAAGAGTGCACGTCCAAAATTTAAAATAAACTGCCCATGAAATTGAAGGATCCAGGTAGTTTCACCTTACAGATTACCATTGAACAAACTATTTGTGCACGTGAATTGTGTGACTTAGGTGCTAGCATAAATCTTATACCCGCATCATGGTACCAGAAGATCGGTCTTGGGAGTCCTAAACCCATGACTATTGTGTTAAAGTTGGTGGATAGGTCCATTGCTAGGCCAGATAATATTGTTGAAGATGTGTTGGTGCAAGTGGAATCTTTAATCTTTCCGGTGGATTTTGTAATTCTTGACTTTGAGGTTGATCCTGTTGTTTCATTTATTTTGGGATGACCTTTTTTAGCAACAAGACAGTCACTCATTCATGTAGCTGCTAAAAAAATGATAATGCGAGCACGTGATAAAGTGAAAGTTTTTTATGTGTGCAAAGCGGCGAAACTGCCATCCATATATAAGGAGTTATCTTCTATATCAGTTATTGATCTTGCTTTGGATTGACAGTTGTTGTTGTTTGATGATCCATTAGAGTGAGCTTTGATGGGTCATGATCTATATGGAGACGTGAAATCATTAGAACTAATCTAGGTTATGAATTTGGCAGTGGTTGGGATGATGAAAGTGCCTGTTGCACCATTAAATAGGCTAATTGGTCCATCGCCCAAGCCCTCAGTTAAAGAAGCTCCTAACTTGGAGCTTAAGGTTCTTCCTTCTCACTTGCAATATGTTTTTCTTGGTGATCAAGATACTTTGCCTATTATTTTGTCTGCAAGATTATCATATGTATAGGTAAAATAAGCTATAACAGTTCTAAAGAGAAGAAGAAAGGCGATTAGTTGGCAGATGTATAATTTTACAAGAATTAATCTAGTATTTTACATGCACAACATCCACATCGAAGAGGTATACATACCTAGAGTACATTAACAACGAAGGTTGAATCCTATGATGAAAGAGGTGGTTAGAAAATAAGTGATCAAGTGGTTAGATAGTGGTATTGTCTACCTAATTTTTTTATAGCAATAGGTTAATTCGGTGCACTGTGTACCAAAGAAGGGAGGAATGACTGTAGTAACCAATGATGATAATGAGTTGATTCCCACACATACGGTGACCAGTTGGAGGATCTGTATTGATTATCAAATATTGAATGAAGCAACTCATAAAGATCACTATCCAATTCCCTTTATTGACCAAATGCTGGATAGATTGGCAGGGCAAGAGTATTATTATTTTTTGGATGGGTACTACGGCTATAATCAGATAATCATAGCATCGGAAGACCAGAAGAAGACCACTTTCACGTGTTCATATGGTACATACGTGTTCAGACACATGCCCTTCAACTTATACAATGCACCTGCTATATTTCAGAGATGTATGATGGCAATATTCTCAGATATGGTGGAAGAATTTATAGAGGTATTCATGGATGATTTATCTGTGTATGGTAATTCTTTTGATAAGTGCTTGCAGAATCTTGATAGAGTCCTAGCTCGATGCGAAAAGACGAACTTAGTGCTGAATTGGGAAAAGTGCCACTTTATGGTTAAGGAAGGAATTGTGCTAGGCTATAAAGTGTCATGCAAAGTACTCGAAGTGGACAAGGTGAAGGTTGAAGTGATTGAAAAATTACCACATCCAGTCACAGTCAAATGAGTGTGGAGCTTTCTGGAATATACAGGGTTCTAAGGATGATTCATTCAAGATTTCTCAAAGATTGCAAGCCCTGTGAGCAGATTGTTAGAGAAACAAGCCAAGTTCGAGTTCGGGGCCGATTGTCATGTAGCTTTTGAAAAACTCAAGAAAAATTGACTGAAGCACCTATTCTAATTACACCAGAGTAGGAGTTACCTTTTGAGCTAATGTGTGATGCTAGTGACATTGCTGTGGGAGTGGTTTTGGGTCAAAGAAAATAAAAGGTATTTTGCTCGATCTACTATGCTAGAAAAGTGTTGAATAATGTTCAAGTTAACTACACGGTTACAGAGAAAGAGATGTTTACAGTGGTGTACACATTCAATAAGTTTAGATCTTACTTAGTTGGTACTAAGGTCATTATTCATATTGACCATACTGCCATTAAGTGTCTTGTGAACAAAAAGGATGTCAAGCTACGACTGATTAGGTGGATTCTGCTATTACAAAAATTCAATCTTGAGGTGCGAGATAGGAAAAGAGCTGAAAATCAAGTTGTTGATCACTTGTCATGGCTGGAAAATCGAGACCATATTATTGATGACTCCCTTAGTATTAAGAAAGAGTTTCCTGATGAGAAGTTGTTGTCCATAGATGCAGTTGAGTTCCCATGGTATGCTGATATTATGAACTTGATAGCTTCTGAGGTGTATCCTCCTGATGCCACCACACAACAAAGAAAGAAATTACTCTATGATTCTCGTGCCTACATTTGGGATGAACCGTATCTCTTTAAGTAGGGTCCAGATGGAGTCATTCGTAGATGTATCCCAGAGGTTGAATTTTCAAAGGTGCTACAAGATTTCCACTCATCTCCATATGGTGGTCATCATGGGTGAGAGAACTGTGAAAAAAGTATTGCAATCAAGTTTTTTCTGGCCTACATTGTTTAGAGATGCAGTTGCCTTTGTAAGGAATTGTGATCAATGTCAAAGGTTGGGTACCATATCTAGGCATCATGAGATGCCCCTCAATAATACTTTAGAAGTCGAAGTCTTTGATGTTTGGGGGATTGATTGCATAAGCCCATTCCCACCTTTATAAGGCAATCTGTACATTCTTGTAGTGGTTGACTATGTCTCTAAATGGGTGAAAGCTGTGGCGAGTCCAACTAATGATGCAAGAGTGGTGCTAAAATTTGTTACAAAGAACATATTTTCCAGATTCGGTATACCAAGAGCAATAATCAGTAACGGAGGTACGCATTTTGTTAACACTTGGTTCAAAAACCTTCTTGCTAAATATGGTGTTAGGCGCAAGGTTGCCACTGCATACCATCCCCAAACTAGTGGACAGGTTGAGGTGTCAAATCGGGAGATTAACCAAATACTTCAGAAGATTGTGAATGGGCAGAGAAAAGATTGGGCAGAGAAGCTAGATAATGCACTCTGGGCCTACCGAATAGCTTACAAAAGACGCCCATTGGGACATCTCCATATCACTTGGTATGTGGCAAAGCCTGTCATCTTCCTGTGGAGCTGGAACACCAAGCATATTGGGTTGTAACGAAGCTAAATTTTAAAATGAAGACTATGGGAGAGAAACAGTTACTGCAGCTGAATGAGTTTGATGAGTTTAGGCTTTATGCCTATGAAAATGCCAAGCTATACAAGGAGAAGTCCAAAAGATGGCATGACAAGCAAATTCAAGATAGAGCATTTGAACCCGGATAACTTATTTTGTTGTTCAATTCACGACTTAGTTATTTCCTGGAAAATTACGGTCGAAATGGTCTAGGCCTTTTGAGGTGGTGCGTATGACACCTCATGGAGTTGTGGAATAAAGAAAAGGCAGAAAAGATTTTGGTGAATAGAAAGCGTGTAAAGCACTATTGGGCGGATCATCTTGATAAGGACAAGGAATCTATCACTTTTGCTGAAAAGTGATGATAAGATGAGTTGTGCCATGATATAAAATAAGGCGCTATGTGGGAGGCAACCCACAAATGTAACGTAATAAGTAGTTTAAATTTTTAGTAGATGAAGAACAAAAATAAAAATACAAAAAAATGAGTTGAGCCACGACTGAAAATAAGGCGCTTGGTGGGAGGCAACCCACTTTTCATGGAGTAATTTTGTTGTTTTTGATTGATGTGCAGGAATGAAAAATAAGGGGGAGATAAAGAATATGTTGAACATGGGCCATTGAGTAAGTAAATAGCTGATAAGTGGTGAAAAAGGTAAGGGGTAAGAAAAGATGTTTAAAAATTTAAGAAATTTGGCCTTAGAAAAATTTTTGGACGCAATTTTCAGAGAATTGACGTGATCTTGACGCGTTGTGTCGATGAGAATAAATTCCACACTTAGAAAAAAATTTCAAGGCTATTTCCAGAGAATCGACGCGAACTTGACGCGTCGCGTTGATTATTCAACGAGATATACAATGCGTCGTGTCGATCCTTATTGCTGTTTCACATCTATAAATACCATACTTAATCATTTTCACTCCCCTCACCTAACCCTAGTTGTGCGTCACACCCTTTCCCCCAAAAACCCTAAATCACACCTTAGTTAAGTCTTGTCAAAAATTTCACAAGGTTTCAACGTCAACCTCTTTTCTCAACCAAGATAAGGTAAGTTCTCATGATACTTTGAGTTTAAATTTTGAGAATCAAATGTGCTTATTAATTCACTACAATTGGGATTTATTGATTCACTACATGATAGAAATTAAGTATGGGGTTGTACTAAAGTAGTATGGAGCATTTGAATAGGTGACGTATGTTGGTGACTAAATATGGGCTCTTATGAGTTGACTTTAATTGACATGATGCCTTGCACTTTGAGTAAAGGTAGTTTCTGTGTAGATGAATTGTAAGTGATCATAATGAGATAATTTTCTTTGGCACTTCCTCGAGATTAATCGATATTGAATGAGTAATATTGGATAACTAACCATGAACTTATGAAATAAAAGGGGAAGTCTTAGTACCCGAGTACATATAATTTTTATAGCAACTTAAGCTAGCAACTAAGTGTGGGGTAACATTCACACTTAGTGGTAGCTAGTATCGAAGGTGCTTGTTTTATATTCTTGTGGGTTGTTATGCTAAACAGGTAACATGTCTAGCAAGGGAAAGAATATAGCTGGGATATCTGGGTCTGCACACAAGAGGAGTAGACAAGCTGATAGAGTACCAGCAGCTCCACAGGTTCCTAGGGGCATCGCAGGTTCGGAACAAAAGTTATTGCTGAAGTGAGTAGAAAGTGGTACTCGCAGCACAAGGAATCCAAATACTCAGCTGACCAGTTCATCAACTGGAGGACTTTGATAAAGGAGTATCCTTCAATGGTGAGAAATATTGAGGCTTAACATATGGGGTTTCTTTTCGAGCAGCCAGGGGAATATAATTTGAGTTTGGTCAGGGAATTTTACACAGACTGGAACCCAAAGGATTTGGAAGTTGAAGTGCGTGGTTGGATAATCACTTCACAGCGGACACGGTCAATGAGATTTTAGATGTACCTGCACCCTATGCAAATTCTGAGGTTTTGAAGAGGATAATAGTCACACCTCCTTACCAGCAAATATGTCGCCTCCTTTGCGGTACTCAATCGATGGTGAGGTGGATTCGCTATAAGGAGGTAGGTACACATAGTTTACTTTTTTTCGCTCATCTAAATAGGGAGGCCCGTTTATGGGCCAAAATAATTTACGCCTGCTTGATTCATGGGACACATATGATGGAAGTGACCCGAGATAGAATTTATCTGATATTTCCCTTCATCTGTGAGGATGTGGACTTAAATATGGGTTCAATTATCTTTTCAGCAATGAGGAAGGCCAGATTTATAGGGGGCGTAGATATGGGTTTGGCGGATTGCTAACTAGATATTTCAGGCAACAGGGGGTGCTGAAAAAAGATACAAATTATTTACCGTCTGTCGGTGACAGGCCACTTGACATTTCTTTCACAAAAAGGCCAGCTGCTCATGGGAAAAATTTGACTATGCCCGAGTGTCATGCTCGGAATGATGAGATTATGGCCCGGATATATAGGTTTACCAAGTTGCTGCTGAGGGCATCTGGGGAGCAGTCACCCGATAGAAAATCCCTGATATAGAGTTAGATTATCCGTTAGGGCATCATGCCAAGACCATATTACGGATAGGTGATGAGTTCGATGAGCCGGTGGATGATAATATCTCTATAGATGAGGAAAGACGTATGTCATACTCTGATGGTGAGTCCAACAAAGAATAACAGTTTGATGATGATGATGACTCTGCTGATGATGTTGGTGATGGCAATGATGCTGAAGCTGATGATGTGCTTGTCATGGTGACATTTGACTGAGCAGTGATTATTACGCCACCATGCCCTTTTTGCTAGCACTGGGACAGTGCTCGGCTTAAGTGTGGGGTGGTCGATCTTCATCTTCTTCTTCATCTCTTCTATTTGACTATGTTGTGTTGGCTTGGTTGGATGAACAAATAATTTTTATTCATTTTTGTGCTTTTGGATATTTTGATAAATGGGTAAGTTGACAAGTATTGCCCTTTTTGGCAAGAATTATTTTTGTCGGTTTAAGATAATGGTAGTATTTTATTTTTACCCTTTGTGGTGCAATTTCAAATTACAGTAATTAGGTGTTCCCTTTCTGGAAAATTTCGTTATACAATCGTCTTAGTTAGTGCCTTCCCCTATGATGGGTGGATGACAATCGTCTTAAGGGGAGTGCGTCTTTAGAAGCTGAGAAAGTAGTAAGACCCCAATTACAACCTTTGAGGAATGTACGTGTTGGAAATTTTATTTTTTTATGTGAAATCTCAATAGGTGTAGTTGATTTGATTGACTTAATATTGAATTTGATAAAGTGCAAAAATCGAAGACCTTAAGGATCCGACTTAATTCTTAGCATGCACCGAGTGTGTGAGTAATTATTCATATTATGCATGTATGAGAATGACTAGAACTTTCCCGGTTTGTTTATAAAGCGAAATAAAGGGTGTAGGGAGTAGGAAGTGATTTAGGCATTTCTTTGTTAACCAGATTTTAAAGACTTTATTTGTGTACCCTTATGCATATTCATAGTTAGCCCCGTTGAGCCTATAGCCTAATTTTCTTGATAGCCTCATATGTAGCCTAGTCCTTTTCTTTAGTAAGACCTTAATTTGATCCATATTTCTTAAGCACTTTAATTCGAATAATGCAATAAGGGGGAATATAAAATACAAAATAGGGAAAAAGGTGAAAGTAAAGCTATAAGAAAAGTAATTTGCGCATTTGTGTATGATGGTTAGGAGTTAGAAAATAATGTGTGATATAAAGTTAAGTTCTCATTATCCTGTTAATTGCGTTACAATGAACCTGTTTTGGCCCTGGTCCGTTAAGGACAATGTCCATCTCAATTAAGAAAAATTGCTTAGGTTGAGGGTGGCTACTATAGGGGTGCGTAACAAAATTTAGGATTTAAAGAAATACTGAAATGTAAAAGAAAATACTCCTGCCAAAGTAATGTTAATGTGCTTAGAAAGATCTGGGTAGAACAATGGATGTGTAAAGATAATGAAGTGAAAAGTTTGGTTGAAAAGAATGTGATTTTGAATGAAGGTAGTTATGTATTAAAGTGCTTAGGGAGATTAGTCACTATTTTCAAAATAGTTCCTACCCATCCGTTAGCCTGCATTACAACTATGAAAAAACCTAATTGATCTTACATTTCAACACCCAACTATTAGTAAAGTAATACACTAAGGGCAAGCCTATGGATCATATCTGTATATGTGTGAATTATTTATTGAGAGCGAGAGTTTGAAATTTAATACTCCCATTCTGATTAAGATTGTTGAATTGTGAGTGATATGGGAAAACTTTCTTGCTGTGAGGGTGCATGTGGATGAAAGTCTGGATTACTTAGTGAATCCCTGATTTCATGTTTATATTAAGTTCGCCAACAAATTGAATGCACTGTTGAGACAATGAATTGTGAAATAAAAGTTTATGTGTCCAACACCAGCATGATTCTTAGGTTGCGATTAGAAGGTTTGAGTATTGTGATGCTTGAAGTTTGTTCGAGGATGAACAAGGTTTTAGTGTGGGGTGGTGATCTTAGGTGTATTTATACATCCAAACACCGCTATTTACCCATATTTGGACTTGTTTCAAAAATAAAAAGTATGCTAAATACATTGAATTGCTAGTTAAATTGTGTTTCATGGCTAACCGATGTGATTAGAGAAACAGGGTTGATTTTCTATGGATTTGGAAGAAAATGGGATACATATCATGATGAGGCAAAGGACCATACGGATCGAAGGCAAAAACATATGGAGATGCACGAGAGTAAAGAGAAAAGAAAGGAGCTGAGGATAGATGAGATAAAAGAAAGATACTAGAAAAAAATACCAGTGACATGATGCGATCTCAACGTGTCGCCTCAACTAGTAACATAATGAGCCTTATCCAGAATTTGAAGAACAATTTCCAGTGCATCGACGTGATGTCAACACGTCGCGTCGATGCATGATTTTTGTGACTTAGCAGAAATTCCATGTGCAACCTCCAGTGCATCAATGCGATATCAACGCATCGCGTTGAAGCTTCAGGTTTGGACACCTAACTGGATATTGAGGAGCAACTTCTAGTGACATAATGCAATGTCAATGTCTCATGTCGTGTGGTGAAAAAATAGACTTAGCTTGATTTTTAAAGATGAATTCCATTGTGATAGCGCGATGTTGACGCGACGCGTTAGTTTTCTTAACATGATTTGTGACGCATCGCGTTAATAGTGCAGATCTAGTAAAATTTTTCCAAGTATAAAAGAAACATGTGAGCACAATTATAGAGGGGGTCTTGGCAAGCATAGCAGCGGCGAAAAAGTATAAAATTCTCTCTTTTATGGTTCTTAATATTTCTTTTGAACTTCTTTACTTCAAGAATTATTTTGGGTAAGATTAATTACTTATTTTGGATATTGAATTCAAACATGAGTGGGTAAACACCCTTATTTTGGGGTTGAGGCTAAGAACATGATTACTCTTTTATATTCTTATTCATAGTTTCTTTTTGGATTATCATCTGGGTTGTTCTTAATTTCTTGAGCTTACTATTTTGATGAGTGGCCATCATTAGAATAAATCTATATTTCTATGTGCATCTGGGAGGAGAATCGTAGGATAGAACGAAGAAATAAAGAAGCAAGTTTCTTATCCTTTTATAAAACAAGGGGTTTAAATTAGCATCTAGGATAGGGATATACCTAGAAGTCTTGCTTGGTTCAAGTGCAAGAAGATAACTTTATGAATCTAGAAAAATTATTGTATCTCTGCAGGAGTTGTATCTACAATATTTAATAGATAGAAGATTTGAGATAGGGAGACCAAGATCGTGGTATAAACCTTGCGAATCAACAACCTAATAACCAATAAGACAGTGATAAGAATAGAGAATTGTATGATTGTTCGAAATGCCTCAACCCTGGAATCCTCATCATAATTGATTACAACCGTTGCTTGTTTTGCTCTAGTCATAAAATTTTATTTTGTGTTTATTAATTTACATTTTTATTCTCAAAATCAAAATCATCTTGATGAGATGCAACACCTAATACTCATTGTCTGAAACTAAAAGTTGGTTTAAATTTTAGTTGTTTAGTGCTCGTGGGAATGATATCTGATTGTCTAAATCACTATATTATTTGAACGATCATGTGCACTTGCGTGTGCGTCTGAATCGCAACAATTTAGCTAGAATTAGGGATGGGTTGAAAGGGTCAACTACAATTTCAATTGAACTATTATAATTGCATGTTACTGTATTGATTTTGTTCTGACCTGAGTTGTCGACTGATCAATTTGAGTTGAAATATTTCATATTAAACTATTATTTGAAATAATATCTAAATTAATTTAGCTAGAATCGGGGATGGGTTAATAGAGTCAACTACCATTTCAATTAAGTCGTTGCAATTGTATGATATTAGAGTTGCATTTGTCCTGACATGAGTCATCGACTGATCAATTTGAGTAGAAATGTTTCATATTAAATTATTATTTGAAATAATATCTAAACTGATTTAGCTAGAATTGGGGATGGGTTGATAGGGTCAACTATAATTTTAATTGAGTCGTTGCAATTGCATGATGTTGGAGCTACATTCGTCCTGACCTGAGTCGTCGACTGATCAATTTAAGTTGAAACAATTCATATTAAATTATTATTTGAAATATCTAAATAGATTTAGCTAGAATTAGGAATTGGTTGATAAGATCAACTACAATTTCAATTGAGTCATTGCAATTGCATGATGTTGAAGTTACGTTCGTCCTGACTTGAGTCGTCAACTAATCAATTTGAGTTGAAATGTTTCATATTAAATTATTGTTTGAAATAATATCTAAATTGATTTATCTAGAATTAGGAATGGGTCGATAGGGTCAAATATAATTTCAATTGAGTCGTTGCAATTGCATGATGTTGGAGCTGCATTTGTCCTGACCTGAGTTATCGACTGATTAATTTGAGTTGACATAATTCATATTGAATAATTATTTGAAATATTATTAAATTCATTAATGTTCCAATTGAACTTAATCCAATTTATTATGATGAAATAGTTAAAGTTTATATCTTTTAAAAATTAATTAAGACAATTCTGACCAAATTAAGATTTTCAAAATCTATCATTCTTTTTCAAAATACAAATCCACACAAATCATCCATTTGCAGGAAAAATGTTTCATCATTTCAAATCTCGAGCTCTCGCTCTTTTCTTTCTCTCTCAACAATACAAACAACAACTACTCAACATATTGCTAAACCCTTCACAACAGATTGATTTTCTTTCCATTTTTGACCACATAGTTGTTATTTTTACTTCATTCTTGCTTGTATCCGTTGTTTTCTCTGTCTTTGCGCGAGACAAAGTTCGAGAAAAATTCTAAATTTATTCTTTTTAAAAAAAAATTAGGGTTTTTTAGTTAATGATGAAAAAAAGACTTTAAATCGTATTATCTTCGAGAATGAGTTATTAATTTTGAGTTTTGATGCTAAAAACGTAAAAAAAAACTCAAGAAATCCTAGTTTTTATCATAGTGTTTCATTGATTATCATGGTATTATTGGATGGTATTGGTGGTGGTGGTGGTGGTGGTGGTCTTGGTTTTGGTATTAATGGCATTGGAGGTGGTATTGGTAGTGGTAGTATTGGTGGTGGCGGTGGTGATATTGGTATTGGTGGTATTGGTAGTGGTGTTGGTGGTGGTGGTGGTGGTGTTGGTCTTGGTGGTGTTGGTGGTGGCGTTGGTGGTCTTGGTGGTCTTGGTGTTGGTATTGGTAGCATTGGTGGTGGTGGTGATGGTGGTGATCTTGGTGGTGTTGGTGATCTTGGTGGTATTGGTAGTGGTATTGGTGGTGATGTTGGTAGTGGTGTTGGTGGTGTTGGTGTTGGTAGTGGTGGTGGTGGTCTTAGAGGTGATCTTGGTATTGGTGGTGTTGGTGGAGGTGTTGGTATTGGTGGCATTGGTGGTGGTGTTGGTGGTGGTTTTCTTGGTGGTGTTGGTGGCCCATCTATTGCAACAGATTAAACATCTATTGGGAGATATAAATATAGGTCTTCAAACAGATTCCCATCTGTTGCAACAAATATTTCAACTGTTGGCATAAAACAAGCCAGTAACAAGACTGTTTTGATCTCATCCATCAGGTTGTTCATCTGTTGAAATGGATTATGCATTTGTCATAGCAGATGATTCAACTGTTCCAACGGATGGGTTATTTGTTGGAATTTTTTTTGTAACATGGCGTATAAAAGTTTATTGAAATTTGTCTAACCTTTTTTTAAAAATTATGCAGACATCAATTGTAATGTATTTTTTATTTTTCTATTGTTTGTAGTTAAAAGATGTATCCCAAAAGAAAAGAAACTGAAAGTGAATCAACTTCTGACCACCTAACAAAAAAGTCTAGAGTACAAATAGATTCAGAGGAACTTTCTGAACAATCTCAGTCAGGGAAAAGTGAAGCTAAGGAAAGTTATGAAAATAATATTGAGGAAGGTGCAGAAGGGTATGTAGAGGCTGGTGAGGAAAATAAAAGTGAGGAGGAAGAAGAAGAAGAAGATAAACAAAAAGAGGAGGAAGTAGAAAGTGAAAAAGAGGATGATGATCAACATGATGATAATGCATCACCAATGGGGCGTGAATTAAGATCGAATCCCAACATGATCCTGTCAAAACTATTAGTATTGACAGGTTTTAAGTTGTGATGCCTATAGATAACCCTGCAGAACTAACTGGTGATTTTGTACTTAAATCTCAGTTGGGGAAACCTTTTCATGATCATAGGAAAACTATGAAGAGGGAAAACATTGACGAACTTTTTAAGAAGAGCTGCTTTGACACTTTCTTGAGCTTCCTAAGGACAACAATGCTTGTTTCCATATGAGCATGGTATATGATCTTCTCAAGTGCAGGATCAAGTATGTGGGGGATGATAAAGATTCGAATGAGGGGGTAAAAAAATGGATGAAATCTGGATTAACTATTGTGGCATGCCGGTTTGTTTTGGCATAAAAGAGTTTACCATAGTGACAGGCTTGAGATGCGATCGTCCAAAAGAACCTTTCATTAAGGAAACACACCGCAAAAATTTCAAGGCAAGCAGGACACCACCACCACTATCAAATAAAGGGAAGACATTATCCAAGTGTCCACCCACCAAAATCAACAAACGCAAGAAAAAATAGATGGGTTGTTGGACATTGCTGGACGTGGCTATAGAGCTACGATGTTGTTATAAAATCTCAAGGATAAAATCATACCAATGAAGTACAAGGAGCAATTGTGCTTAGTTTGGTTTGCCCATTCCGTTATCTTGGCAAAAGATGTCAACAAAGTCACAGAAGATGATTTGTTGAAGCTTGCTTAGGATTTTGAGAAATTCAACAATTATCCTTGGGGATATGACTGTCAAATATTTATTGACAAAGCTATCTCTAAAGACGATCACATTATACGGCTTTCCTTATGCTTTCATGGTAAATTTAATCACCATTTGTTTACTCTTCTATTAATTTATATTGAATAATTATTATGACTTTTTTTTTCTTGCTTCCTGTTTACATTTTTTAAGGCTTGGGAATTTGAAGTCATTCCTCCCCCGAAAGTAGGCCAAGGATTACTCGAATGAGGTTTCTCATCCAGGGATCCTTAGATGGTTGGCTGCAAAGAGCAACACAAGAATTAAGGAGGTTGATCTCTTTAACCCTCTGAATGATGCAGTAAGTCTTCTTTCAAGTAAAATAATTTAACTCAAAGAAAGATATAAAAACAAATGGATAATTTGTTGTAATTTATCTTAATTGATTACTCATCTTATGTAACATATCGGTAATCTGTTGCGACAGATAAGTCATTTTTCGCAATAGATTACCTATTTGTTGCTTTGGTTCTCTAAACCTAACTTAACAGATTACCCATCTACTACAACTTACGCAACAGATGGGTAATCTAATGCAACAAATAGTTAATCTATTGCCACATATGAATCATTTGTTACACCATAAAGATCATATGTTGCATAAGTTTTCTGGGTTAACATATTGCCCGACTGACTGCAAATTATTATTTGATTTAAACGTATCTACCTTTTCTTTTAGGTTGTGCATCCATGGATAGGACCCACTCAACAAAAGTTGGAGATGGATTTTTTTATTACTCTAGGTCTTGTTGATACAATAGAAGACCCAACGATAGAGTTAATAATAAAGGAATTGGCTGAAGCAACATCCATAAGAAGAGCAGTTACGCAAGATCAACCTAATGTTGAGGCTCTTTATGACCAACCTGCTGCAACAGATTTGGGTGCTGCTTTTGGGGGTATTGCTGGTGGAGTTGTTCATATTAGTGGCAGCCATGCTGATGTTGATGCTCCTGCCAATCGTAATGATGAGCATGTTGATGCTCAAGAAAAAATAATTATGTTTGAAATCACCCCTTACACTGGTCCCTTCACCTTTATATCGGTCTGTCTCACCCTTATAGTGGTCTTTCTCACTCCTTTTTACCCTCATGTTCTCTTTGCAAATACAAAGACAATATGGACAAACAGGATAAACTCTTTGAAAGAATAGATTCTATCACTAAAGCTATCGAGGAATTGAAATCCAAGAGGGGTATCATACCATCCAAGAAGTTGAGAGAGCCATACACTCCTACAGTGGAGGTTTGGAAGAAAAAAAATCAATTAGACATATACTCTCAAATATAAAATTAAAAAAAATTGCAACTCATGCTCTTCCAAAAGTTGTTAAAGTTCAGGGACTATTGAAGAAGGTGGACATATACGTGGAACATGATGCCAAACAGAAGGTTGTTCTGAGAAAGACCATAAATTCCAAGCAACGCGCAAAAACCTTCACCATGAATACCTTTCCCCTAATATTTCAAGAAGATGACAAATATGGGCCTGTGGTACGTGAACACGGTAAGTTTACTTTTTATAACCTAGCCTTTTAATCTACTCTATGAAGAAGAAGCTACATAATAAATGTATCATTTATTACAATAGTTGGGTATTCTGGTTCAACTGTCGGTGGTTCTATTGCAACAGATTATCCATATGTTGCATTAGATGGGTAATTTATTAACAGATTCAGAGAACCCTATACAACGGATGAACCATCCATTGCATCTTTCCACTTTGTTTTTCTTTTTTAAAATTACTAACCTATTTAAAAATTCTCTTCTTATATCATAGTATGTTGATAAAATTCTTTGGCTCATGAGGGACAGGCAATTAGCGTACCCGGAAGCTTATGATGCTGCCGATAGGATAATGGACCTCAACTTCTACAATAATTTCAAAGACAGGCACGCTGAGCTCATTAAGCTAGCGTCAACTCCCAGGGGCTCCAATTTGATTCGTTAGTTTTTGGGTTCCAATGGGATAAAGATATGATTAATTATGTTAGAGAAAAAAGGCCATATCTACACGGCAAGGACTGGACCAAAGCAAAGAGGATTCTTGAAGTTATGAACGTGGAGGTCAAACATTTTCTAGCTCTTGAGATACTACTCGAGGAGGGAAAGATAAAGGTTTATGACTGCAGCTTACCTATTTTCGACAAGGCTAATTTTTTTACCCACATGCAGCCAATGTTGAAGTTGTTCCCCAACTTGTTGAGGCAGAGTAAACTGATGAATCATTTGCCAATGAAAGTGTTGATGAAGTAAATATGGGATTTTAAAGGTCGAAACAAGGACAAAGACCTTTCAAAAATATTAAATCGGTGGCGCATGCGGGCCGTACGCGCTTGCACACATTGAATATTTGCTGACCAACATAGAAATGGCTGAGCCAACAACCTTTCTGTGTGACAACGTTGTGGCAAGGATGCAAGAGGTCTGGGCTTATGGGCTACTAACTAAATGTTTGGAGCTTGTGTATAAAAAAAATGTAGAAACACAAACACCATGACAATTTTTATGTCATGACAATTTTTATATTTGATGAAAATTGAATTTTTTATAATGCAACAGATTGTCTATCAGTTGTAAAGATAATCTATCTGTTCTGACAGATAGTTTATCTGTTGTAATAGGTTGGTCATCTATTGCATTATGCAGATGTTTATATCTAAGTCTATCTGTTGCAACCGATACGTCATCTATTAGAGAAAAGTAAAATAATAGGAAAACCTATTTGATAATTTTCAACGGATGACCTATATGTTGCAACATATGTCTAAATCTGTTTAATAATTTCCAATAGATATATGGTCTGTTGCAACAAATACATTATCTGTCGCAATATTTGAATCTAGTATTTCATTTCAATTAATAAATTCAAATCTAAAGATAACATAGACAAAATAAAATAAATCGAAGCCTTCAGAAATTACATGAAATAAATCAATAAATAAATGAAATATAAAAAAATTGTTATGGGTACAGATGATCTACTCAACAAATAAATCAACAATTTAAGTTTTGGTGCTAACATTCCTAAGGAAAGGTTATTACTTTGACAGTAAAGATCTACTCAATATGGACAAGTTGTTCTTCATCCGGTACTATGAAATTTGGTTTTCGTCGTCCTGGATCTTTAATATCGCTTGCATACGATTTTTGAGCTTTCGCTTCTCCGTATTTTCATAAAAGAGCATCATATCTTTTATGGAGTGATCCGACATCAAGTCCATCATTTGGTACTTGTAATCCATCGCTCAAATACTCGGTGTAAGCGGCAACAAAAAGACCATAATTCTTGCGTTTGTAAAAAATTAGATAATCCGTATCTTACAATTAATATAAGTGTTGTGAAATTTAAGAAATAAAACTAAGTCATGATACTTGATTGATACTTACAGGCTACCAATGGGTTGTTGAGAAATTCCTTCAACATATTTTACATCAAATAGATTGACCATTTTATCTCGGTATACTTTAATCATCGACCAATCAATATGAATCTTTTGATCCAAAAAGCCACACATATCAAGGTAAGTAGGAAATATTTTGGCCAGTTTTTGTATCTCAGACAACGACCTAGAACGTCTCCTCCCCGACATCGAGTCATAAACTTAAATGTGCCTCTCTTTTAGAACAACGACAACCAACACTCAATAAAATTCATCACCGCAATTAATTGGAATGTACACTTCATCGATCAAGTATCAAGGTAGGCCAACTGGAATGTCAAAACCGTTGATGATATTGATTAAGCATTTCTCATTTTGAAAAACTTTACGATTGTTGACAATACCTATCGTAGGCATTATTGATGTAAATTTTGTACTAACAATTATCTGTCGTGTATCTATTGTTCTTGTGTTTGCAACTTGACATTCTATCGGAGGTAGTAAAAAATGACATCGATGTATTGCACATATTATCAAATAATTTTTATTATGTGACAATAAAATTAATACACATATATAATTAAATAAAGTATTAATAGTAAGATGTATGACATTTAAACCTCATTATTCCAGCAAGTTTAGGGCTGTGACATCAAATGAAACCAATTATTCATTCTAGGATGTGCAATAACAAAGTCGAACATATCAAAACTAAGACCCGATTCGTTCAATTTGTAGTGTTTATCATTTTGTTTTCTACATGATTTATATGTGTTAATGTCATGTTTTTACAACAAGAATTGAATAAATCAATATCTTTAAAAATAATTTATGTACCTGCCAGCATGAAGCTTTAACGACCCATCAGCAATTTATTCTGAGTAGTCGTCGATCAACTTTGTTAGTTTTTTTGGAACCTCGTTCGAGATATTGAACCTTTCAAATGGGTAATTCTTTCATTCTTCCGGACTAACATGCTTCACTTTTTCTTCGTCTTTGGAAGCAGTTGATGGGTTATCAACTTTGACATTATGCTATTCAACAGTAGCTTCTACTGTGACATCCAACTGGAAAGCCAGAATTGTCAATGGTAATCACAAAGATACAAAAAAACAGAAAAGGATAACTCATCTGTTTTACCAAATGAAATAGGTTTTCCTCCTGTTTTTAAATTGGACCACTAGATTACCTATCTATTACAACAGATGGATCATCTGTTGGAATAAATTAAAATAGGAGGAAGACCTGTATGATAATTTCCAACAGATGATTCATTTGTTGTAACATATGACTCATCTGTTTGGACAGACTAAAACAATAGGAAGTCTTGATTTAAGTTATCTCAACAAATTACCCATCTGTTACAGCAGATAGGTTATTTATTGGTACAAATTAAAATAGTATGAATACCTATTTGATTTGCTAGAACAGACGAGACATATGTTGCAAAATATAATGCGTCTGATACAACATGTTAGTCAACTATTACAACAAATACATATATTTGTTTGATAATTTTCAACAGACGTGTCATCTTTTGCAATAGATATGTAGTCTGTTTGTTTGTTAGAACAGATGATATATATATTTACCTTCTTCGGCTCATGCTGCTCTCCTGTGACCATTGATCAAAAGTGCAAGACAAAGACAGAGGAGTTGCATTTTTGCTTTTTTTGATGCTTGATGATGCCGTATAAATTTCTTTATTCCTCCTCTTAGCCGCCTTAATCTCTAATGGAGTGTATGGATATGAAATCCTCTTTGATGGAATCACACCTCTCTTAGATGTCAATTTCTTTATAGAAGTAGTTAATGCATTAATAGAATTAATCACTACATCATGTTTTGTCTTGCAGTCTTGACATTTGCATGTAGAAGATTCGCTAGGAGGGGTAAAATTTGTAAAACCAGTATGATCATAATCATAATAATTTGTTGTTTCAAAAATTACAAGAGGAGCATTATTATCCCCAACAGCAGCACCACTACCACCACCAACAGCTCCATCACTACTAACACCATCAACAACAATAAGCCCACCTTCCAAAATTATTATTTTTCTTATGATGGTTGTTGCTCCAAATAATTCCTTTTTTATTATATCAATGACCTTAGGGGCTGATAGAGTTTGCACAGATCGTAAAATAAGAAAACACGAAATTTTTAACTCTCAATTGATCGAAAAAAGTCACGGATGCACAATGTAAAATAAATCGGTACATATATTAGAATAATGATTAAATAACTTTAAAAAAACATTAATTAAAATAAAAAATTAATTAGAATTAGACTTACTGCTTCCTTCGGGGGTTTGAAGAGCTCAGGATTCTTAGACATGCAACTTCTTTCTGGTATTTCACTTGTTGTCTCAAATAAGGAATGACTTCAAATGCACAAATCTATAAAATAACGTCAATAAATCAAAAGCATTATTCAATAAAAACTAAATGAATCATAATAAAGGAAATATTTATCATGATAGCCCATGAAAAGCCATATAAGTTGACTGTCTTTGGTGTTAATAGAGTCAACAAATATTTGACAATCATTTTAAAGCTTTTATAACCCAAGGATATCTGCTAAATGCCTCAAGATCCTTAGAGAGCTTTATTAAATCAAGTGGTATGTTGTTGCTAACGTCTCTCGCCCAAAGAATATTATATACAAATCAAACCAAGCACAATGATTGCTTGTGATTCCTTGAAAGTCTTTTACCTTTCAATGCTTCTATCAGATTTTTGGTTTGAAGCTTAGACCAACAAGGGACACCAAGTCATCACTGTCACTTGACTTGCCTTTGCTTTTTTTGGGTGTACGGGGTGCTTTTTTTTAGTTAGAATAGGTATTACTTGAGAAGGATAAGGAGGATAACATTTTAGTCCAGTAACTATGACAAACTCCTTCCAACCAAAGCAAACAATCATGCCACAGTAATTTATTCGCACCTCATTCATCTTATCTTTATTTTAATACATAAACCTACGCTTGAGAAGATCATATACCATTTTCATTTGAAAACGAGTATTGTTATCCTCCAGCAAATCAAGATATTATCCAAAGTAGTTGTCCCTGAAATAAGCATCTAATTTTTGGTCTCGAAGTATTTTCCTAAAGGCGTCAAAAGATTTTCCCATGATTGACTTAACCATGAAATCACTAGTTAAATTTGTGGCACCATCGCACTGCATTCTCACAGGATAACTATCAATGCTGAAGATTTTGACGAACTCTTCAATGGAATGGCTATTAGCATTTGAATCATCTCTTTTGAAATATTCCTCATTTCCCTGCTCATTATCTTCTACTTCTGATTGAGATAATGATTGTAAAGCAAGCTCATAGAGTGGTGGATGTAGTCTAGCTGCTTCACTTATTCCTTTACTTGGATTTGATTCAGTTTCTTTTCTTTTGAGAGTCATATTATCTAAAAAAAATAACAGAAAAATAAAAAAGATTATAATTGATTAAAGCATCATTAAAAAAGGATAACAGTAAATCTATCATGTACCACACAGTAAAATAATAGTTGCAATAAATCACACCTATGTTGCAACAAGTGGGTTATATGTTGCAATATATAACTATTTTGTTGCAACAGATGAGTAATATGTTGTAAATAATAAAAATAGTTTCTATACTGTTGTGATTTCTTTCAACAGATCACTAATATATTAAAACAGATGACTGATTTATGAAACAGATCAACTGTTAATATTGTTTGAATTTCTTCTAACAGAAGCATTATCTATTGCAACGGATGAATTATCTGTTGGGAGAAATCAAAGTCTTAGACATGTCATCCTATTGGAATAATTGATAGGATTTCATTCAACAGATTGTTTATCTGTTGCATCAGATGGTTCATCTGTTGCATCAGATGGTTCATCTGTTACAGGAAAAAAAATAGTAGCAAAATTTTGTTCAATAGAACAATAGCAATATCACTATTTAATATTAAATACACCATTTTTTCCAAGAACAACAATAAATCAACCCAGCTACACCAACATAACACAAACACCAAGAACATCAACAATGACCAAAAACAGCAAAATTGTTGTTTTGTTTGTACAAACACAAACAACAAAAATCAAACTTCAAAAAACTCAACAAACACCAACAAATTGAATCAACAGTTCGACAACAAGAACTACAATAACAAAAAAAATCATATTTCACTCTGAAAAGAGAAGAGAAGAAATACCATAAATTAGGTTTTTCTTCAGTCTCCATTTTAAATTTAAGCATCCAATATTGAAATTATTAACCAAAACTAGAAGAGAAGTTGGCTCAAGTTCCCCTTTTCTTAATAACTAAAAAATCTTAATTTTTTAACTGTAAAAGAAGAAAAGGGATAATGAAGAATTCGAAGTTGTTGTTGCTGGAGAGCAATGCTGTCATGTCGATTGATGGTTGAAAGTCAAAAAGGAACTGAAAGCCCAACTATTTATCGCCGGGAGGTTGAAGTCACTAGGGATTGAAGGGAGAAATTTGTAGAACTATCGGTTGGGAGAAGCTTGAGAAACACAGTCGAGATAGAGAGACGGAAAAGAGGAGAGACACAGTTGATTTGAAGAGGAGAGGGGTGTGGGTTGATTTGTATTTTTGAAAAGATTAGAAAGTTTTAAAAATATTAATCAAGTTCATAATTAACTTAATTAAGTTTCCTAATTATGTTTGACCCTTTAAGTTGGTCAATGTCACCAATCCTTCATTCAAGACTTAAATGACACCTTTCTTTCATTTTTCTCAAGTATTTTATCGTCGTTATGCTGCTTATTCAATTTTTTTTACAAAAATAATTATTGAATTCAACTTATATAGAATATGAACCAACAAAGCCTATTGTATGTTTCGTCAGTATAAATATCTTCCTATAATTATTTTTAATTATTAAAGCATCTAAAAAACTTTGATGTGATAAGATAATGAAAACATCGAAAAGATAAAAATATTTGATGATGTTGAAAAAGTTCTTAATTTGAATTGAAATATAAAAACTTTGAATTAAGATGAAAGTAATTGAATTGAATTGAATTTATATAAAATATGAACCAACAAAGCCTATTGTGGTTTGTATAATTATAACTATCTTCCTATAATTAATTTAAATTATTTAAGCATCTCAATAAATTTTATTTGAGAAGATAATGAAAACATCAAAAATCTAAAAATATTTGATGGTGTTGAAAAAGTTCTTAATTTGAATTGAAATATAAAACTTTTGAATTAAGATGAAAGTAATTTGGTATAAATATAAATTGAAATTATTTTTGAATTATTTTTAAATTATTGTGAGTAATTTAGACAAAGAAAAGTGAAAACAACTTTTTGTTGTTTTTCATATTTTTCAAAAACGAGAAATTCAACTTCAAGTTGAACTTAAATATTTTTGAATCTTTATGGGCCAAGTGCTTTTTGGAGTTTAAGTCCCAAAAAGAAAAACTGAAAATATTTTGTTGTCAAAGTGGTGTAATCTAAAAACACTGATGAACACTAATAATAACTAAAATTTCAAGATTTTAAAAATCACATGAAAATGATAAATAATACTCATAATAGTCCAATGTTGAGAGTTTATTTTGCATGCTATCATATTGTTTTCTGACGTGGTCTCTATTGTAATTT
Organism: Capsicum annuum; assembly: GCF_002878395.1. Taxonomy (NCBI): domain Eukaryota; kingdom Viridiplantae; phylum Streptophyta; class Magnoliopsida; order Solanales; family Solanaceae; genus Capsicum; species Capsicum annuum. The sequence continues at coordinate 130,813,103 of NC_061118.1, forward strand.
TTTGAGGCAGTTATATATCGTCCATTACAAAAGGATAGAAATATTTAATTTATATTTTTAAAAAAAAAAATCAGAATGTCAGAGCTATACGGTGACAAAGAAATGTGAATGCTCTTTTGAGGAATACGTGCATCACTTTTTATTGTAACTAGATACAGACATCTATATCGGACCTAATATATGTTTCTCTTTTGATTTCAATTTATTTGATACAAATAAAATTTATAGTCAAGCGAACTTTTATATAATTTTAATTATTTTAAATTGTTAATTATTATATATATTATAGCATTTTTTTTATGCAATTTTTACATAGTATATGTTATTCTCTATGTCCAACTTATATAGCACAAATAAAATATCCTGAGTCAGTCAAATTTTCTTATAATTTTAAAGATATTTAAAATTATTAATTATTGTGATCTAATGAGATAATTTTCAAACAAATGTTGGAAAAATAAATGGGACCCACAAAATAAAAAAGCCTTAACATTACTTTTTGGCTAGACCAAGTAATAAATAGAATATAAATTATTTTTTTGTCTAAAATTTGCAAAAATACATTTATATAGCAATGGTACAAAATCTTTAAAACAATAGAAATTTAGAATTTCACAAATATTCTTATAAGGAAGAATATATGTCAACTATCACCTGTGTAAGTATTTTGAATGACACTTTTCATTTTTACTTTTAAATGCATAAGATTTTTTTAAAAATAATTCAACCTTTCAACACATAATGACCGCACAATGCGGGTACATATATTACTTGGGAGATGCTCAAATATAAACCCAATTAGGGTGGCTTTCAAATTTTAGCCCCAAATAAAAAGGCTTTATTAAAATAGCCTTAACTTGTTAAGTCATATTTTCTTGGATGAAAATACCCTCCCACAAAATATTTGTCGTTAAACCTCTTTCTTCCAAATTTCAAAATCAATCTCCTGTCAAAATACTCACTATTAAATCTCTTTCTTCCAAATTTCATAATCAACTTCCAAATATTCATTCATCACCAAAATTCGTTGTACTAATTTTAGCTTATTGATGCATTGTGGTAATTTTAGCTCGTTATATAATTAGCATATTAATTTGATTTTTGGAGAGGTGAACGTAAGCTGAAGTTGGGATATGTTGTTGTTGTAGTAACATATTTACCATTGAGGAATTGCGTCGAACAGGTTGTGGGGAGTTTGTTATTGCGGTTATAATTATGTTTGAGTAGTTGTGGGGGGGCGGTCTTGGAGGGAAAGGCCATTAATATGGGAGTTAACGTTGATCGCAACTTATTTTGGGAAGGCCAAACGTATAAGGTCAAGGTGGTACAAGAAATTAGTTTCAAGTATTCAAACTAGTAGTATAATTAGCATTCGAAGATGATGAGGAATTGTGTTGAACAGGTAGTGGGGAGTTTGTTATTGCGATTATAATTGTGTTTGAGTAGTTACGAGGGTTTGGTCTTGGAGGCAAAGGTTGTGTTTTCCATCTCGGATGAATCCAACCTATGTTTTAGAGAGAAAAGAAGCACTAACTTGTTGATTCTAAGAGAGAGCACCTTAGCTATTAGCTTGTATAACATAGAGCAACAGTCAATGGGTTTAAACTATCTAATGATAGTAGGATTTGACACTTTAGCTAACAAGGTTACTATTGTACAGTTCATTGCATTATACAACTTTTTCATGTTAAAAAAATCCTTCATTATTGAACACGCATCATATTTAATCCTTCATCTTTTGTTAACTACAGTAGTATTAGTAACGTCTACTTTAGGATAGTAGTATTCATGAATTCATCTCTTTTTACTGTTGGCGGTATGGAAGGGTAAGGGATTTATTAACTAAGAGCTTTGGAAGCATACAATAAAAGTTTAAGTATATATTATCATTCCCACATCCTTTATCATCTGGTCTTTGTCTTTGTCCAGAGCAATTTTGTTTACGAAATTACTAAAAAGATAAGAATACCAAGGAAGCGATTCTCCATTTATTAGAGCCCCAATACAACCCAACAGCAGTAGTACTATATCCAACTTAGTTGAGTATTTGAACAAGCTTAGAAATCCAACTAGCTTAGGAGCTAGCGTGTCATCTTCTTCATCATGTATTGCGTAGTTCTTGTCAGTATCATCATACAAATTTATTTCCATACATATGGAGATTTGATTGTCTAGCATGTTGAACATGGTGGTTCTACTCCTCATAAACATGATCAACACATTTCACCTCATAATCTGATGTATCGGTGTTGAGCTATGTCCCACCTGATTGACGTGTCCATAATGACCTCTTACGATGCCACGATTATGTGCATTTGACCTGCAACGTTAAATTAATATGATTAGAAAATCTGTATACATGCAAATTGATGCTGTGAAACCAATTTGACCTGTTGTGTTTGCTTAAGAATATATAGTGAAGCATTCGAAGTTTGCTCTCTAATATCTGAAGCTTTTCGATGAGATGTTCACATAATTAAGTATTTAACATAGCACTTAGATGCCTTATGTTTGAGTTTAACTGCACTAAAATATATGAGGTTTGAATCACCTAGCTTGTACACAAAGACCTGAATTTTTATTGTAACATGCTCTCTTCAATATTGCTCCACTTCTCAATAATAGTCAGTACATCATTCTCTTTAAAGGCCATACTATCAGAGTATTAAGTTGATAAACTATGTTGTATCACTTGCAAAGTATCTCTGAAGTAAACAACCCTTTCAGAATCACCCCTATAGTGTGTGTTATTCAGTAGTTTTAAGTGAGATTTTAGCATCTTCAGATTTTTCCATATATTTCAAGTTATGCCCCATGGGCAATAGTTGACACTATCTTAGTTTGTAATGATTTGGCAGATGACCTATAACTCTTGCCCCAGAGGCAAGGCTTAGACAGTTATGCCTCATGGGCAAAAGTTGACACTGCCATAGTCTGTAATGATTTGGAAGATGACCTATAACTCTTGCCCTAGAGGCAAGACTTTGACAGAGATGCCCCATGGGCAATAGTTGACTATGTCTTACTCTTTAATGATTTTACTTGTTGAAGATATATATTCTAAATTAAATTGTTACTAATCTTTTGTTGTTTTATTTTTCACAAGGGTTGTGCTTGGAATGGATGAAAACAAAATGAATATTGAAAGTATTGATGGAAATAAAGAGTTACAGGTTATTGAACAAATATTAGAGGCTGAAATAGCTGAGCCATCTAAGATTAAGAGGGTACGCCAAAAAAAGAAGAGAATACTTGATGTCGAGACTACTCTCTTGAGATACAATGCCTCTTTGAATGAGGTAAATGTCAAGTCGATCTTCATCGACAAACAAAATATGATGACGTGCATGTCAAATATTGCAATTACACATAATATCCAATTTAAGGTTATCAAATCAAGCACAAAAAGATATTCACTGTGATGTTTGGAAGACAACTGCATGTGGCAGTTTCATGCCTCGAAGATTGCCGATTCTTTGTTCTTTCAGGTTACTACATATGAAAAGGCTCACAGTTGCTCGACTGATTTTCCGACCATAGGAATGCAACATCAAAGGTCAAATGTGACTACATAATAAAGCTCGTGCGTGACTCTAGTAATGTAATCACACCCAACTTCATAGTAGATGAAATGAGAAGGAAATACAGAATCATCATATCCTACAACAAAGGATGGCCAGCGATACAACATGTCTATACGGTGATAAGAAGAATCGCGAAAGAGAACTACAATAGGTTGTCATCGTATCTTGACATGATGAAAGAAAATAACCCAGGCACGTACACAAACATAAAGAGGGACGATGAGAGCAGGTATAAATGTTATACTGTTGAAATTGACAACTTTTGCACAAGAGACAATAGTTTATCCTTTATTTGCACTGATTAGATTATTAACCTAGATGGAACTCTTGCCTCATGGGCTAGACTTGGTTTAGAAAATTATTGAAATTGAAAACTTTTGCCCAAAAGGCAACAGTTTATCCTTTATTTGCACTGATTAGATTATTAACATAGACGAAACTCTTGCCTTATGGGCAACACTTGGTTTAGAAAATTAGTGGAATTGAAAACTTTTGCCCAAAAGGCAACAATTTATCCTTTATTTGCACTGATTAGATTATTAACATAGATGGAAATCTAGCCTTATGGGCAAGACTTAGTTTAGAAAATTGTTGAAATTAAAAACTTTTGCCCAAGAGGCAAAAGTTTATCCTTTATTTGCATTGATTAGATTATTAACATAGATGAAACTCTTGCCTCATGTGCAAGACTTAGTTTAGAAAATTGTTGTACAAATGATATCCTGTTGAAGTTGAAAACTTTTGCCCAAGAGGCAAAAGTTTATTCTTTAATTGCACTGATTAGATTATTAACATAGATGCAACTCTTGCCTTATGAGCAAGACTTAGTTTAGAAAATTGTTGTACTCTGATTATAAACATCAAATGCAAATTGTTACTAACATTCGTTTGCTCAACACAGGTTTCAATATGCATTCTTTATTTATAGCGCTTCAATCATTGGATGAACCAACTGTAGACCAGTAATAATGATAGATGAAATATTTTTTAAGGCAAAATATCGTGATGTCCTCATGATAGCAGTGTCAAAGGACGGAAACAACAACATATTTTCTTTGGCTTTTGGAATTGCAGACTCAGAAAATAATGAGTCTTATAATTGGTTCTTCAATCAGTTAAGACATGCAATTGGGGTACATGAACAATTGTCTATTCTATCAGATCATCAATCAGCCATTGCAAATGCAATTATAAATATCTATCCAGAGTGTCAACACGAGATATGCATCTATCACATGGAGAAGAATTTAAGAAAAAGATATTTCTCAGATGTAGTTCTATCACTCTTCTACAATGCAGCAACAACATACAAACGAACTGAATTTTATACTTTCATGGATGAGATAGAAAAAGTCAAAAAAGTTGCTGCAGAGTACTTAAAAGAAGAAGAACCAAAAAGATGGGCTCATTCATTTTATACCAACAGAAGGTACAATATGCTTACGACTAACAACGTGGAGTTCATGAATGCGGTACTGAAAAAAACCAGGCAACTGCCAATACTGGGACTGATAGATTACATTCAGAACAAGTTACAAAGTTGATTTTATAAAAGAAAAATGGAATCGAAAGGCAACTTTCATGCATCACACATTGGGCAGAAGTGGAGGTAACTGACAAGATTCAAGTCGCCTTGAAATTGAAAGTAAGTAATTGAAATTGTATTTTGATAATAGGAAAATATACTGTTACTATTTTTTTATTGCAGATTATACATAGCTGGTTTACTATTATTTGTGATTTATTTCTAGTTTTTTTATTTTCTTGAGATTCGCACGCGAAATATGTGTTTTGTTGCTTCTACTCATAGCTGCGTGATCGTTTGTGATTTGATGTTGTATGCTTGATTGTAGCTATTTTTTGGTTGCCTCAAGATTCGTCCCCTATGTATATTTGATTGCTCTGTATGGCTGATTCTGCTCATATACTAGATGTTTCACTATCATAGTTGATTCTACTCCTAGATTAGATGTATTATCTGTTTTATCTCAGTTTATTTGTAGCTGATTCTCCTGCTCATATGTTGGAAGCATCACTATTGAATCGGTTGTTGTTCCTGAGCAAGGTTCTGTCTATTTCATATAATACAGGGAATTTGTCTTTGAAAGCTCATTCCTTGGATGACAGATCCTTCTCCTGTACTTTTCCTGACCAAGCCAAGTACCAAAACTCTAACTATCCCCTATATTGGCCCTTCTCTTCTATTTTGAAATAGAACCTTGATTGTTACTCTTTATTATTGGTCACTTATTATTAGATTTTTAATTAGTTCAATATTAGATTATGATTTGATGTTATATGCTTAATTGTAGCTGTTTTTTGGTTGCTTCAAGATTCATCCCCTATGTATGGTTGATTGCTCTATATGCCTGATTCTGCTCATATACTAGATATTTCACTATAAGTTGTTATTTATTTATCATTTTATTTACAGTTAGACCCCATTGATGTAAAAAGATTTGTTGTAAAAGTAGAAGGAGTTGAATATATTGTAGACCTAAAGAGTAGGACTTGTCAATACTTGGTATTTCAAATAAATGAGATACCATGCACCCATTCAATTGCAGCGATAGAGAGTAGACATATGAACAAGTCTAGCTATTGTTCTCATTGGTTCTCAAGACAATCTTGGCTACAAGCATACCAGGGAGAAATCCTACCAGTTGGAAGCACATCATCATGGATTGTTCCAGATAGCATAAAGGATCTGATCACAATCCCCCCCCCCCCTGATAAGGAGGTTTTGCTTGGGAGAAGACAAACATCCAGATATCCTTGCAGAACAGAATCTTCAAGAAATAATTACAGATGTTTGAGATGTAAAAGAACTAAGCATAACAGATCAAATTGTCACTATACTCCTATCCTTCATCCATATGCAAGAAGATATAGAAAGAAAAATAAGAAAACATGAGTAGTTTTAATTTTATTCGAGAAGTTGGATCAAAATAACAGTTATAATAGGATTTTTTTAATCCCTATTTTAGTTAGTAACAAGTACTTTTGACTTTCAATCATGAATGTCTTCTTATTTATATTAAAGTTTTAACTTGTGGTGAAGTATTTAACTCAATACCTTCTTATTGAGTGTTTATAAAAATTACTTAGCATGTTAAATTTTTCTATATATTGATGTGCAAAAATATATCATATTAACAGAATTTGGGGAAAGACTACACCCCCAAGAGATATGATGTGAATAATTTCACGGGATACACTTTAAAATTTGCCTTGAAGGCAAGATGCAGAACAAGTTGTATCCCATGAGTAAAAGTTGACACTAGCTTATTCTGCAATGATTCGGCAGATGATCTACAACACTTGCCCTAGAGTCAAGATTTAAGCCCCAAAGAAACAAGTTATGCCATATGGGCAAGAGTTGACACTAACTTAGCGTGTAATAACTTGGTAGATGATCTGTAGGTCATGCCCTAGAGGCAAAACTTAATATAACAAATGAACAAGTTATGTCCCAACGCCAAGCGTTGATACTAAATTAGTGTGTGATGATTTGGTAGATAATTCATAAGTCTTGCCCAAGAGGCAAGATTTTTAGACCCCAACGGAACAAGTTATGCCTCATGGGAAAGAGTTGACACTAGCTTATTCTGCAATGATTCGACAGATGATCTACAACACTTGCCACAGAGGTAAGACTTAGGCATCAAAGGTGGTTCAACTCATAATTTTTTCAAAGAACATTCTTCCTCTACCATATAAAATATGTTTATAGGAATATTACAATCTTACAACCATATGAGAATCAATCTTCTAGACCAAAAACTAAAATACTATAAGCCAAGAACAAAAACAATAAACATTAAAAACTACAAAAAGAAAAGTACGAGGGAGTATTCAATTGCGAGTAGAAAATAAGATGATACCAATCAACAAAACCAAGCATCTAACCAAATACATAAAAGTGGAGAACCAACTACTGGGGAGGAGTAGATGACCTTTGGATTACAAGGTCTAAGTTGTTTCTTATTTTATGCCATTTACTCGAGGACAAATGTGATTGAAAAGTTCACAATGATCAAAATACTCATATAGCATTCGCACGTAATTAATAATAAGACAAACCCCGTAGGAACAAGTTATACCCCATGGGCATGAATTAGCCCTGCCACATTGTTTACTAATTTAAGAGATACTCATTAATTCTTGCCTCAGGGGCAAGACTTGCCATAAGGAAAGACAAAAAATATTCTTCGATAATAAATCATAAATATACAAAGATACCAAAAAATGAATCAGTAGCGATTCTACATTGTATACTTCACGTTATCGCATAAAAAATAGCCGATTCATTTTGAAAAGACTGTTTAAACTTTACATAATCGCATAAAAATAGCTAAAAATCCTTTATATGCAGTGAGTTTCAATAACTACAAAACTAAAAATAGCTAAAAATCCTTCATGTGCAGTGAGTTTCAATAACTACAAAACTAAAAATAGCTAAAAATCCTTCATGTGCAATGAGTTTCAATAACTACAAAACTAAACTACTACTCGTGGTGTGTCCTCTTCCTCTTTTCCTTTCCAAATAATCTGTCAACTTTTTCTGTAGTGTTGTCTTTTATATAACTTCTAGTTTTCTCTTTCCACAATCCCACAACAAAGCTCCATACCTCATGCGAACATGACCAATGTCAATCTCTTTAGGAATATCTCTACCATGAATGACATATTTAGTAAACTAAGGATGTTAAGTGGGTCGGGTCAACCCAAAACTAGCCCATTAAAATTATCCGAGTTGCGAGCCGGGTCGGGTCCGGGTTAGGGTTAAGTGGGTCGGGCCGGGCCGGGCTCAACAGTAAACTTTTTAAAAACAACCCTAACCCGGCCCACTTAACCCAACCCGGTCAAACCCACCTAAATTCGGTTAAAAATTCGATTAAACCCTGTCAAAAATAAAAATAAAAACTTTTTTTCAATATACACTATATATACCCACTTATAAACATTTTAGCTACGTTAAACAATATATATACACTATATATATAGTATATACTACATTAGAATTTTAAAAATATATACACATATACACAATTACACAATTACACATATATACGCACCATTCAATGTATATTGCTACTTTACAGTTTAAATAAAATATACTACAGTATATGTACATTACAACATATATATATATAGTTATATACTAATTTATAAAATATATACACATGTATACGTTAAATATACACGTCTATAGAAGATATATACACACATATACGCACCATTCAATGTTTATGTACTACTTTAAATAAAATATACTACAATATATATACATTACAATATATATACATATAGTTATATACTAATTTATAAAACATATACACGTATATATACGTTAAATATACACGTCTATAGAAGATATATACACACATATATGCACCATTCAATATATATCTATTACTTTAAATAAAATATCTACAATATATATACATTACAATATATGTACATATAGTTATATACTAATTTATAAAACATATACACGTATATATACGTTAAATATACATGTCTATAGAAGATATATACACACATATACGCACCATTCAATGTATATATACTACTTTAAATAAAATATACTACAATATATATACATTACAATATATATATATATAACTATATATATATATATAGTTATATAATAATTTATAAAACATATACACATGTATACGTTAAATATACACGTCTATAGAAGACATATACACACATATACGCACCATTCAATGTATATGTACTACTTTAAATAAAATATCTACAATATATATACATTACAATATATATAAATATAGTTATATACTAATTTATAAAACATATACACATGTATATGTTAAATATACACGCCTATAGAAGATATATACACACATATACGCACCATTCAATATATATGTACTATTTTAAATA